>NW_027468664.1:27095554-27213054 GCF_046254945.1 Alosa pseudoharengus | reverse complement strand
GAATCCACAGAATCCAACGTTTTAAGAAATGTTCTTTTTGGAGAGCGTTTTAAAAAAATATCCGTTTGAGGGAACTACAACACTGTTTATGTATAAACGAAAGGCCCAAATGCATAACACTATGCGTTTATAAAAATATTTCAATACGTGTATACGACCCCTGAATGTTACAAAACAATGCGAGGGCATATCCTGAGCATAGTCTAACACCCCTAACAGAGTTCAACCTTAGAGAGGTCTTTTTTTTAAGTAGTATGTGGATTGAAGAATGGCTCAATTAATCTCTGAGCAGATCTACAGTGCTACATAAATAAAGATGGCCTGCTAGCACACAAACAATTATAATAATCATCATAAGGCAAAAGGTTAAAGTTCACCTGATGTGTAACCACAGAGATGCGGGGGTTGTCCAGGTTGAGCCAGGACGGGATCTGCCCATTGGTCACGATGAAGATGTGCCGCACCCAGGGAGCGTGTTTCTCCACGGAGCGCAGCGAATAGCGAAGCTCTTCGTTATCCTCGAAGCGGCTCGCCGAAACATCCTCGTCCTGCTTGGACTGGTGAGAAGAAAGAGGGTAGAGGCGGTCAGTTGACAAGAGCTGAATTCAAGCGTTTCCACCAAACTCAAATTGAAAAGTGCAGCTTCATCAGAACTTTTACATCACTCTAATGTAAAGAGGATTTCTGTTACAAACTCCATGAGATTTTGTCGTCTTTGTACTTGTACTCTGCACAATGACAATAAAGTTAAATCTAATCTAATCTTATTTCACTATGAAACATGGCAAAAGTGATGTGTGAAAATGATTATTCCCTAGGAACATGAATGGATGGATGGATGGATGAATGAATGAATGAATGAATGAATGAATGAATGAACATGTATGTATGGATGGATGTATGTATGTATGTATCAGGGTTGTGCACAATACGGATTGCAATTCTGCTTCCTGTTTGCTAACTCAATTGAAATGCAAGTGAAATTCAAGAATTGAATTGGAATTTAAGAGCCAGTTTCAATTCAATTCTGGAATTTTGCACAAGCCTGGTATGTATGTATGTATGTATGTATGTATGTATGTATGTATGTATCTATCTATCTATTTTTCTATCCCTTTACCAGCTGAGTTACCTGCGTGATGGCGCTGAGGTCCCAGAAGAGGTAGGCCGGGCTGATGGTCAGCTCTTTCCCATCCAGAGTCAGGTTCTTCTTGGCCTGCTGGGTCAAGTCGCTGAAGTCCTGAGCGCTGTTCAGATGCAACAGGGCGATACTGGCCTCAGAGTATAGCTGCAACTGTGGGGGCGAAGGACGATTTATTATTTAGGGTGTATACACAAACTACAATATTTACTGGGTACACATCGGTGCAACTTTTCTTTAATTGTTCTTTTAGTCGAGGACAAATCCGTATATGAGAAACAGTTTAGATGCAGCAGTGCGATACTGCACTCAGAACACAGCTGCAGAGGGAAACTTTATTATACACAAACCACAACATACACGACATTTACTGGCTGTATAATGAATAGATTTAGATTTATGATTTTCATTTTCAGTGTAAACAGTGTATTGTATGTACAGGTACACACACACACACACACACACGCACACGCAACCTCAGAATAAACATACTATTCTACCCCTAGCATGACAATGTATGTGTGTGTGTGTGTGTGTGTGTGTGTGTGTGTGCGCGTGCGTGCGTGAGTGCGTGCGTGTGTGTAAATGTGTGTGTACGTGTGTGTTCCAGGATTGGAATGTAGCACAGCCATCACATCACACACGTACATACATACACACAAGGCCAACTGTCTGTGAGATCAGGTGACAACATTTACAATGTGCTTTTTGAGTCCTACTCAGAACCACAGATAGTATCCCACCATGAAAACCCATAAAACACACACACACACACACACACACACACACACACACACACACGCATAGATACACACATAAACACACACACACACACACACACACACACACACACACAGATACATAAAAACACACACATACACAAACAACAGGCTTGCACGCACATACACACACACACACACACACACACACACACACACACACACACACACACACGCACACACACGCACGTACTACCATACAATTTACTACCATCCATATTCTTCACACACATGCTTCAATCACAAATCCCTTCCTGAAAGACAATACAGAAAACTATTCAGTTTATGGTGGTGCATCCGATCACCAAAGCCATATGTGTTAGTGTAGGCTGTAAATCACTCTAGCTCTGGATCAGATTGATACTGTCCGAAAACAAGCATGACAAAGATAGGTCAAGGAGGATATCACACACACACACACACACACACACACACACACACACACACACACACACACACACACACACACACAGCCATACCATGACAGGGAAGTCTGATATCCTATTAGGACACTGTAAATAGTCTGCCACTGACCTACTAAACCGTGTAAACATTTTAACACGTTAAATCACAACCAATAAAACCAACACAGGACAAATACAGGTCACACCCAGAGCGGTCACTCAGCCAACTATATGGCTATGCATAAGGATGTTATTGTGCACAAAAAAGACATAGTTGTGTTTTTACAATGTTGTCATGCCACTGGTAACTATCTGAACGCAACAACGCAATAGGCCTACTGTCTAGGGGAAACTAAATAATTTCAATAAAACCTGCCATGGGTCCCTAACCTAAGTGTAGCGTATAGTCCTGTTAGTCAATGTGTAGGAGACTAATCGTGGGGGGTGCAAAAACCAGAGGGGTAGACATGTAAGGAATCCTAAATAGTCATCGCAAATGAACCACATTGCTATTTTGATGTTAGAAACTCCATCCTTCTCACCAGACCCTCTCTTACTCACACACACACGCACACACACACGCACACACACAGAACTATTTCACTGCTGACAGTATACAGCCAATGTATAGCAATATAGTCAAAGCTTTCAAGCGCATAACTCCCAGTGCTGCCTGCTAGGCTATAAATACTAGAGCACTCTCACCAGGACACCAGCATAGCAACTCACTCTGCCACCCCGTTTCATATTTCATTCATTTTTTCCACACTACCATTTCCAGACTTTTCCCATTTCTCTCTCACTCTCTCTCTCTTCTATATTACCCACACTATTGTATCCACAAAACATACAGTACAGTAGCATTCTCTCTCTCTCTTTCTCTTTCTTTCTCTCTCTCCCCCTCTCCCTCTCTCTCTCTTTCTCTCTCTTCCAAATCATTGTCATATTGGTCTTTCAAAGACCAACTCCCCTGAAACTGAGCCCAGTGTTTGTTCTGAGGGCTGTCTGCTGACCCCATCTGCATGCCGTTTCTCATTTTCTAAAAGTCAGAGGGGGTTTTGTGTGACTCCGATGGCGTAGTGTATCAGAAGGTTGGGGAGGGATGGGAAGGCTGTGTCACATGGATTAATCAGATCGATGCATGTGGTGTGATTTGGACACAGCGAAAGAGACCGAGAGAAAGACCAGGGTGATATGGAGAGAGAGATAGAGAGAGAGGAATGAAGAGAAAGGAAGGGTAAGGGTGTGAAAGAGGAGATGAAAGGAGGAGATGGAGGAGAGAAAGGTTAGCCAAACACAATTGACCTTTCTCTGCGCCTTCAGGCGCCAGGCCAGTCACAACAGTTGTGGTGTTACACACACACGCATGCACACACACACGCACGCACGCACAAACACATTTATAAAGATAGGTATGCAAAGTTTGCATGCGCGCGCACGCACACACACACACACAAACACACACATATAATCATAGGTATGCAAAGTTTGCATGCACACACACACACACACCTTGCTGCTCATCTTGGGTTTCTCTCTTACACCCCTCTAACTAATCACATGGTATGACGGATGGCTGAAAGTACCATCTCTCTCTATACTTTAAATGCTCTATTACAATTGCAAACACACACATTGACTCAGTCACATCTTTCACCAAACAGCACAAACCCAGCAACTCCTCTGATGGCAATTACAGACCAAATGATGTGTGATTGCACTACTAAGTATTCCACATTACAGTTAGATTGAACTATCATGACCTACACATTTGTCATTCACAATCATTTGTCATTTACAAAGTTGTGGAACAAATGCTGTTCTTACTGTGCATATAGTTTGGTGCCTGCATATGAACACAAAATGAAATACGGTAGTGGAGACTCTGCTTATATCTCCACACGACAACATACCATCCAAAAGAATTTGAGGATGTAACAGAAACAATAATTAGCCATTAAACTTAACTTGTGTCGCTTTACATTAGCATGTAAAATGCCGTCACAAGAGACTTTTACTTTACACAAACACATCGGAGAGTAGTCTCCCTTCATTAAACAAGCCTTAGGCTTTAATTTGCTTTTGTTCATTACTAGACCCCCATAACAGCTTCTTGGCCAACCATTTCTATAGCTATACTGCCACCTAGTGGATAAAACAAGTCACTCCATACACTACATCTTTACAGAATCATGAATCATGGATCATGAATCAGAAATGTAAAAAAAAATGCTTGATAATTCTCTTTATATGTCTGATTTCCTATCTGTTGGAACAATATACATTATATTGTGGAGATACTTGGTGATTTACATATTACCTGTTTGAACTGCCCAGGCCTTGTACATCAGAGGTGATGTGGGGTGATGTGGGGCGATTGTTTGTGATTATATTACCTGTTTGTGATTATTTTACCTGTTTCATCTTGGAGGTGACCACGGAGGGCAGTTTGACCCTGAGTTGCTCCGTCTCTTTAAAGGAGCCGGGGAAGCCACTCATGTAGGCCAGCGTCTGCATACGCACCAGACCAGGAGCCTCCTTATCCGTCGTCTGGCACAGGAAAACACGGGGGGGGGGGGGGGGGGGAAGGAGAAAGAAAGAAAGACAGTCAGAGAGGCAAATAGAGAAAAACATGATACAGAGACAGAAAGAAAGAAGTGAATGACACAGGATAACACACACAAGAACAATATGACAGGGAGGGAGGGGAGGAGGGAAGGAAGGAGAGGAGAAAGAAAGACAGTAAGAGAAAAAAGAAAAAAAGAAAAAAATACGATGCAGAGGAAGAAAGACATGAGTGACATTTACATTAATTCATTTAGCAGACACTTTTATCCAAAGCCACTTACAGAGAGGAGGGATAACATTCAGTGACATTCAACAACAACAACAACAACAACAACAACAACAACAACAACAACAACAACAACAACAACAACAACAACAACAACAACAACAACAACAACAACAACAACAACAACAACAACAACAACAACACACTGTCCCAACCCAGAGGGATGGGAACTGATTGGTGGACTCACCAGGTATCCCCTGGAGACAGAGTGTTTGGGGAGCTCCTTTGGCACATCAGCGTATGCCTTCTCCACTGAGGGGCGCAAGAGAGACAAACTGAGTGCAAGTTATACAGTACAGTGGTTAAAGATTTACAAAACACACCTACACTTCAAAAGTAGTCTCATATAGAGTCTGACCGATAAATTGGTGTGTCGATATTGTCATCCGATCTTAGCTATCTACTGATCTATCGGTATCAGCGTTTATAACGGCCGATAATCAATTGGATAATCAATTTTAAATTTAGTAAAGAAAAGCCAAATAGTGACCCTTCATCTAATTTTCCAGTATTGTCTTCCACTGCCCGGCTGCAAACGTATGCCAGCCAGAAATAGGAACAGCGCCTATTTTTCATGCGACAGGCAAGTGTGTTGGAGGTGTCTCCAGCCAAAAGAGACCGTGTAGAGATGTTTTAAAGGGACACCAGGCAACGTTTTCATGTTAATTACTCATCTTCTTAAGTCGGTATATGGTTAAATGACTCATTACAGGGCGAATGAATACTCTCTCGCCCGCCCCTACTGCCTGTAGGAAGAATATCCCACTTGCAAGTTCAGTGTATCGTACCCGCCGACCGAAGCAGGATCAGTTTACATCCTGCATCCACAGTACAGAGGCAGGCTAACGAAAAGCTAGCGATTGTTGCAAACATGTGTACAATGGCAGAGCCGGCGAAGAAGCAGCGAAAACCCTTGACGGAAGATGCAAAGAAAAGGAAAAGAGCTTCAGACCGAGCGAGGGGGAGTTTCGTAGAGAAAAAGCATCAGGCTTGCCTGGTGAGGGGGAGTTTCGTAGAGAAAAAGCATCAGGCTTGCCTGGTGAGGGGGAGTTTCGTAGAGAAAAAGCATCAGGCTTGCCTGGTGAGGGGGAGTTTCGTAGAGAAAAAGCATCAGGCTTGCCTGGTGAGGGGGAGTTTCGTAGAGAAAAAGCATCAGGCTTGCCTGGTGTCCCTTTAATAGTCAGACTGGCCGCTGCAGCGCCCCATCAGAGACATATCTGGTACAAATGCTCACGCAACGCACACGCCACAGTGGCAGTCCGAATCAACTGTCCAGTCACATGAGAGTAGCAGCTATGGGCGTTATCTTACATTACGCAGTTTTCCTTTCCAATCACACAAAGAATTACCATCGCTCTGAGAGTGGAAGACCAGCACAGACACGCTGGTGGAGGGGTGGAGCGGCTTGGACACTGGTAGAAGCTGTTTGGCCGAGGAGAGTGCAGGAGAGAGCGAGGGTATCTCCTTCAGCGTGACGTTAGGTGCCAACGCCGGGTCAAGGACCAGGATGGGCGCCAGGATGCAGTGGGACAGCAGACACTCCAGACGCTCTCTAGGGGAACCAATCAAATCAAGAGTAAAGAATGTATTGTATGATATTATATATATTATATTAGTGATCACACATGCACACATAATTAAATTATATTAGTGATCACACATCCATAATCCTGCATAATCCTGCATAACACCACCTACACAACTCTTAAGGGATATAGTCATTTCGTGTGCATTAGCCCCATCCAGTATAAACCGCTTGACAGTGTTTTTATGTGTATATTTCTATTATAAAATCTACATACTGTAAGGCACTACATGAAGAAAAAAAAACATTCCCAAAACATTTTCATCCTACTCCATGGAATGCTTATTTACAACACAGACAGGGAGTTCCATCAAATGCAGAAACTGGGCAGTTAGTATCTTCTAAATATTTGCATAAGAGTGATGACATCTTCATAAAAAAAAAAATATTATCTGCTGCACATATCAACCCACACTATCCCATGGTCTTCAGGAAGTCAATTACTGCACTTGAGAAAAAGGAAAGAGTACCGTGTGTGTGTGTGTGTGTGTGTGTGTGTGTGTGTATGTGTGTGTATGTGTGTCATAGTGTGGTCATACATCTTCCTGGCTGAATGACGTGAATGTCGTTCTGTGTGTGTGTGTGTGTGTGTGTGTATGTGTGTGTGTATGTGTGTGTGTGTGTGTGTGTGTGTATGTGTGTGTGTGTGTGTGTGTGTGTGTGTGTGTGTGTGTGTGTGTGTGTGTAATGTGTGCATACATCATAAATATTAAAAGACACACAACATGTAGAGCAGCACTCTAAGTACTTAGGCACAGAGAACAGGAGGGAATACACAAACAGAGCTCAGCTCTTGCCGGTGCCCTTAAACCAAATATTTGATTTGTACAAGAAAGGTATGTCTGCTTATTTTTTTCTCTGTTCCCTTCACCTGCATTTCTACCTACAAGCCCTTCTCTTGCAAACAGAAGTGGCCATGACATTCACCTTGCTTCTCTTGCTCGTCTCGTCTGACCCAAAACAGTACCACATCAATGCACTTCTTCCTGTGGTTTGGGGGCGAGGGTGTTTGTGGCCATCTATTTCAGTTGTGAGTGCGGGGTGACACAATAATCATGCAGAAAGACAGACCAGTACATCCTGCTTCTTCTCCTCTCTCTCTCTCTCTCTGCACTTTGTGAGGTGAAACAAGGCTCTGTGGTGCGACCCCCCCCCCACTCCTCCTCAGGTCTTCAGTGCATACACATTACACATGCTGAATAATCTTGTTTCCTGAATGTGTGCATGCTTTCACTGCCTCTTGGTAGTTTTTTTTTAACACTTCTAATCATACTTCTTCTGTATGTGTGCTTTGTAATGACTGTTAATCATGATAATATTTTTTTTATTGTTTTACTTTGAAACAACTAGCATACAGTATGTTGTGTGTATGTGCTGTTTTAAGTGCCTTTTAATCATGATAAGGGAATCACTTGGGCTGTAGCCCCTCTGCTAGTGTAGTGGACAATAGTGCTCAACAAGAACAGGGCAGGAAGTAGACTGTAATAGGCCACTTCAGATTGCTCAAACGAAACAAAGTGAAGCACAAAAGCCATGTAAAGACTTTTTACTAATCTTTCCAAGCACAGTGTTTTCATTTGACTCTGATTAAGTGCTCTATTGTACCTTGCTGCCTTTTGATCACTGCTCCTTGCACCTCAAATGTATGAATCCTGTTTTGACAACTCTTCCGACTCAATGTTGGGTCAACTCTTGTTGTTGTAAACGTGCTATTCAAATAAAGTGACTTGACTTTGACTTGATATATTTTCGTGTTTGCTTCACATTAAAGCGTCTGTTCCTCATACTAAGTACGACAGTCCTCACGAGTCGCCATGACGACATGTATGTGTGGTATGTGTGTGTGTGAGAGAGAGAGATCGGAGTGACTCCTCTGACTGAGAGACTCTGACTCACCCTTCCTTTGGAACTTCTGTGGGTTCACTGGCATTCTTCCCCAGACGTTCTCTGCAAAGACACAATCAATCAATCCAATCACATCTGTGACTATGCTTAAATAAATGATTAATCTTGTCTCATCTTAGAAATGCAAGATAATAAAGTCACAGTGTTTTTAATTGTGAAAAAAGACAACAGTATTATATTTTTACCTTTATTATTTATAATCTACTACAAATGAACAATCCTTTGCGTTGTCATGAAATAAAGTATGGTGGTAAAGGCATCACAGCTATCATGAGGTTCAGCAATGATAAAGACATGAGAAGATAGACTTGATAATCAGACTAAAATGAAAGTGGAAGAAATGTATTGTTTAATCCTTGTGTCAGTAAAACTTCTGTTTAAAGGGCCGTTCAGCCCAGGAACGATAACTATAAAGATAACTATAACTATAACAATAACGATATGAGTATCCACACTGACTAATGATGAGGAAAGTCTATCCTCGTGTTGATGAATGTGGCAGCCGTGACCTACTGGTTGGGGCTTCAGGCTTGTAACCGAAGGGTTGCTGGTTCGATCCCCAACCAGTAGGAAAAACGTGGGCGGGGGAAGTGGTTGAGCACTGCTCTCTGATGCCCACATCCACGGCTGAAGTGCCCTTGAGCAAGGCACCTAACCCCTCACTGCTGCCCGAGCGCCGTTGTAGCAGGCAGCTCACTGCCCCGGGTTAGTGTGTGCTTCACCTCACAGTGTGTTCACTGTGTGCTGTTTTGTGTTTCACTAATTCACGGATTGGGATAAATGCAGAGACCAAATTTGCCTCACGGGATCAAAAGTGTATATATACTTATACTTATGTGATGGCTAAAATTTGATGGATTCTGATTAGCTATCAGCTTTTTATCATTTACAAAATTGCTCTGAATGTGATCCCCAATGATATCGTTCTTCATGTCGTTTTCGTTATAGTTTATGCATGTACGTCGTCATTCATATTCATATATGTTATGGTTATAGTTATCGTTCTTTGTGTGAACGGCCCTTAACTGCTCTCTTTTAGAAAAGCCAATTTTTGTCATTCTGAAAGAAGGCAAAAGTCCCCTGTGCCCCTCCGTACCTCAGTGCCCTCTGCTCCTCCTCCAGTCGCTCCCTGACGGCCTTCAGGTTCCTCATCAGGTCGGCATCGGTGCCGTTCACCCAGGTGTACACCACGTCGATGGGCATGGGTAGACACAGCCTGCAACGTCAACACACCGTAACTTCCCAATCACATTTATTGTTTGTTTGTTTCTGAGGGTTTGACTGAGGGTGTACTGTACACACCACACACCAAAGATATGTATACCTTTGCAAATGTATCTATCTTCTTCTTCTTCAACTGACAGAGCAACTAGCAACAAGTGTGTGGGTTTGAAGTCAGGTTACATATTTCTATTTTCACATCACTGTGATGGGATGTATAGTGTGTGTGTGTGTTTTTTTTTTTTTTTTTTGGGGGGGGGGGGATTAGAGGAGAGGTAAGAGAATAAACAGCCAATAAACAGCAAAGGTTATTACAGGTGTAGATGCTGACCTGGTTTGGAAAGATCTCCCTGCCACATTATCCCTATAAGAGTCAAAGAGTACATGGTACTGGTCTCTGCTCCACTCCACAACCACCTGTAGAAGACAATAGAAGAAAGAGGCTACTTCAGTTGCGGTTCAAATGACTCTCATCTAATGTTACCGTGCAGATGACATGACATCTGAAATTAAATCATAAGACGGAGCGGAGGGCTCCTGTCTTTAACAATAATTGCAAACTGTAAATAGTTAACACATGTTACGTAGTGTTATGCTACGTAGGCCTATGGCTATTGGCGACTGGTTAAATGTGAAGTAGAGTCTGTGGGCTGTGGCAACAACTGCACCGCTAATGTAGGTTGAAGACTGTAAATGAACAGTAACAGTGGGCTATGATAATATTATGCACAGACATAACACGTGAAGTGTAGCAAGGCAATGATAGTGGCCGTGTCGAAGATGATAGTATGTGCTGCGATTGTAACTACTACAGTTAATGGTAATGCTAGTTTACTCACCTCTCCGAACTGAAAGGCGGATACGATCATAAGAACTATTCCTCCGAAACAGAGGTAGAGTCCATAGCGATGGGACAGACATGTATAAGTCTGTCGCTGCAGGAGTTTGAGAACTGAATTGATGATTACCATGGCTTACCGCTCCTGCCCATATCTTTTCAGCTACACACTCACATACACAGAAGGTCCGTGAATAAAAATGGAACAAACAAAAAGATAATTACATAGAAATACCGCAGGACAGGAAATAGACCCTAAATGTCTCTGTCACCTGACAATTCGAAACTGTCAGATGAATTACTGGTGTCTAGCTCAATGGTCTAGATGCGTGCTGCCGTCGACAATAACAATTATGTCAATATGGCCGCCATTTATCCGGTTTTCAAAATAAAAGTCCTAACACGTTTCAAAGCAGTTTACTAAAATACCAAACACTGTATACCATTATTGCATTTAACTGCAGCATAGTGTAAACATTTTACGCAAAACATATTTTTTAAATTAACTTTCAAGCCGACTTTTATTTTGACGCTTTTGGTCGCCGTATTTTGGCATGTTGTCCACTATTGTCGATAGCTCCATGGAAGTGTAAACAAATCAAACCATCTCCTTCCTAAGGACTACATTGCCATCTCTCGGTGGATGACTGGATGTCCTAGCCTACCCAACCCTCAGGTGCGAAAATTCTGAAAAGCCAAACAGATCTGATACACATCTAAATGCAGGACTGTCGTGTTTTGAGCTCAGCTCGGGTGGAGGAAGGCAAATGGTCATTAGTCATTAGACAATTATTGGCAAAAAATGGTCATTGGATATAGGCTATCATGCATGTCTGCCATTTACCCGATGATTATGCATAGGCCTACATTACATGCGTGCGTGCGTGCGTGTGCGTGTGTGTGTTTGACAGGGACAGAGAGAGAGAGACAGGGAGGAAGAAAGAGAGAAAGAGAGCCAATGAATACACTACCGTTCAAAAGTTTGGGGTCACTTAAAAATGTCCATTCTACTCCATTAGACAGAATACCAGCTGTGATCAGTTGCATTGTTTTCAATCAGGGCAGCAATGTGCTACATAATTGCAAAATCTCTAATGTACCACCCCCCCCCCCCCCCCTTATTTCAAAAAGTGAATCTTTAATATTCTAGATTCATTATGGTAAAATATGTCAATACATTTTAGTTTTAATCGTTTTGATTTAATCTTGATGATTAACCTACGGCTTAGCCTACTCATGAAAACCAAAATCAATCTCAAAATATTAGAATAAAAAGGTTATAGGCTAATAAAGAAATGTCAACATTTTGAAAATAAATCAATTAACTAATCTGACTAGTCTAAAATAGTAGGCTACACTTAACATCGACTTACGACCGCTAGGCCTACAAAGAGGGGGCAGCATGTCACCCAAGCAAAAACGAAACCCTATCTCTGGGTATACTGAAGGTGAGCTACCTCTCTGGCGTGATTCCTTTTGCCCTTAGTTAAAATATAATGTATGTTTTTTTGCACAAAAGCGCTTGTTAATAAATTTACACATAAATATAAACGCAAACAAAAGTGACTAACTACAGAAATCCCTGACTGCGCCTTTAAGGTCGTACTGTATGTATTGTTGGGTCGGGTGTCTCTCATTGTCCTATTGACAAAGTTCAGGTCAGAGGAGTTGTCTGGTCAATCAAGTAATACCATGATCAGCAAACCAGTTACTAGCAGTTTTGTCATTGTGGGCAGGTGCCAAGTCCTGCTGGAAAAGGACATCAGCATCTCCATAAAGCTGGAGTAAAATCTGGGGTAAAAAACACCCCAAATCTAGCCTAGAAATCTAGACGCACCCTAGTGGCAGGGCTAGTCTAGCAACTCTCTGTTGGCTTGTGAGCTCGAAAAATTAAACTTCTATCAGGCCAATCAAATCGTCTATAGAGTCGTTAGGCGGGCTTAACATAATTATTGATGGCAGAGTTGCAACGGTTTGGCTTGAATTCCCTGCTACTTGAAAACAAATAAGATAATGTTGCTGTTGGCGAACAGTGTGACACGAGTTAAGCTTTTATTATGTTGGCAAAATTTTGAACTAGCCAACTAGCTCCGCTGGTGGGAAACGCATGGGACTCATATCGCTGTCCTATTGCGTGCAGAGAGAATTTGAAAGACAACCGATTATCCCGCCCCTCGGACTGAGCACTGCGAACGGTGAGTGCCCAGACCCTACATTTTAATGTGGGTCTGGCTCGTCAGGCTACCCCAAATCATCACTGACTGGAAACATCAAACTGGACTTCAAGCAACTTAGATTCTGTGACTGGTACCATGATTTGACCCAGATTTCCAAATGCAATGCTAATTTTGTTTTTATGTGAAAAGGTTTGCACCAGCAACAGTCAAGTTCTCTCTCCTTAGCCCAAGTAAGACACTTTAACATTGTCTCTGATTAAGGAGTGGCTTGGCACTAATGTGCCACTTGTAGTCTTTTTCCTGGATACGTCTGTGTGTGGTTAGCCTAGAGATTCCAGACCCAAATCCGAAAGATTAAGGGTCTGGCCACGAATAATGTAATGGCCCAACTCAAGGGGCGGCACCAAGCATGCATTTGACTCATTGCATGCAATTGGATAACACTATACAACCAATGTTTACTGACTGATTCCACGGAGTGCATTACCACCACCATCTGCTGGACTTAGGTGTAATGGCAAGTGTACCCTTTAGCCTCGTTCTGGCTGCCGGGTGAATAAGGCGAATTGCCAGAGTCTCTCGCTGAGCAAATTGATATTATGCTCCCGCGAAAGCTCTGGATTCCTAGGGTAGTGCGTGGTGGTTCTTGATGCAGACTCCAGCCTCAGTCCACTCCTTGTGAAGTTCCCCTAATTGGCTAATTCTTGAATCGGCTTTGTTGGACAATTCTCTCAAGGCTGCGGTCATCCTTGTTGTTTGCACACCTTTTCCTACCACACTTTTCCCTTCCAGTCAACTTTCCACGATGCTTTGATACAACACTATGTGAACACCCTGCCCTTTCAGTAATGACCTTAGGTGGCTTATCCTCCTTGTGGAGGGAGTCAGTGAGTGTATTCTGGACAACTATCAAGTCAGCAGTCATTCCCATGATGGTAGTTATGTTTACTGAACCAAACTAAGAGATTAAAAGCTCAGGAAACCAACAATTCTGTATTATAACATCTTTATTCTAATATTTTGAGAAACTGTTTTTTTTTTTTTTTCATGAGCTATAAGCCATAATCATCGACACTAAAACAAAAAAAAATGGCTTGACATATTTCACTTTATATCTAGAATATATGAAAGATTTAAAAAAATAATAAATTAGGTGGGGAAAAATTAAGTTTTTGATGTGTATATCTGGATCACAACTTCACTGTCTCTTACTTGGGGTGAAGACCCCAAACTCTGGAAGAACTTATTTTCTTCCTCTTGTGAAAGCCCCTTTCTCTGCCATCTGGTGTTAGAAGGCCCTTCTGTTGTAGGGTTTAGAAATTGCTTGAATCGCTGCGGGTAGGCTACCTTTCAGTTACAATTAAAATAGGCAAATACCAGTGTCAACATAGTGCAGCACTAAGAGCTATACTGTAAACAGTTCAGGGGCTAAGGGCAAGCATCCTTGAATGTCAACATTGTAAAATAATCTCCATTGACTTTCTACAGCAAACCCGGTTAACATTAACATCTCTGTATTCTGGACTGAATCAGATAGATATCATTGATCCCATGGGAGATTATTTCTCTGCATTTTACTCATACAGATCCTTAATTCAGTGCTTTTCAGATCTTTCCCCAGACTTTGGAACACTGTTCTACAACATCTCTGTGACTGCATCAACATCACCTCTTTTAAGACACTCCTGAAAAACACATCTCAATATACACCACTCATAGGTCACCAACCGCCACCAATTGCCAATTTGCACTGTTGAAAAAAACAAAGTAGAATGTCCGCACACTTGCTCCTGTTTTGCTTTATCTTTTATTTCACCAAGTGAACGTTTTCGAGCTACACGCTCTTCATCAGACTTGAATCAAGATAGACACACGTCATACTTATTAGGTAGAAAGGGTCACATGATACATCAATCATGCCTAAGGACCTCTAAATAATGACTGCTGTCAATGGCAACGGATCTCATTCAAAAGTGAAGGCAGACGGTTTATCAGCTGTGTTCTAAAGAACGTTTGATTGAAGTTCAGCATGTGAACTATTTGTTTCTCAGCAAAAGCCACAACGAAACAGTAGCAAATAAATTTAAAGAGACATATCGTGGAGTTTATTTTTTCTTTTTGGCAAGTAGCCGTATAATAAGCGGGATAATAGAACGCCGGTCATTATTTGGAAAATACGGTAAGTCCCTTCAGGGCGAAGCAAGGAAAAGGACTTTGGTGGAGCCTCCGACCATCAGACGACACTAGTGGTCACGCCTCAGCTGTGGTCAGCTGGTCTGGCTGGCGATGAGCGCTGGGGTTGTCCATTTGCTGCTAGGTTATTAAGATAAAAGGTTACTCCACACACTACATGAAAAGGTTGTTCATGAAGTGATGATAGGTATTTATTTTATTTATGCCGTGCCTTTTTCAAACCCAAGGTCGCTTTACAGAGGCACAAATAATGACAGCACTGAATACAGGACATAATTGACACTGAGAAAAGACACAGAAATTACATAAGACACATACACATAATTGGCATAAGAGCACAACAAAAATGTGCAACAGTGCAAATTGCTAAGGTAGAGGTGCGCACATCCAAAACGCAGGTGCAGGACAAAAGGGTCAGACAATCAAAAAAACAAAGCAGAATGTCCGCACACTTGCTCCCGTTTTGCTTTATCTTTTATTTCACCAAGTGAACGTTTTCGAGCTACACGCTCTTCATCAGACTTGAATCAAGATAGACACACGTCATACTTATTAGGTAGAAAGGGTCACATGATACATCAATCATGATTGGAAGGCACACCCACTGCAGAGAGGTGCATCCCAAGGTACCAACAGACATCCACAAATATTGTTCACCACACTACACCAATCTCTACCAAATATACAAAAATATACAGAAAATATATAGGCCTACATAGGCCTATATAGGCCTACATACACACATATATACATACATATGTAACATAAGTGCATATTTTGCAGTTCTTTCTAAAACACGACTTTAGAGTGTACAGAGAAATCTATTCAGAGTACTTGACATAGCATCAGGCCCTATGGCCATCATAATTTCAAGCATGCTAAGGTGTCTATATACTCACATGGCCTACGTGGGGAAGACCAGAGCCATATAAAAAGAGAGTTGCGACACTCTTTGAAGTCGCCGCCACGCGGTCACGTGGTTCACGCTTCAACAGTTCCAAACAGCTCTTTGCATGTCGTGTTATTTCAATGGGATAGACAGCAGCGAGTGCGTTATTGAACGTGAAACATTACAACAAACCAAAAACGAGTGTTATTACGTGTTAGCATGCTTAGTGTCAATTATATATTGCGAGTATAATTAGTTTGCAACATCAATCTAAAATATGTTCTTTGGTAGTTCTAACATTGAACGTTTGTTTCCTTGCTGGACATGAGCTGTTATTGGATTCCTACATTTGCCTGTATCACGCTACATATACACGGGTTTCCCGTTTACCAACAAAACTAGATGCGCGCGCAGCCGCGAGGCAGAAGACGATTGGTGGCCGTCCACAACGTTATAAACTTAACCTAAATAGTCGGCTGCTGTAAGCTACAATCGGATTTTTTTGTATACCCCTGTTGTCTCAATGATAATAACATCTCATTTCAGACTATATTTCAAAGTTTGACGTTCATTTGGATTATTAATATAACATCGTATTTTGTCATTTTTGGCGAAGACATGCATTCCGTTAGGGATATTGAACATATTTAACATTCTCTAGCCATCGTGATTTCGAATTGGTGCAGTTTTCAGCACAAAAACTCATTTTATTCTTTTGCTCTTTTGCATTGCTATGCTGTTCTGTGGTGCTTTCTGCCTCTTGGTTGCGCACGCATGTTTTCGTGACGTTCCATAGAAATCCATGTATACTTTACTTACATTGTCAAAACGTAGGCTATGCATTTTGTATCCTTTTTGTGTGTGAACATTAGATCCAGTGTCCTTTTCAGTTCGTTTGGTGAGATGAAGATGAAGGTGCACCCCCCCCCCCCCTCCCAAATCTGCACAACTGTGATCGTTGTAAGACTAGCAATAAACGTCTATCAAATATATAAATGGCATTCAGTAGCCTAACAGCTTAAATTTTAAAAGTTTGATCAATGCATTAAATCTGTTCAGTTATTTTAGAGAAATAGCATAAAGGTGGCCACCACAAAGCCTTGGTAACATTTTAAGAGTAAGCCATACACATGTCAAAAACACATAGGCTAAATAAGAATCAATAACAACTTAAATGTGAAAAATTTGATTCATACTGCAAGATAAGACACCCACTGTTTCAATAACACACTTGTAACTCAATAAGCAATCAACTATTTCAATAAAATACTTATATTTCAGCCGGCTGGTGAGACTACAGCATGAAAAGGATGACTGATGTTAGGTTTTCAATAGAATTTTTATTAAGTTTTCAATGTGTGTTTAAAACAAGAACAGGAACAAATGCAAAAAAGACTGGGAGGGAGGTATGGTGACACTGCAACATAAAAAGAAGGTCTGACACTCATTTAGGTTTCCAAAAAATAAAAAGATTTCAGTTTCCAAAGTTTGAACAACAATTGTGTGTGAACTACACAAAAGACACAATGTGGAAGGAATGGGTAGCCCTGTACTCTGTACACCTATAAGAGGGACATGGTAAGGAGGATGCAACATTTGGCTGGAGTCGGGAGTGTTATGGGAGGTGTGGAAGATGCTGGATCAACACAACTCCATTTGTGTAAGGGCCCCATCGTGTGGACCTCAAACATAAAAAAATGATCTTATCTGACCATTCCAGTCATATATCGCACACCCTTCTTGTCCTCTGCATCCTTGGTCCTGGATAAGCAGAACAGGCACAGTGGAGAATGGAGGGAGAGAACAAAGCAGGTAACACTCAATGTATACTTGGGACAACACATTAAGTAAGTAGCAGAAACCTAAGCAAGAGGCCAGCAAGAGTTTTACATACCCATACACAGGCTTGGGGGTGCCATACGTCCACACAAAAACTATAACAATAACAACATGAAGAATGATTTTGTTGGGGATTACTTTCAGAGTGATCTATGCCCTATTAACCTGACTACACTTTTCAGTTATCCAAAAAAAGACATTTGTCCTACTTACAAAGATCACTGACCTAATGAAAGGCAATGCCCTCCACGTCAGTCTCTTCCATGCAAACTTCGCTATGTATTTGACAAATTACTTGGCAGATAAAGCAATCAAAATTACAACAACACCAACAAGAAATGTACAATTACTGAAAACTAAATGAACTGAAACCGATCATCAGTTGGAGCAAAAACTCCTAGGCTACTATACAGACGCTATACCTACTGTCCCACGACCACGCTCGTGCCACACTCGCCTACTGCTTGTGCCACTGTCCCGTTTGGAACAGTGAACAGTAGTGGCACAGGACTGGGCTGGCAAGGGACACAAGAGCCACGCACCAGTAAAACAACAATAACTTATAATAGGCTAGTCTAGGTTTTGCTCCTACTGCTTCCCCTGAAATTCATAATTGAAACCCCCTCGTTCACGAGTCGTGGACACTAGCCTATATCATGTCATGTTCAGCCCACGGTTCAGTTCATAACGCCATAAAACTCGCCATCTAGCAAGCTAGTCTATATTAGGTTTAAAGACAATAATCACATTCATTTCCTCCATTTTTCCACCTGAAGAGCGTTAATCACAAACCCATTGATAACCAGCACATCTGAATATAGAGTTACCATGCTGAATGGAATGTATTTTATCAATGTAGCATTTAAAATGAGAACAGCTTTCGTGTTCCCCCTCATAGCATGTCTAACGTCAACACTATGTATGTGAATGAGCTGACTAGCTGACGTAAGCTAGTAAGCTAACGCAATCAGGTTTGAAAAATATAGCATTATAAACATAATAAAAATCTGTTGACAACCAACCTATCATCTAAAGTTGCCCTACTACAATAGGCTAACCAAATGTGTTTTGTCTGAAATTCATTATTGACGTAGGAACATTATCTTTAAGCTAGCCTCTCTCCACATCAAGGTTTGCAGGCTAACTTTTGGCTTTAAAATTTCGGTCAACATTTAAGCTATAAATATCAGTTAAACAAGCAGCACAAAATCCTCAAAGAACAATACCAGTATCTACTAGTGCAGTTGGTATAGGAAATACATATGACAATTAAAAAAACGTCGTACATTCGTCTACTTACCACTGACAATATCAGGCAGAAAGCAATGGAAGTGAATGGGGCTACAGCCGTGAATGTCAAAGTTAGGAACTGTTGAGCTCAGCATAAAGCGGAAGTAGCGTGGAAAAAGCGCCGCCATTGTTTCCCAGTGTCCCAGTGACTTCCGTTTTACTTCCGCTACAAGGGACCTATCTTTCAAAAAAAATATGAACGGGAGTTAATGGAGAGATAGCAATTATTTTCTGGTCCAGTTTGAATTGTGCCACGAATTTCACATATGATGTGTGTGAATTTAAAAGATAATTTTTCACGTCAAGAAAGTACTGTTGTTCGATAGACTTCAAAAGTTATGTTGGTTTTGTATGAATCCGCTCAGTAGACTACATCTCTCGTCTCGAACGATGTACGTCACCAACGTAATGAAATGATAAGATTAGAAGCTAGCTGTTCTGCTAGTTAACGGTAGCATCTTGCTGCCTGCTATATCACTTAACAGTATCTAATGTACAGTCTATGGACGAATACAACTTACCTGATGTGTTTTATCCTCTGACTCATGGTATTTTCATCGGCAAGGAAAGCCCAATTAAGTCCTGTTGCTGGTATGCTTGAACAATCTAGTGTGGCTGTGAATGAGCTAACGTCACTAGCGCGACTGATAGGTTTGTAGTCGTTGGAATTACGATCTTTCACAATGTTGTAATTCAATAGTTACGAAACAAACTGCAAATGTCTTTACATGAAAAATTGTCTTTAAAATTGACAAACATCATATGGGTAATTCAAGGCACAAGTCAACCGGGACCAGAAAATAATTTCTTTTTCGCCATAGACTGGCGTTCAAAATTTTTTGAAAGATAGGTCCCAAGGAGGCAAGTGGAAGTGGTGTCACTGGGACACTCTATGGAAGTCTATGGGAGTGTCGCAACTCTCTTATGCCAATTATGTGTATGTGTCTTATGTAATTTCTGTGTCTTTTCTCAGTGTCAATTATGTCCTGTATTCAGTGCTGTCATTATTTGTGCCTCTGTAAAGCGACCTTGGGTTTGAAAAAGGCACGGCATAAATAAAATAAATACCTATCATCACTTCATGAACAACCTTTTCATGTAGTGTGTGGAGTAACCTTTTATCTTAATAACCTAGCAGCAAATGGACAACCCCAGCGCTCATCGCCAGCCAGACCAGCTGACCACAGCTGAGGCGTGACCACTAGTGTCGTCTGATGGTCGGAGGCTCCACCAAAGTCCTTTTCCTTGCTTCGCCCTGAAGGGACTTACCGTATTTTCCAAATAATGACCGGCGTTCTATTATCCCGCTTATTATACGGCTACTTGCCAAAAAGAAAAAATAAACTCCACGATATGTCTCTTTACATTTATTTGCTACTGTTTCGTTGTGGCTTTTGCTGAGAAACAAATAGTTCACATGCTGAACTTCAATCAAACGTTCTTTAGAACACAGCTGATAAACCGTCTGCCTTCATTTTTGAATGAGATCCGTTGCCATTGACAGCAGTCATTATTTAGAGGTCCTTAGGCAAAAATAATGACCGGTAGACCTTTGGGAAATCTCATTCAAGTCAATGGAGCGTTCTATCTGCATTGTGAAGAGCCGTAAAATAATGTCAGTCAAGGAATGCTTTTTTCCCATTTTTATCTTTTTATCTTAAAGAGTATTTTATACTCGTTATATCATGTATTTAAAATGTTGCAAGACTGTGTGTGTGGGTGGATATTTTTGTTATTGCTGCAAGACAAATTACCCCATTGGGGACAAATACAATTCTACTACTACTACCCCCAAATTTCAGTTTTTTGAGTGCTACCAGAGCAAATAAAAGAGGTGGGGGGATAGCCACAATTTTCAAGACGTCTTTTCAGTGCAATCAGTCGTCATTCGGTGACTTTACTTCATTTGAATATCTGTGTGCACGCATTAAGTCTTCTCCTCAGATTTTATTACTGACAATTTACAGGCCTCCAAAACATTCAGCAAACGTTTTTCTTGAAGAGCTAGGTGAACTGCTATCAGTCGTTTGCATAGAGTTTGACTGTCTTATTATATCAGGGGATCTAAACTTGCATGTGGATAATCCTGAAAACAATTACGCCAAGGAATTCATTGCACTAATCGATACTTTTTCCCTAACACAGCATGTACAGGGGCCAACACACTCTCTCGGCCATACCCTCGACCTTGTTATCAAAAAGGGTCTCGATGTCTCTACAGCTGTTAAAGACCTGGCCTTATCTGATCATTTCGGCGTGTTCTTTGATGTGTCTATGTCCCCACACACTCAAAACACGGCTATGATTGTAAAAAGGAGAATCATAAATGATCAGACAAGAGCTCTCTTTGAGCAAGCACTTTCACTAAAGTCAAGTCAACTGTCAGACTCTGTAGAAGACTTATTTGATCACTTTAATGCGAAAATGGCAAACATTATGGATGACATTGCTCCATTACAATTCAAGAAAGTTAAGGACAAACAGAAAGCACCATGGAGGCAAAATCCAGCAGTTAAACTTCTAAAAAGAGAGTGTAGGAAGACTGAAAGAAAATGGCGTAAATACAAACTTCAGATCCACTATGAAATCCATAAAGAGATGCTCCGCACATATAACTCTGAAATATGCAAAGCAAGACAGTCCTTTTTTTCTAACATTATCAATAGAAGTTCAAATAACACTCGTATTCTATTTTCAACTGTTGATAAGTTAACTAATCCCCCCTCACAATTAGCGCCTGAACTTCTCTCAACTAATAAATGCAATGAGTTTTCATCTTTTTTAAAAGGTAAAATTGACAAAATCAGACTCAACATATCTGCTCAATTACAAATTCAACAACCTGAACTTCCAGCAACAAACAGAGGGAAACTAAACTTGATGTCAGAGTTCAGCTTGATAGACTACGAAACACTTGAAAAAAACGGTACAGAATCTCAGCTCTTCCACATGTGTCTTAGACACTCTGCCTACCAATTTCTTCAAAACTGTTTTTCACCTCATAGCGGCGGATGTCCTTCAAATTGTAAATGTATCACTGCTGTCTGGAACTTTTCCTAAGTCACTGAAAACAGCTGTTGTAAAGCCACTTCTCAAGAAGAATAACCTGGATGCCTTCATGCTAAACAATTATAGGCCCATATCCAATCTACCTTTTATTGGCAAAATTATTGAAAAAGTAGTCTTTAATCAATTAACCACCTTCCTAACATCAAATGGGTATTTTGATTACTTTCAGTCTGGTTTTCGGGCAAATCACAGCACTGAAACAGCTCTCATTAAAGTTTCCAATGACATACGCCTCAACACAGATTCAGGTAAAACATCAGTCCTAGTGCTACTGGACCTTAGTGCAGCATTTGACACTGTTGATCACAATATTTTACTACACAGACTAGAACACTGGGTTGGATTTACAGGCATAGTTATCAGCTGGCTAAAATCATATCTACAAGAAAGGAGCTTCTTTGTTGCCATCGGAAACTGTACCTCAACACCAACGTCCTTGACCTGTGGTGTTCCCACATCTTGGGGCCACTATTATTCAACCTCTATATGCTCCCACTTGGACAAATCATCCAAAATAATTTGATTTCATATCATAGCTATGCAGATGACACACAAATTTACTTAGCTCTGTCACCAAACGACTATGGTCCTCTTGAATCTATGTGTCAGTGTATAGAACAAATCAACACCTGGATGTCTCAAAATTTTCTTCAGCTGAACAAAGAAAAAACTGAAGTAATTATATTTGGTAAAAAGGAAGAAAGACTTAGGATTGCCACTCTCTTTGACACAAAAGGGTTGAAGGCAAAGGATACAGTTAAAAATCTTGGTGTATTAATTGACAGTGATCTAAATTTCAACAGCCACGTGAAAGCGATAACTAAATCAGCTTTTTACCACCTCAAAAATATTGCCAAACTCAGAGGGCTGATGTCAAAATATGACTTAGAAAAACTCATTCATGCATTTATCTCCAGCAGGGTTGATTACTGCAATGGACTGTTCACAGGCCTTCCTAAAAAGACTACTAAACAGCTTCAGGTGATACAAAATGCAGCAGCTAGGATTTTAACAAAAACTAAAAGAACTGACCACATTACTCCAATTCTTAAGTCCTTGCACTGGCTTCCAGTAAGTCACAGAATTGACTTTAAAGCACTATTGCTTGTTTATAAATCAGTAAATGGAGCAGGACCTAAATACCTGTCAGACATGCTTCAGCAGTACACACCTTCTCGTCCTCTTAGGTCCCAGGTGAAAAACCTGCTAGTAAAACCTACTGCTTTTAGCTGCTATGCGGCTCAGCTGTGGAAACAACTTTCGGATGACATCAAAAAGGCCCCAACTGTAGCCAGTTTTAAATCTAGACTTAAGACCGAGTTACAAATTCTGAATCTGCCTTGATAATTATTCTACCTTGTCTTTTATTACTTTTTTACTACTTTTGCCTTTGTTTTTGCTTACTAATTATTCTTTATTTTTAAATTATTTTACCTTGTGTTTTATGTTTTCTTTTTATTATGATCTTTACCTTTTAACTATTCTTTGACTATATTGCCTTTCTATGCTTTTTTTGTTATTATTGTTTGGTTTGTAAAGCACATTGAATGACCTCTGTGTATGAAATGCGCTATATAAATAAACTTGACTTGACTTGACTTGACTACTACTACTACTACTGCTGCTGCTGCTGCTTGGGGATTTCAATTTCAATTTAATTTCACTTATAGAGCACCAAAACATTACACATGTCTCATGGCGCTTTACAGAATGAGATTATTTATTATTATTTTTTACATTTTAATTTAAAGATTAGGAGTGGTCATATCCTCCTGACTACCAGCAGTTCAATTTTGTCCTCTCTAGAGGACCTTTATAAACCAGAATATCTCCCACACCATACATTCTATAGAGCTAATTCCTTTTGTTCTCTAAAGAGGACATTTAGGGCTTTTAAATGGTATCACATGTATGGGGGTGGGGTTTTG
The DNA here is from genome assembly GCF_046254945.1 of Alosa pseudoharengus. NCBI lineage: Eukaryota > Metazoa > Chordata > Actinopteri > Clupeiformes > Clupeidae > Alosa > Alosa pseudoharengus. Next base: position 27,188,942 of record NW_027468664.1, on the reverse strand, counting down.
GGAACTTCCTCTTCCTCTTCAAAGAAAATGGTGGCCATCACCAAAAGGACATTTTATGGAAAGAAGAAAAGTAAGTGCTTAATCAAGTTAGTTGAGCATTTAACATTTAAAATGTTGTTGTTGTTTTTTCTATGAATCTCTTAAAAACACTTAAAATAATTTTCTGAAGTAATGTAACAATGTTTTACCATCATAGGAGAGTGTTAAACATTTATCCTCCGCAGTGGACATTTGTAGTTACTACCTCCATTTTTTTCTCTTTTTTACTTATTTTTGATTCAGTTTTATGTGTACAGTGTTAAGTCCACTGTAATGGACACTTTTTATTTCTTAAATAAAAACATTTATTTCAAAAAAAAAGTTTTCAGTATGCTCATTGTCTTCCAAACTATTGGGGAAGTTAAGAAAAAAAAGAATTTGGAGATATTTTTTTTCTTGGTAGTCAGGAGGATAGGGCAAGTGGTGGGTCGCTAGGCTGTACGGGCCAGGAATCCGGGCAGTGTTGTCATAAGGGCAAGTGGTGGGTCATTAGGCTATACGGGCCAGGGATGCACATACACACGCACACACAGTCAGTGTTTTCACTATTCTTCCAGTTGCGGCCATCTTAGTATTAGTAGTAGGCTTTTATTGTCACATAGTCACAAGTACCAGTGAAATTAACCATCAACCTGTCCATACATTACTCAAACATATACAATATGACAAGGGGGTAGACAGGACAGGAAGACAGGGGATTAAGGAAGAATACAGCATAACATGAGGAGAGGGGAGGAGAAAAAAGCAACCCCCAGACTATGCTCCTGTGGGGAGTACAGTGTGGGAACAGGAAAAAAAAAACCCTCAGCAACATAAGCACATAGTCAGTACACTTTACAATATGAAAAACACACAACTTGCAACAGGGGAAGGGAGTGGGGGGGTGGATGGTAACCCAGTGCAGGCAAGCAGCCATCCGGTCCTGCAGCCATTTTCGGCGCTGGACACAGAACAGCTTGTCATACTGGGGGTACAAAGCAGCGAAGGTGAGGGATTGGGGGTAGTGGGGGGTGACTGCATGTCTGTATGTTTTTGTATGAGTTAATGTATGTGTAGGCCTGGAGAGTCGCTCTGCCTGGCATCACAATCTTAGTGCCTCAGGTCGCAGGAATGTCATAGCGATAACACAGCAAGTTGCCATGGAGACAACCTTGATCAGGTCCCAGACAGAGTCAACAATCAGCAGGTGTCTGTAGGAAGTGGGGGAAGGAACGCCAGAGCATCTCACTGCAGTGCTCTTCCGGGGGAGTTGTTGTTCCAGCAGCGGCCTTGGCCGAGGCCAGTGTTGGTTGAGGGGGCCGAAAGCATATAAGATTGGGATTGTTTGGTTTTGGGGTGAGTAGCCACATTCCAATTTACACGACTACTCCCTTAGTCCGTTCTGGTCTTGATCCAATTGCCTTTGTAAAGCAGTGAGCTTCTCCATGATGTTATCCAACCTACAGTGGGTCCCAGTTAAAAATTGACACTTCATTCACGATCAAGGTGATTCACGCAGCTGGGTGAAATGTAAGTACAACTGCAGCCGCTTGGGGGCAGCATAGTCCGCTGTGGCGTTTCACGGTCGAACCAGACGGCGCATTCGACAGCAAGGGCTGTGATTGGCCGAGTTTTCAGTGCGTTTCTCTGTGTTTTTAGCAGCCCCTGCAACATGCTAGTCCACTGTAGCCTAAGCTTTGTACATAATGTTAAACATAGTTTTGGATTCAGTGGCAAGATTTCTTGATTGTACAGTGCCTGTCTCTCAGTAATGTTTTAAAATGAGAGCTTCAGCTGACAGTAGGCTACTTTGTCGGTAGTCATGAGAAGTTCGCTTGTTAACAGAACATAAATATGCTGCCCAGAAACCTTGTGAATAGTTCTGATTTTTTTACTACACTAACGAGGTTGAAATATAGCCTTTGCCTACAGCATCTCCTTAACAGTAATGTTAACAAAATGACAGCATTCATATGACAAAGAAAAACGAATTCGGTCACTCAAGACTGTGCCACAGCAACCAGTGTAGGCTACAGTCCTACCCAATAGGCCTACTCATAGCAGATAGCGTTGTCTGACGGTCGAGTGGGTTAATGCACATATTTCCAGAACAGGTCTGCAACTTTCAGGCAGTTCTGAGTTCGAATCTAGGCAGGAGCAGAGCCATATAAAGGCCTAGGCCTATTGTTATCATTTTTTGCAAGGTGTTGCTCCTGGCAATACTTGTTTATAAGACGTTGATTAATTGATAGCTGTTTTTGGGACACATAATGAGCGCATACGGGGAGTAAAACGACTGTTACGCGCTGTTACAACTGTAGGCGACAATGATTGCAATACAAAAATATGCGCGTGTTAGTTAGTTTTGTGATGTTTTGCACTTTTGCCTCCTGTGTTTTCAGGTTTGAGGGCTTTTTTGGCAAGATTGACCTTGGGTAGACTCACGTCTGTTATTCAATAACATAACAAGTGTTGCTTGTTAAAACATGTGACTAGTGAAACTCAAATGATTTTAGAAATATTTAGCCAAAGCCAAAAAGTGTTAGAGAGAAGGAGAGACGCTGGTGCAGCTCAGATGTCTTCTTAATTTTCTTTATTCTTTAGTAAAAGGTGCAGAACATTATTAAACTTTGACTAACGTTTCGATGTTCGTTAGTCAAAAACATTGACACATCGAAACGTTAATCAAAGTTTAATAATGTTCTGCACCTTTTACTAAAGAATAAAGAAAATTAAGAAGACATGCATCTGAGCTGAGCTGCGTCTCTCCTTCTCTCTAAAACAGGGGTGTCAAACATACGGCCCGCGGGCCATGCACGATGATTTTGAATGGCCCGCACGTCAGTCCCTCAACAACGAGAGAAAACTTCCCTTGTGTGTGTGTAATGTGTATCACACCAAATTGGCTCACCATACCTTCCCAACTATGCACAGTATCCCATTAGCTGCATGCCATCAGGCTATTTACAATTTTCTATCGCGTAAAGTTAGTGAACACGTTATCAAAATTAACGCGCACACATTTTGTTTGAGCAGGAGACAGAATACGCACGCAGGCACAACTAGGCTACTTGTTGTTTTCTTTTACTCGGCTATCTATATATGGTTATCAAACGACTGAAACGCGGAGAACCCTCCCATGTCTACCAAAAAGTGTTACTTTGTGCCCCGCGCTCCCCCACTGCTTGTGAAAGAAGGGGGTGGGGGAGGGGGGCTTAACGTGAAAAAGCTTAATGTCCCAAAACGGCAACAAGTCATAATGGTAGGCTACAGGAAGTGGGGGGAGGGTATGGGATGACCAGAGCCGTCTTCGCTGTGCTATTCAGAAAGCATCTTCTATTGTCTTTCCAGGCGCACACAGCTCGTTATAGCCTATCGAGTGCCTTAACAGATAGGCTCTGCTCTTGGGTTTGGCCTCACAGTGAACTCAACCCTCTTGTTGCTTGCAGTTTGTTCAATAAAGCGATGCAGATTACATGATTTATTTCTGATTAATTGCGTCTTTTGATGTCTTTTGCAACATCTGCTTGTTAGGCTGGGCTACTGTCCTGTGAGTAAATGTTCAACAATTGCTGGTGTAGGCCTACAGGCTATAATCAATTAGGGACTGTTCATTATTTATTTAAGGGGCTACCGGAGGAGTTTTGGGAGCGTTAGTCAAAAAAGACGTGACCCTCCCTCGCCAGCAAGAAATGTTTCTATGACCCTCCAAAGTGATTGAGAAAAAACGCATGACCCTCCCCAGTCCCAACAATTTAGGCTATTGATGCCTTCTGTAGGCTACTGGGTCAATTTGGGAGCTTGCAAACGACTCCTTCCTTGAAATGCCTTGAAAAGGCTGTCGTTTGCACAATTTCACAAATAATCACCGGGACCGAAACAAACCTGTCAACTTTTCCAGGGTTTATCGCGTATTTTAACTTTTTCCTCGCTGTCTTAGGAGGAGCTGCAGGGCCGTTGCAAGGGAGTGCGAGACCCTGTGCGAACTTGACAGATGCATGAACTTACGTCATGCGATAGCTTACTTTACACATAGCCAAGGCTACCGTCGGTGCATTTTAATAGTAGCCTAGTCTAATAAGCTACACCAGCTTGTCTTTAAGAGGGGAAATTGTATAGCAGTAGTCCTTATCCTGAACTATCTGTCAAAAATAAGCCCCGCCCCCCGAAACGCCATAAATCACGTGTTAGCCACGCCTCTTTTTTATGCAAATTAGCCATGTGGTTTTCGCCACGTGTTGTTTGTTATTGTTATTGTTTTGTGAGTCATGTGACAGTCATGTGACTGGTGTCATACCCCTGGGCGGCCATATTGGATGTAAAGTCATGTGACAGTCATGTGTCTGGTGTCAAACAATGCCACGCCCCCCTTGGCATCCATATTGGATGTAGTGTCATGTGACAGTCATGTGACTGATGTCAAACCCCTGGGCGGCCATATTGGCCCCCAAACCCCCCATGTGTGTTTTGTTGTTATTATTATGTGTTATGTGATAAACTTTGTAAGAGTTGTATAGGAGTGTTAATAGCAGGAAATAAACGTATAGTATGCTACTAGCATAGCCAATAACCTGAGCATGTTGTTAGTGGTTTTGGTTGAAAAATGTGTTAGCTAGAGGCTATGCATTGTAATGTAACCTTTATAACTGAAATCATGGTGGTCTTAGGTGACAAAAATGATAGTCTATGATCCCCCTACTTTGTAGGGGTGGTGTTTTGTCCGGGCATGTCTCTGAGTGTATTGTTTGAGACCCCTTTCATGTGGGGGGTCTGCCTACTACTTACGTACACTAGTGATGATAACATTGTAAAAGAACTGTATGGTTTGTCTGAGTGTCTGGTTGGTTTTATGTTCGATGTGGTTTTATGTTTATGTGGCCTGCTTCACTTTTGGGCCGGTCGAGGGAAAAATATTGGCATTTGTCACGTTAATCTATCTTCTCTTAAAGTTGGCTACACACGTTCGCATTCTATGCCTAACACCGCAGCCTCTGCATGGGTTCTCCCCTCCCAAGAAGAGTTAATTGGTTGGGTCCATATAGCCCGTCTTTCCTAAAAAGTTTTCTCAGATACCAGCCGGGCCGGTCCTACCGTAGTGATAAGCGTCAGGGAGGATGGATGGTAGAAAGATGCCATGAGGGACTGAAAAGGCCAGGTAAAAAAGACGAAAAGTATTGGAGTGAAATGCTGCCAAATGTGCCATGTTTCCAATGTTCATGTTTTTGAAGAGGACAGACATAAGTGGCAACTGGTAAAGAGAGATAGCTATGATTATAACATCGTAATTGGGCTAATAACCTACTGGACGTTGTAGCGTTGTCAACCTATTCACAAGTAACATAATGAGTTAAAATATTAGCATTTTGGTATCATCCAATATGGCTATTCATAGACTTTGCAAATATTATGCAAATATTGATAACAAAACTCAAGCTTGATCTGTGTATGCAGTAACCTATAGGCCTAAAAACAAAAGTAGCCTGAGCAGCAGATCAGCCAGTCCCCCGCAATGATGAGCCCGAAATGAACTATGACTATAGGGACAAGTAGAAAGGATAATAGAGTTAACCATATGAATTAAAGTTATTTTATGGAAGAAAGAACAGTAGGCTATGACAGCAGTAGGCTGCATGATCAACCTATATGGCTTGTTTGCTCAGAAGTGGGTGTAGTAAAGGAGAAAATCACCAAACAACAACATGATAGCTGACCCATGCAGAAAAAACATGTAAACAATACAGTAGTTCAATATGCCTCTTAGTGGAGTTGTGGGATACATTTCAAATGCTTTATTTCTTCCTTCCTGTTTTTGTTAACTTATCAACCTATCCTTGTGGAATAGTGGAATATTAGCCTATAATAAAAACTACAGGATAGTAAGAGCTGAAATGATGCCTTTTTAATCCAATTTCCACCACCACTAAAAAAGGGGGCCGGTCTTGGGCCTGAAACTTCTGGGCTGAAAAGTGGCCCCACTCCGGCCCTGTACAGAACCCTTACCATCTTACGACCATGTCTATTGGAAGGATACTAAGAAGAGACGTTATACCGACTCTGAAGATCTAGCCATAACTGCGAGGCCTGCTAAGCATTTTACTGGGGTAACGCGAGTGATACGGGGTAAGTTGATATTTCCCAATAGTTCATTCTTTCCCCTTTTGATAAAAAAGCTGTTGTTACGGGTATGTTTATAACTGTGACACCCACTTTGGGGTAGAGTGTTGGTCTAAATCATTACCGGTGACCATTTGGAGATCTCTGTAATTTTAATGTCTAGTTGTTTTATTCTCCATACATGTATGCCTTCTAAGTGTAGCATGGTAGCATAATGTGTTTGCGGTCATTTCATTTGCAGAAAACGACGCGCACGATGACTTGATAGGTCTTGGAAACGCATCTATCAACAGGGGGAATACACATTCAAAGGACTATCAAACTAATGTTAATACTCAATCAAAGGACATTAACCGTGTGGATTTATGGAGTGATACTATACTAAAAAACTGGATGTCAAACAATTTCCTCCAGTTGAATTCTGACAAAACATAAGTCCTCATCATTGGATCCCAGCACATAGTGAAACAAATGATACAATCCTTAGGTCCCTTTCAATTTTTAGACTGTGTAAAACCTGTTGCAAAGAATCTTGGTGTCTGGTTTGACAATAATTTAAGCTTTGAACGTCACATCACAAAGCTCATACAGTCTTGGTTCTATCACCTCAGAAATATTTCCAAGATTAGTTCCATCTTAACTTTTAAAGACACTGAGACCATTATGCATGCATTTATTTCTTCACGCCTGGATTACTGCAATAGTCTTTTTTCTTGTCTGAACCAAAAATCTATAAAGAGACTTCAAACTGTTCAGAATTCAGCTGCCCGGCTTCTTACTAAGACAAAGTACTAAGACATTACTCCTGTTTTAGCCTCACTGCACTGGCTCCCAGTAAGCTTTAGAATGGATTTTAAGATTCTTCTGATTACTTTTAAAGTTCTACATGGCCTGTCTCCCAACTACATATCTGATCTCCTAGTACCTTATACACCTGTGCGTACTTTAAGATCATTTGGTAGCGGTTTCCTAACTATTCCTAAGGTCAATCTCAAAACTAAAGGGGTGAGAGCATTTAGTGTCAGGGCACCTAGGCTCTGGAATGACCTGCCTGATGAAATCAGGTCAGCCAAGTCAGTATGCTCTTTTAAATCCCTCCTTAAAACACATCTTTACAAGCAAGCCTTCCTTAGTTTTGTTTAAGTAATATACTTCATTTTGTGTTAAGTTTATTAAGTTTTATTTCAGTGTTAAGTTTTATTTCAGTAAGTTTTATTTCAGTAACTTTTATTTCAGTAACTTTTATTTCAGTGTCAAGTTTTATTTCAGTATCCTAAGTTTTATTTCAGTGTCAAGTTTTATTTCAGTAAGTTTTATTTCAGTGTCAAGTTTTATTTCAGTAACTTTTATTTCAGTGTCAAGTTTTATTTCAGTATCCTAAGTTTTATTTCAGTGTCAAGTTTTATTTCAGTAAGTTTTATTTCAGTGCAAGTTTATTTTCCTTTTTCAAATTTATGTTAAGTTCTAATTGAATTAGTATATATTATCTGATTGTTATATTATTATGTCTTATTTGCATTTTCATATATGTTGATATTGTACAGCACTTTGTAACTTTGTTTTGAAAAGTGCTATATAAATAAAGATTATTATTATTATACAGAACTCGATTTTGACGACCTATCTGACGCGACTTTACTGGAGGCTGCGGATGCTGTCGACCCGTGTGAACTACATGAAAGGTCAGATTCGTTGAATGTTTCTGAACCTGGGGGTGGCTGGGCCCTCTGCAGATTTAGCAGTGTGTGATGTAAACACAGTTCGCTATAATTACACAGATGTAGAATCAGCATTGGATAGTGTTGAGCTGAGACTAAATTATGCTAGATCTGTGGCTCGTAGAGCTACGGATGTAATAGGTCACACAGTGGCAGATCTGCTTATTGGTGCTGTGGAAACTCTGCAAAAGATTAGCCGGGATCATATAAAAAAATTGAGGCAGTTATCGATGGCATACTGAAATGAAATGTTACTTTAATGATGATCTGAATGGTGTTTAACCTCGGTGTGATAGATTGTTTATAAGGTTCATGTTTATTTTTTCTTTGTTGTTGTTTTTTACGGCTATAATTGCGGAAGAGTAGTAAACATGTGTAATATAGTTTAAATTTGTTGAGTAATCAGTGAGTAGCCATGCCCCCGCCGTAATAAGCGTAATAGAAATGACAGTGGGTGCAATGATATTGAACCGCCTGATAAACGTACCAGAGATGATCAGACAGATTGTGTTTTTTTTATTTTTTTTTATTTAGCACTTGTAAAAAGACAGAATCAGAGAAGAAACAAAGAAAGTAAATCAGTGCAGGAAGAGGCAGTAAGCCCAGACTGGCTTATATGAGGCCTCCACCTAAAAAAGTAACATAACAACAAGAGCCACAAAAAGTATCTAAACAATATAAATTAAAAGAAAAAGAAAGAAAAAGTATGAACAAACAGTGTAAGCACTACAGTAGAAGAAACTACTATGACAGAAGTCTTCAGGAGAACCAGCTATAGACCAGCAATTAAATTAGCCTTTAGGCATACTTTAAAATGATTAGTAGTAAAACATTTCAAGGCCAGATGTGAATTTTTTTCCATATTTTAGCACCCCTATAACGTATGGAAAATTGAGCTTGACATGTTTTAAGTTGAAGAGGGTGAAAATCATTAGCTTGCCTCGTTACATATGAGTGAACCTGTGAATTAGTTTTAAAATAGCACTTAAAGTGCTCAGGAATCTTTCCATTACAATTATATATTTCATAAATAAAAACACAGGGTTGAAGTACATTAATATCATTCACAGTAAGGATTTTCAATTCTTTAAATAACGGAGTAGATGCAGCACACCATTTAGAACAGGTTGCAATTCTAACAAAACGCTTTTGAATGACCAGTAATTTCTTAATAGTGGAAGGAAAAGTACTTGCCCACACTAAATTACAATATGAAAGGTATGGATAAATTAAACTATAATAAAGAGTGAGGAGGCAATTTCTAGAGACAAGATGACTAACCCTCCTAATTATCCCAATTGATTTATTTACTTTTTTGCTAACACAGTCTACTTGATCCTTCCATTTTAAGGTTTCATTAACAATAACTCCCAAGAATCTGGTTGATGAAACTTGCGGTATCTCTGTAGACTCAATTTTAATTTTACATATGTCATTAGGGTATAATTTTTTACCTCCAAAAATGATGAAATTAGATTTTTTAAGATTTAAAGATAGTTTATTTAATTTGAACCAAGTGGCATATGCAGATAAGCCAGCATTTGCCTCTTTCATTAAAACACTGACATTTTAATGTGAAAGAATCAAGGTAGTGTCATCTGCAAACATAATAGGAGAAAGAAGGTTAGAAACATTGGCCAAATCATTCATATAAATAAGAAATAATAAAGGTCCCAGGATAGAACCCTGTGGAACACCACAGGGTAATCCAGCCATGTTGGAATTGCAACCCTTTACACAGACAAACTGTTTTCGATCAGATAAATAGTTACTTAGCCACTTATATGTAAGATCATGAAAGCCATATTTATGCAGTTTTTCCAATAAAATAGAATGGTTAACAGTATCAAATGCCTTTGACAAGTCTATAAAAATACTACAAATATATTCATTTTTGGTTTGAGCCAAGGTAACCTTGTCTATCAAGTGAAGAAGTGCCATGTAAGTTGAATGATTTTTTTCGAAAACCATAGTGGTGTTTATACAGAATTTCATTAGAATCTAAATGGAGGATAATCCTCCTGTAAATCAGTTTTTCCAGTACTTTTGAGAAACAAGGCAGAATCGATATTGGTCTATAGTTATTAAAGCAACATGGATCATCTGTTTTATACAAGGGAATAACCTTGGCAATCTTTAAGTCCTGAGGCACAATGCCTGTTTTCAGGGACAAGGAGAAAATGTGGACAAATGGTTGTAGTATTTTTTGTTTTACCTCTTTGACAAGAAAAGTTGGAATACCATCATGACCCGCTGATGAAGTTGTTAGCTTGTCAATTATTTCACTGATTTCCTCAAGGTCAGGGGGCTTAAAAGAAGAAATCCTTTGATATATCTTTGGAATAAAGTCCAAGGGACTCCCATTGCAATCAGAGATTTTATTTGCCAATTCCTGCCCAATATGGACAAAAAAATCATTGAATTTTTCAGCTATATCCAAAGGATTCTTAAGAGACCTATCACCATCATGAAACTCTGTAGGTAACCCCGCAGTGGAATTTTGCCTTGATAGCAGCTGATTTATGGTTTTCCATGTTGCCTTAATATCACTTGAATACTGCACAAATCTTTCACTAAAATATTGTTTTTTACAGATCTAATTGAGTGACTATAAGTATTTCTATATGATTTGTACACACTATGATTTAAAGGAGAAGGATTATAAATATATTTTTTGTAAAGTTTATTCTTTTTCCTTAATTGCTTTCGTAATTCAGTTGTAAACCAAGGTTTCTTAAAATCCTTAGTAAGTTTTTTAGATTTGCCCAAGGGGAAACTCTCATTGAAACGAGAGCCAATGATTTTCATGAACTTTGCATATGCTGACTCAGCATCACCATCCTCATATACATCATCCCAAGAAACCCTGGCAAGCAGTTCTTTAAATTTAAGTATATTTGGTTTAGACAAAAACCTTTTATGCATTGAATTATCCTTTTGTCTGATTTGACCAATATTTATTTTAGATAAGTGGAAAATAGGAAAATAATTGACAAGCTAACAACTTCATCAGCGGGTCATGATGGTATTCCAACTTTTCTTGTCAAGGAGGTAAAACAAAAAATACTACAACCATTTGTCCACATTTTCTCCTTGTCCCTGAAAACAGGCATTGTGCCTCAGGACTTAAAGATTGCCAAGGTTATTCCCTTGTATAAAACAGATGATCCATGTTGCTTTAATAACTATAGACCAATATCGATTCTGCCTTGTTTCTCAAAAGTACTGGAAAAACTGATTTACAGGAGGATTATCCTCCATTTAGATTCTAATGAAATTCTGTATAAACACCAATATGGTTTTCGAAAAAAATCATTCAACTTACATGGCACTTCTTCACTTGATAGACAAGGTTACCTTGGCTCAAACCAAAAATGAATATATTTGTAGTATTTTTATAGACTTGTCAAAGGCATTTGATACTGTTAACCATTCTATTTTATTGGAAAAACTGCATAAATATGGCTTTCATGATCTTACATATAAGTGGCTAAGTAACTATTTATCTGATCGAAAACAGTTTGTCTGTGTAAAGGGTTGCAATTCCAACATGGCTGGATTACCCTGTGGTGTTCCACAGGGTTCTATCCTGGGACCTTTATTATTTCTTATTTATATGAATGATTTGGCCAATGTTTCTAACCTTCTTTCTCCTATTATGTTTGCAGATGACACTACCTTGATTCTTTCACATTAAAATGTCAGTGTTTTAATGAAAGAGGCAAATGCTGGCTTATCTGCATATGCCACTTGGTTCAAATTAAATAAACTATCTTTAAATCTTAAAAAATCTAATTTCATCATTTTTGGAGGTAAAAAATTATACCCTAATGACATATGTAAAATTAAAATTGAGTCTACAGAGATACCGCAAGTTTCATCAACCAGATTCTTGGGAGTTATTGTTAATGAAACCTTAAAATGGAAGGATCAAGTAGACTGTGTTAGCAAAAAAGTAAATAAATCAATTGGGATAATTAGGAGGGTTAGTCATCTTGTCTCTAGAAATTGCCTCCTCACTCTTTATTATAGTTTAATTTATCCATACCTTTCATATTGTAATTTAGTGTGGGCAAGTACTTTTCCTTCCACTATTAAGAAATTACTGGTCATTCAAAAGCGTTTTGTTAGAATTGCAACCTGTTCTAAATGGTGTGCTGCATCTACTCCGTTATTTAAAGAATTGAAAATCCTTACTGTGAATGATATTAATGTACTTCAACCCTGTGTTTTTATTTATGAAATATATAATTGTAATGGAAAGATTCCTGAGCACTTTAAGTGCTATTTTAAAACTAATTCACAGGTTCACTCATATGTAACGAGGCAAGCTAATGATTTTCACCCTCTTCAACTTAAAACATGTCAAGCTCAATTTTCCATACGTTATAGGGGTGCTAAAATATGGAAAAAAATTCACATCTGGCCTTGAAATGTTTTACTACTAATCATTTTAAAGTATGCCTAAAGGCTAATTTAATTGCTGGTCTATAGCTGGTTCTCCTGAAGACTTCTGTCATAGTAGTTTCTTCTACTGTAGTGCTTACACTGTTTGTTCATACTTTTTCTTTCTTTTTCTTTTAATTTATATTGTTTAGATACTTTTTGTGGCTCTTGTTGTTATGTTACTTTTTTAGGTGGAGGCCTCATATAAGCCAGTCTGGGCTTACTGCCTCTTCCTGCACTGATTTACTTTCTTTGTTTCTTCTCTGATTCTGTCTTTTTACAAGTGCTAAATAAAAAAAAATAAAAAAAACACAATCTGTCTGATCATCTCTGGTACGTTTATCAGGCGGTTCAATATCATTGCACCCACTGTCATTTCTATTACGCTTATTACGGCGGGGGCATGGCTACTCACTGATTACTCAACAAATTTAAACTATATTACACATGTTTACTACTCTTCCGCAATTATAGCCGTAAAAAACAACAACAAAGAAAAAATAAACATGAACCTTATAAACAATCTATCACACCGAGGTTAAACACCATTCAGATCATCATTAAAGTAACATTTCATTTCAGTATGCCATCGATAACTGCCTCAATTTTTTTATATGATCCCGGCTAATCTTTTGCAGAGTTTCCACAGCACCAATAAGCAGATCTGCCACTGTGTGACCTATTACATCCGTAGCTCTACGAGCCACAGATCTAGCATAATTTAGTCTCAGCTCAACACTATCCAATGCTGATTCTACATCTGTGTAATTATAGCGAACTGTGTTTACATCACACACTGCTAAATCTGCAGAGGGCCCAGCCACCCCCAGGTTCAGAAACATTCAACGAATCTGACCTTTCATGTAGTTCACACGGGTCGACAGCATCCGCAGCCTCCAGTAAAGTCGCGTCAGATAGGTCGTCAAAATCGAGTTCTGTATAATAATAATAATCTTTATTTATATAGCACTTTTCAAAACAAAGTTACAAAGTGCTGTACAATATCAACATATATGAAAATGCAAATAAGACATAATAATATAACAATCAGATAATATATACTAATTCAATTAGAACTTAACATAAATTTGAAAAAGGAAAATAAACTTGCACTGAAATAAAACTTACTGAAATAAAACTTGACACTGAAATAAAACTTAGGATACTGAAATAAAACTTGACACTGAAATAAAAGTTACTGAAATAAAACTTGACACTGAAATAAAACTTACTGAAATAAAACTTGACACTGAAATAAAACTTAGGATACTGAAATAAAACTTGACACTGAAATAAAAGTTACTGAAATAAAAGTTACTGAAATAAAACTTACTGAAATAAAACTTAACACTGAAATAAAACTTAATAAACTTAACACAAAATGAAGTATATTACTTAAACAAAACTAAGGAAGGCTTGCTTGTAAAGATGTGTTTTAAGGAGGGATTTAAAAGAGCATACTGACTTGGCTGACCTGATTTCATCAGGCAGGTCATTCCAGAGCCTAGGTGCCCTGACACTAAATGCTCTCACCCCTTTAGTTTTGAGATTGACCTTAGGAATAGTTAGGAAACCGCTACCAAATGATCTTAAAGTACGCACAGGTGTATAAGGTACTAGGAGATCAGATATGTAGTTGGGAGACAGGCCATGTAGAACTTTAAAAGTAATCAGAAGAATCTTAAAATCCATTCTAAAGCTTACTGGGAGCCAGTGCAGTGAGGCTAAAACAGGAGTAATGTCTTAGTACTTTGTCTTAGTAAGAAGCCGGGCAGCTGAATTCTGAACAGTTTGAAGTCTCTTTATAGATTTTTGGTTCAGACAAGAAAAAAGACTATTGCAGTAATCCAGGCGTGAAGAAATAAATGCATGCATAATGGTCTCAGTGTCTTTAAAAGTTAAGATGGAACTAATCTTGGAAATATTTCTGAGGTGATAGAACCAAGACTGTATGAGCTTTGTGATGTGACGTTCAAAGCTTAAATTATTGTCAAACCAGACACCAAGATTCTTTGCAACAGGTTTTACACAGTCTAAAAATTGAAAGGGACCTAAGGATTGTATCATTTGTTTCACTATGTGCTGGGATCCAATGATGAGGACTTATGTTTTGTCAGAATTCAACTGGAGGAAATTGTTTGACATCCAGTTTTTTAGTATAGTATCACTCCATAAATCCACACGGTTAATGTCCTTTGATTGAGTATTAACATTAGTTTGATAGTCCTTTGAATGTGTATTCCCCCTGTTGATAGATGCGTTTCCAAGACCTATCAAGTCATCGTGCGCGTCGTTTTCTGCAAATGAAATGACCGCAAACACATTATGCTACCATGCTACACTTAGAAGGCATACATGTATGGAGAATAAAACAACTAGACATTAAAATTACAGAGATCTCCAAATGGTCACCGGTAATGATTTAGACCAACACTCTACCCCAAAGTGGGTGTCACAGTTATAAACATACCCGTAACAACAGCTTTTTTATCAAAAGGGGAAAGAATGAACTATTGGGAAATATCAACTTACCCCGTATCACTCGCGTTACCCCAGTAAAATGCTTAGCAGGCCTCGCAGTTATGGCTAGATCTTCAGAGTCGGTATAACGTCTCTTCTTAGTATCCTTCCAATAGACATGGTCGTAAGATGGTAAGGGTTCTGTACAGGGCCGGAGTGGGGCCACTTTTCAGCCCAGAAGTTTCAGGCCCAAGACCGGCCCCCTTTTTTAGTGGTGGTGGAAATTGGATTAAAAAGGCATCATTTCAGCTCTTACTATCCTGTAGTTTTTATTATAGGCTAATATTCCACTATTCCACAAGGATAGGTTGATAAGTTAACAAAAACAGGAAGGAAGAAATAAAGCATTTGAAATGTATCCCACAACTCCACTAAGAGGCATATTGAACTACTGTATTGTTTACATGTTTTTTCTGCATGGGTCAGCTATCATGTTGTTGTTTGGTGATTTTCTCCTTTACTACACCCACTTCTGAGCAAACAAGCCATATAGGTTGATCATGCAGCCTACTGCTGTCATAGCCTACTGTTCTTTCTTCCATAAAATAACTTTAATTCATATGGTTAACTCTATTATCCTTTCTACTTGTCCCTATAGTCATAGTTCATTTCGGGCTCATCATTGCGGGGGACTGGCTGATCTGCTGCTCAGGCTACTTTTGTTTTTAGGCCTATAGGTTACTGCATACACAGATCAAGCTTGAGTTTTGTTATCAATATTTGCATAATATTTGCAAAGTCTATGAATAGCCATATTGGATGATACCAAAATGCTAATATTTTAACTCATTATGTTACTTGTGAATAGGTTGACAACGCTACAACGTCCAGTAGGTTATTAGCCCAATTACGATGTTATAATCATAGCTATCTCTCTTTACCAGTTGCCACTTATGTCTGTCCTCTTCAAAAACATGAACATTGGAAACATGGCACATTTGGCAGCATTTCACTCCAATACTTTTCGTCTTTTTTACCTGGCCTTTTCAGTCCCTCATGGCATCTTTCTACCATCCATCCTCCCTGACGCTTATCACTACGGTAGGACCGGCCCGGCTGGTATCTGAGAAAACTTTTTAGGAAAGACGGGCTATATGGACCCAACCAATTAACTCTTCTTGGGAGGGGAGAACCCATGCAGAGGCTGCGGTGTTAGGCATAGAATGCGAACGTGTGTAGCCAACTTTAAGAGAAGATAGATTAACGTGACAAATGCCAATATTTTTCCCTCGACCGGCCCAAAAGTGAAGCAGGCCACATAAACATAAAACCACATCGAACATAAAACCAACCAGACACTCAGACAAACCGTACAGTTCTTTTACAATGTTATCATCACTAGTGTACGTAAGTAGTAGGCAGACCCCCCACATGAAAGGGGTCTCAAACAATACACTCAGAGACATGCCCGGACAAAACACCACCCCTACAAAGTAGGGGGATCATAGACTATCATTTTTGTCACCTAAGACCACCATGATTTCAGTTATAAAGGTTACATTACAATGCATAGCCTCTAGCTAACACATTTTTCAACCAAAACCACTAACAACATGCTCAGGTTATTGGCTATGCTAGTAGCATACTATACGTTTATTTCCTGCTATTAACACTCCTATACAACTCTTACAAAGTTTATCACATAACACATAATAATAACAACAAAACACACATGGGGGGTTTGGGGGCCAATATGGCCGCCCAGGGGTTTGACATCAGTCACATGACTGTCACATGACACTACATCCAATATGGATGCCAAGGGGGGCGTGGCATTGTTTGACACCAGACACATGACTGTCACATGACTTTACATCCAATATGGCCGCCCAGGGGTATGACACCAGTCACATGACTGTCACATGACTCACAAAACAATAACAATAACAAACAACACGTGGCGAAAACCACATGGCTAATTTGCATAAAAAAGAGGCGTGGCTAACACGTGATTTATGACGTTTCGGGGGGCGGGGCTTATTTTTGACAGATAGTTCAGGATAAGGACTACTTATAGCCCATAACATTAGCTGAGTCACATATTTGGCCATATGGTGTTTATCATAGGCTAGCCTACATCACGAAACCAAATAGTGTAACAAAGGCGAACACTTTAACAGGGGAAATTAATTGGGCATGAATCATTGTGCTGAACGGTATTTGTCAATGAGCAGAAACACACACGACATTCAAACTGTTGATAAGATGTGCACTATGGATAGGGTTGCCAACTTCCTCAACCCCAAATGAGGGACACTTCACTTCACTTCACTCCCCCCCCCCCCCCCCCCCCCAAAAAAAAAAAAAAAAAAAAAAAAAAAAATAATTTACAAATGGTGTACTGTCACTTTAAGAGCATTGTCTACACGGTATTCATAATATTTTGCCAGCTCCATTCAAATATAGCCTATGGTCATTCCACAAACTCTAACATTGTTTGTGCCACATTTAGGCCTATAGCATAATGATAAGTATATTAAGTTGTTGTAAACAACCTTCATTCCTGTGGAAATAGAAGTAATGATGCTAGGTAGATATTTTCTGTTTGCAATTAAAAGTGAATTATGAACCTGGTAGCCACCTAGCTATCTGAGTTGAAAGTGTTTCAATTGGCATAGCCTATCATGTGCTTCATGTAAATGCTTAGTTTAAGGGAAATTGATTATTGAAGACTTCAAGACTCGCCAATTCCATTACACAAAGGCAATTGACCACTCTTCATATTCTATCAGTCCAAATCACAGTGCGTGCAGCCTATGTCAAAGTGCCCTCACATTTTGTAAATGGTCAGTAGCATATAGTGTGAACCGGATAATTCCGCAATCTCCTCGCGTTGTTTTTGTTGTTCTCATGATTTCCTTTTAAAAGTTTCTTATATTAAAAAGGTGAAATCAATTACCAACGATCACAAGCCAGCTGGAAACTTCCCCTCTCTCCCTCTCGTTCCCAATTAAAACGAGTAGCATAACGTTCAAGTTAGATCTGCTGCATAATAGAGAGACTGAGAGGACCCAAAAAGTATCATCCTTATGTAAGATGCTGTTGCTGCATTTTGACATTGTAATCGTTCTCTAAGAAGAGTGAAAAGCAGTTTGCAGTAAAGCTTCTCTGGCTAAATTATGGTGCCCCTTCTGTCCCTTGGTGCCGTGCGCACAGTGCGAGATGCGCGTGGTAGCGGCGGCACTGGACACTTTGTTCCAGGTGCGTTTACAGTAGCCTACTATTGACAAGTTAACAAGGCCGATGAGCTGTGATTGAAAATCGGGAGTGGTGCTGTCCCTGACGGGACAAATCAAAATCACCCAAAATACGGGATGTCCCGCACAATTCGGGACGGTTGGCAACCCTAACTATGGAAACTGGTCTGTAAGCTAACATGGACAAATAAATGACACTGACTCGCCATATCTTGCTTTGCCGCAAAGTCAGCAATGAAATCATAGGCCAGTTTGCAGGTAGCATAACGTCTTTTTCAATTCATAGAAGGGAGAGCCCAGTCTCTCCTGTGACATTGAGGTGCGCAAATAGTTTTTAATAGCCTGTTCAACTTCGAAAAGCTTCGTTCACGCGATGCCAGTCACTGATCGCAATTTCAAATTTCGGGAAGCTTCGTTCAATCTTTTTAAGTTTTAAGTGCAGTAGGCCTATCTGCCCCCTTTGGAATTATATCTCGAGCCTATTATAAGGTCCAGTGCGTTATGTCCTGGGATTCGGACGTGCTCAAAAAGAAAAGAAAAAACACTTTTTTTTATAGACGGTTATGATCGGAGCAATATCTGAACTCCGTGTCATTCAGACTCAACCCTCTTGCTTTGATATCTTTTTCGTTGTCGTTTGAACGTCGGCAAGCAGGCATGTTGCGGTTGCTATTGTGAAATTTCTACAGTAGGCCTACAACATGCAACATGCTTGTTAGGCTGGGCTACTGTCAATGCACTTGTACAGGTATATGTTCAGCAATTGCTGGTGTACAGGCTATAATCAATTAGCTAAATCATTTGTCTAGCCGTTTAAAAAAAAATCGTGCTACATTCAAACGCAAAAGGTGCTTTGATATCTTTTTCGTTTGAACGTCGGCAAGCAGGCATGCTGCGGTTGCAATGAATGAGGATAATTGGTTTTATCTGCGGATTTATTTTTTGCATTATTTTGAATATGACTCGCTAGTTCTAACACACATATCCCCTCTCGCTTTCTCTCTCTCCATCCCTGCGCACAGTGCTTTCTTAAAGGAGCTGCACCATCTTACAACAATTGCATCTACATTTTCATATTAAAATGTTTTGTCAAGTGTAAGCTTAAACTACCGTGATCAATTTAAGTTCCCGTGCCCCGCTGAAAGTCTCATGTGCTTATCGTTACACTATCAAATCTATAAGTAACCGTGACAAATAGGGTATAAGATATATAAACTGACGCTATTATATTATATGTTTGGTAATGGCTCAGCTTTCTCTGATTGTTCTACTGACTTGGAAACTGCATCATAGAAGCAGTAAGTCAGATCGCATCAAAAATAGTAGTGGCAGAACTCCAAAGTGACACCTTGTGGTTGTTTGTATCAACTGCAGTTTGCGGATAGAGAGTCCAGAATGAATTTCATCAAGCCAGTACCTTTCCGGAAATGTTGCTGCTGCAGCTGCCATCTTTAGGGGAAAGTCGGTAGGAGTCGATTGCCGAGTGTGGAGTAACACGCTCTGGAAATTCACAATTTTGTCGCCGTTTTTAAAAAAAAACATAGTCCAGTATTTCTTTCGAAATTGAAATGAAGTTGTATGCAACAGCAAACCCTATAGCTTACTAACAGGTTGGAATTTTGAAATGTCACGTGACGTGATGTCGACTCCAATCGACTCCTACGGACTTTCCCCTAAAGATGGCAGCTGCAGCAGGAACATTTCCGGAAAGGTACTGGCTTGATGAAATTCATTCAGGACTCTCTATCCGACCACATAAAGACCTCGGGATACTTCGGTTTGGCTTTAGGGACCCTCTACTGGTGGACCACTTTGTGACAGAAACAACCACCTTGTCTTGAATGTGGCTAAGACAATGGAAATGGTGGTGGACTTTAGTAGGGCCAGGCCTGAGCTAAATACCATTTCAATACTGGGTGAGGAAGTTGAAGTTGTTGAGAACTACAAATATGTGCGGGTTCTTATAGACAATAAACTGGATTGGAGGTACAACACTGAGGCTGTATACATACGTATATATACTCTTTCGATCCCGTGAGGGAAATTTGACTCTGCATTTATATATCCTAATCCGTGAATTAGTGAAACACACTCAGCACAAAGTGAACACACAGTGAGGTGAAGCACACACTAATCCTGACGCAGTGAGCTGCCTGCTACAGCGGTGCTCGGGGAGCAGTGAGGGGTTAGGTGCCTTGCTCAAGGGCACTTCAGTTGTTCCTACTGGTCGTTGTTCGAACCGGCAACCCTCCGGTTACAAGTCCGAAGCGCTAACCAGTAGGCCACGATGCCCCAAAGAAGGGTCAGAGCAGAGCTATTTTTTGAGAAAGCTTAGGTCATTTAACTTGTGGTCATGGTAAAAACAAATAGTTTTCATCTGTAGCTTATTCGGTTCAAAAGTTGTAGTCAAAACCCTTTTTCAGACAGTCCCCAGATTCTTCAGATCACTTTGAGGGTCCACATATACCCAATCATAAATATATATATTTTATGTTTCCCATAGCCAGAAAAGGTGAAATATTTATTCATTTTACATTTGTATCTCATCTGGTTCAAAATATGCAGCCTAATCCCTTTTCAGGTGGCGGCCATATTTGATTTGGCAGCCATCTTGGTCGCAGGGGCCACTGGCTCCGGCATCCTCGCTAAATCATTTCAGTATGCCCTCAGCTGCATCCATGCCAATTTTTGTGCTTGTAGATAAATTGACGAAAGCAATGGGGTGTAAGGCCATATTGGAATTGGAGAATTAAGTGGTCCAGATATACTGGGTCATAAATATAAACATTTATATGTGTTTCCCATGATCAATTAAGCTGAAAAAGACATCAAGTTTGTATTTGCAGCTCATGTGCTTCAAAAGTTACTGTCGGAACCCTTTTTGGGCAGCGGCCATATTGGATTTGGGTGCCATCTTGGCCCCAAGGGTCGCTGGCCGCGGCGCCCTAGCTAAATCATTTCAGTATGACCTGAGCTACATCAGTGCCAAATTTGGTGCTTGTAGATAAGTTGGCGCAAACAATGGCATATAACTACAGCCAAAACTGCTTTTTTGGACAGGGGCCATATTGGAATTGAAGGATTAAGCTGTCCAGATATACTGGGTCATAAATATAAACATTCCTATGTGTTTCCCATGATCAATTAAGTTGAAAAAGACATCAAGTTTGAATTTGTAGCTCATGTGATTAAAAGCTAGTCTGAACCCTTTTCGGGCAGCGGCCATATTGGATTTGCCGCCATCTTGGCCCCGAGGGTCTCCGGCGCCCTAGCTAAATCATTTCAGTATAACTTGAGCTACATCTGTGCCAAATTTGGAGCTTTTAGAAGAAATTGCGCGAAATTACCTATTTATGTGCTTAAAGGTGCCATGTGTAACAATTGAGGTAAAAATATCCAAAAAATGAGCTACACGCATCAAAAGAATGAGAAGAAATAAGGGCGATGATGTCATTAAAAAAAATGGCAAGGTATAGTGCTGCAGAGATATCAACCAGAATTAGCATGCTAAATTACTAGCCACAGCCCGACAGGTGTCATAATACCAGCTTCGGCCATGGGAGACGGTATGCGGGCAACATAACCGCCAGCCAAACTGCAATACACGTTTCTCGGTTGTTACTCTAGGGTAGACCAACTCACTTTCTGGAGGTATACTGCCTCCATCTTTTATGGAATGTGGAGTATGAATTTATTTTTTGGCGGATATTACACATGGCACCTTCAAGGCCCCCCACTAAGGTGACATGAACGGACCATAGACCTCTGAAGTTCGCCTGCAAAAAGGAACCAAAGCTGCCATCTTTGCCCATATAAGGAGATCCGGGTATTAATTGAAGCTAACTGACAAGTTGCATTGTAAATCTAGTGTGTAAGAGCATTGCATCGTAATTAAAATAACCAACACAGTACAAATGCAAAGAAAATACATATCTCAACTATGGGCGCCTATGGCAAGCGATTTTATCATTTACCCGCTAAGTTTGACTATCTGGAATTATCATTGTAGATATCAACAACGTCTTTCTGACTAGTCGCAATTACATTTTGGATAGTTGGAATTGTCATTCAAGATATCTGTAACGTAATTGTGACTAGTCGAAACGTCAGATAGAGATATCTGTAATTTAGTTTTGACTAGGCAAAACTGAATTACAGATATCTGTCATCACGTCATTGAAAACAACATTCAACTCGTCACACATCTTAAATGGCAATTGCAGATGTCTTTAATTCAGTTTTGACTAGGCAGAATGAAAGGTGAAGATATCTCAAACGTCATTATGACTAGTGCAAATTATTGTGCAAGACGTTGCTCTTTAGTTCCGTAGCAGAGCCCATCTACTTATTAGACATTCTCTGTCAGCTAATTTCCCCTCCCCAACATAATCGAAGAAAAAGTGGGCTTATTTCCTTATTTCTATGAATGGAAGAAGAATAAGCAGGCTGTAATGTCTTGTTGACATCTAAAATAACTAAAACTCAGGGACACCGTGCAGGTTTATTAGACTCGTTATCAACTGGCTTGATCTCTGTTTCGTAGCCTACATAAATTAGTAGGCCTAGGCTACTAAATGCACCAGCACCATCTACAAGAAATTCCATTCATAATGGTGTTGGCTGTAATCGAAAAAATCAAAGCAACATTGAATCATCAATTCTTGCTGCCAGCTCCTGTCTTGCATAGGCTGCAGCATTAAAAAGACGATTAAAAACTCCTTCACCCTCTGGCTGCTCTGACATGGTGCTAATTAGTGCTAATTACAAAGTTAACAGTTAACAGGTGCTATGTGATTTGAAGATTTGAACAACAACACGCTCTTCTCCCGCCTAAAGTGGAATGCTGGCCTAATTTGCATAGCAATACAGATATCTCTAATGTCATTTTGCCTAGTCAAAACTCTAATTCAAGATATCTATAATTACATTTTGACTAGGCAGAATGAAAGTTATAGATATCTCCAATTTCAGATATCTCTAATCAAAACTCATTCAAGATATCTATAACTTGATAATAGATATCTACAATCAAATTATGACTATCCCTAACTCCAGTTTGAGATATCTACAACGTCATTTTGACTAGTCAAAATTCCATTTACAGATATCTACAATGTCATTTCGCTAGTCAAAATATAGTCAAAACTTGAATAGTCAAAACTTAATTCAAGATATCTGAAAAGGAAGATGTAGATATCTTGAATTGAAGTGAATTAAATATATCTTCAACTGGAGTTATGACTAGTCAGAATCAAATTGTAGATATCTCTAACTGGAATTACAGATATCTACAATTCAATTGCAGATATCCGTAATTCACATAGTGGATATCTGCAACTGAATTGTAGATATCCGTAATGATAAACCCCATAGAAATGAATGGCAAATGTGGCGTCATTTGTCCTATAGGAAGAATGTCTTTGTGGATATCTGAAATGACAAGTATGGATAGGAAGAATTCAATTGCGTATATCTAAAATGTTCGTTTTGACTATAGGCAAAACTGAATTACAGATATCTGCAATACATATCCAGTCTAGCGGGTAAATGTTAAAATCGCTTGCCATAGGCGCCGCCATGTTTGTCGTAAGGTCGTACTGCTACCTCGGGGTACCCTCAAGAACTCCGAGATAAAGGGGGCGTGCCTGCGTGAAATGCCTCACAGTAGCCTATACTCGAAGGCAGAGGAAAAAACTGTCTTCATCCCCGTGAGAATTTAACAAGTGCGATATTTTAAAATCCCCATGTTACTTTCCCAAGAAAAAAATCTCAAGATAGGCCTACCTGATGTCCTTATTAGGGCAAAGATGGTAGTTTTTTTGTAGGCGAACTTCAGAGGTGTAGCCTCCTGCGCTGGAAGAGGGGCGCGTCTCTCCAACACAGTGACTATACAGCAAGCAAGAACGTAAGTTTAACTGTATTATCTCATAGCCTACGGTCACCCAAATGTGTAGTAGGCTTTTTCCTGTAGGCTAGGCTACCGAAAGCACCAATTAAAGTGTAAATATTGCGTTAGGTGTGTGGAAAACAATCATTTACAAGATGCAGCGCGATGCGAAAGAAAACGATTGCATCGATGCAGAAATTGTATGTCCACATAGGCCTATGTTTTTTTTTTTTAACGAGGCTATCGGAACTCCCCCTATTACCGTCGGTCCCGTATTTCCACCGTCTTGCGTGTATGTGTCACTTAAAATCCATTTCTATACAAACCAACACAGCGGAACCATGGTAAAGTTGGTTTTATATTGGACGTTGGATATTCGACACATTCGAAAAATCTATTTAGCACTGACTACGAGGGTCGAGTTTGTGTCAAACCAACTTTAATGTGTTTAAACAAGGCCTGCCTATATTACACAAAGCTTCTTTTGTCCAAAAACCCATGTTTTGATTTTATGAATTTTTTATGCTGATAAAAGATTTCAATCTATTATGCGGCTTCACCTTTTGACTTACCCATACTAAAACACATCTCCTGAACTCGCCTTACTGCCCTTTCTAGTACACAAAGCTTCTTTTTCCCTAAAACCTACTCTTTGATTTTATACAATTTTTAATGTTAAATGTTTCAAATCTATTATGCGGCTTGCCCTTTTGACCTACCCATGTCAAAACACATCTGGTGAACTCGGATTACTGCTCTATATAGTACACAAAGCTTCTTTTTCCCAAAAACCCATTCTTTGATTTTATAAATATTTTTTAATGTAAAAAAATGCTATAAATGCTTTAAATCTATTATGCGGCTTGACCTTTTGACCTACCCATGTCAAAACACATCTGTTGCACTCAGCTAACTGCCCTTCATAGTGCACAATGCTTCTTTTTTCCAGAAACTCACTCTTTGATTTTATATTAAGTTTTTACTTTATAAAAATGCTATAAATCTATTATGTGAATTGACCTTTTGACCTACCCATGTCAAAACACATCTGATGCACTCAGCTAACTGCCCTACATAATACACAAAGCTTATTTTGTCCAAAAACATACTCTTTGATTTCATATACATTTTTTACTATTCAAAAATGCTATAAATTTATTATGCGGCTTGACCTTTTGACCTACCCATGTCAAAACACATCTGCTGCACTCAGCTAACTTCCCTACATAATACACAAAGCTTATTTTGTCCAAAAACATACTCTTTGATTTCATATTAATTTTTTACTATTCAAAAATGCTATAAATTTATTATGCGGCTTGACCTTTTGACCTACCCATGTCAAAACACATCTGCTGCACTCAGCTAACTGCCCTACATAATACACAAAGCTTATTTTGTCCAAAAACTTACTCTTTGATTTTATGTTTTACTATTCAAAAAATGCTATAAATCTATTATTCGACCTGACCTTTTGACCTACCCATGTCAAAACACATCTGTTGCACTCAGCTAACTGCCCTACATAATACACAAAGCTTATTTTGTCCAAAAACTTACTCTTTGATTTTATATGTTTTACTATTCAAAAAATGCTATAAATCTATTATGTACCTTCACCTTTTGACCTACCCATGTCAAAACACATCTGCTGCACTCGGCTAACTGCCCTACATAGTACACAAAGCTTCTTTTTTTCAAAAACGCACTCTTTGATTTTATATTCATGTTTTACTATTCAAAAAATGCTATAAATCTATTATGTGCCTTCACCTTTTGACTTACCCATGTTAAAACACATCTGCTGCACTCGGCTAACTGCCCTACATAGTACACAAAGCTTCTTTTTTTCAAAAACGCACTCTTTGATTTTATATTAATGTTTTACTATTCAAAAATGCTATAAATCTATTATGTACCTTCACCTTTTGACCTACCCATGTCAAAACACATCTGCTGCACTCGGCTAACTGCCCTACATAGTACACAAAGCTTCTTTTTTTCAAAAATTCACTCTTTGATTTTATATGATTTTTTTACTATTCAAAAATGTTATAAATCTATTATGCGGCTTGGCCTTTTGACCTACCCATGTCAAAACACATCTGTTGCACTCAGCTAACTGCCCTTCATAGTACACAAAGCTTCTTTTTTTCAAAAACGCACTCTTTGATTTTATATTATTTTTTTACTATTCAAAAATGCTATAAATCTATTATGCTGCTTCCCCTTTCGACTTACCCATGTCAAAACACATCTGTTGCACTCAGCTAACTGCCCTACATAGTACACAAAACTTCATTTTTTCAAAAACGCACTCATTGATTTTGTATAATTTTTTTTACTGTAATTTTTTTTTATACATCTATTATGTGCCATCCCCTTTTGACCCACCCATCTCAAAACACATCTGCTGCACTCATCTAACTGCCCTACATAGTACACAAAGCTTATTTTTTACAGTAAAAAAATTATATAAAATCAAAGAGGGAGTTTTTGGAAAAAAGAAGCTTTGTGTATTATGAAGGGCAGTTAGTTGAGTGTAACAGATGTGTTTTAACATGGGTAGGTTGAAAGTGGAAGCCGCATAATAGATTTATAGCATTTTTGAATAGTAAAATATTAATATAAAATCAAAGAGTGAGTTTTTGGACAAAATAAGCTTTGTGTATTATGTAGGGCAGTTAGCTGAGTGCAGCAGATGTGTTTTGACATGGGTAGGTCAAAAGGTCAAGCCGCATAATAAATGTATAGCATTTTTGAATAGTAAAAAATTTATATGAAATGAAAGAGTATGTTTTTGGACAAAATAAGCTTTGTGTATTATGTAGGGCAGTTAGCTGAGTGCATCAGATGTGTTTTGACATGGGTAGGTCAAAAGGTCAATTCGCATAATAGATTTATAGCATTTTTATAAAGTAAAAACTTAATATAAAATCAAAGAGTGAGTTTCTGGAAAAAAGAAGCGTTGTGCACTATGAAGGGCAGTTAGCTGAGTGCAACAGATGTGTTTTGACATGGGTAGGTCAAAAGGTCAAGCCGCATAATAGATTTAAAGCATTTATAGCATTTTTTTACATTAAAAAATATTTATAAAATCAAAGAATGGGTTTTTGGGAAAAAGAAGCTTTGTGTACTATATAGAGCAGTAATCCGAGTTCACCAGATGTGTTTTGACATGGGTAGGTCAAAAGGGCAAGCCGCATAATAGATTTGAAACATTTAACATTAAAAATTGTATAAAATCAAAGAGTAGGTTTTAGGGGAAAAGAAGCTTTGTGTACTAGAAAGGGCAGTAAGGCGAGTTCAGGAGATGTGTTTTAGTATGGGTAAGTCAAAAGGTGAAGCCGCATAATAGATTGAAATCTTTTATCAGCGTAGTCAGTGCTAAATAGATTTTTCGAATGTGTCGAATATCCAACGTCCAATATAAAACCAACTTTACCACGGTCACAGACCACTCCTAAATAAACGCAACCGCAACCACAGGTGTATCTAAATTAGCTATGTACCAAAAATTACATTTTACCGTGACTCGAAGAGCTGTAAACAGTGTATGCCTATAGGCTGCGTGTACACAACCGCTTGGAGCTCCAGTGGAATTTTAATTTCATGACGAGAATTCTCAGTCTAACCGTGCCGTTGAAACGGTGTAAATATGCGACCCATCAGGCCAGCACTATAACTCCGAGCGTGATAAACAAAATCGGATATTTCAGGCAGTAAATGCTCCCGTTAAGAACCAAAACAGATTTTGTTCAAATCTACACGCCTATGGCTACTGAAAAAATGTAAGGTTCATTTAGCAAGTGTTATTTTGAAGTGTTAAAAAACAACGTTGTTTTAGAATTTCTGAACAAACGTGGTGATAATTGGGGGTGTTACGAAACTGGGTGCCATTCCGACAGGCTAGGGAATTAGAGGAGCGAACTATGCCACAAAAAAGGAAGTGTAATGAAAGTGATCTGATTCCTGCATCCGACCAGTCAGGTTCTCCCTGGCTATTTTTTCAAAGTCTGCTTTCTTGCGAGCAGTGTGGCCAATTTAGCGACTTTTGGCCATCCCTAGCGACAAAATGTTATCTGGCGACAAATTTGACGACTTCTCGCAACGATGACAAACTCTGTTTTGTTGTTGAAACGTCAGAAAATCTCCCTTCTCGTGCCTGTTTCGTTTGAATTACATCGCGTTTGCCCAAAGCATTGCATGATTATAAAAGTAATGACTGGCCTTTGTAGTATCAGCCCATGTTATTAAGTAGCCTAGATCTAACAGATCGTCATTGTAAGACTGCAGCCAGCAACTGATTGGAACTAGAGTCGACATGATGACAGGGAAAACAGGGACATGCATGCCAGCATTGTTCAACAAGCACATTGAACAAAGGAAAGTAGACTAGGCCTACAACTTCATGCACAAGCCAAGCAGATAGTTCAAAATCGAGCATACAAGTTAGAAAACAGGCTATCAGGCCAAGGATTAAAGTTCTCCGTCATAGGACGGATTTCCGTCAATTTGATTTTAGAAATGTCATATTTGAGATCGATGCAGATCCGATGAGAAAAAAAAATAGGGGGGGGGGGGGGGACTGTCACCTTTGCTTTTCCTTTTTTAAGGCAACTACAAATATTAGGTAAATGTTTAAAGACCTAATAGTGTTCTTGAGAACTTTCTGTGTCTCAATCCGTGACCGCTCAAGAAGATACGTCCTATACGGCCTACGTCAGCCATGAGTTTCGCTTTGTATGTTGTAGCTACACACTTGTCTCGGGCGTTTGCTTAAAAAAAAGAACACGTATGGAGGACTATAACGGTCTAAAAGTTGGATTATAGTGACACAATCGAGACAGCTGATGAGGTTGGCCAATCCGTTTAACTTTTTTGGATATGATATTGTGAGCTCTATGTGCGAATTCGGAGGCTTTGTTCTTTCCGTGCATCAATGTAGACACTTACTATCGCGAACTCTTGTCAGGGGAGGTCATTCATTTTGGGTGTCACCTATGACTTGAACAGATAGCCTGCTATGCCACCCGATGTAGGCTACTATTATTGTTACAGTTTTGAATCAATGCAACTAACATTATGTGTAAAGCGACGCAATATAAACCGTAGCCTATGCAATTTATTATCCCGTCTGTTATGACATACAACAATGTTTTTCACAATTTGCGACGGAAGGTTTTGACTGAGCGTGTCGAGTAAGGGGGTCAGTCGTGTTTGTGACGCACAGACAGCCTTGTAGCCTATTTTGCTTAGGCCTCACTTTTAACGACAATAGGTTGTGAGTGTATGTTGACAAAAAATAACCATACAATTAAAATAGTCAACTTAAAACTTTGCTATAAAATATTATTAATTTATAGCACAAAACCATAACCAGTGGGCCTACCAGAACCTCGCATATTAGCGTCATGATTTGTGTGCGTCTATTTGGCAAGGCCATAGCTGTCATGGATGCGTTGTTGCTAAAGGAAGGCAGGTGTCAAAAGTTAAAAAATAAATGCAGATGGGCAGCTGATGAAAACGGGGGAGAACTAACAAGCCATGGTGTAAAGAAATTAAAGTGCCAGGAGTTTGCTTTTGCGCGGTTCGCTGCAAGAAAATTGTTTATGGATGCAATAGGAAAACGTTTTAGCACGCCACCAATCAGAAGACCGCCATAAGGTTAACGTTCGTGCACTTCAGGACATCTTCCCTACCTGGTGCAACTAGCCACCACGACAGAGGTAGGCTACGTTTATCTATGGCTGACCGTTTTTACGTTTAGAAAGTAGGCTATGCATGTTCTTTCATAGCGCAACACGACCTGTCCTTAACCATATCGCAACCTCTTGTCAACCTTATACAATCTGTTGCTGAAGACAAAAGCGCTGTCTCCAGATTGTCGTTACAAATGCGCAGACCTCCTGCATGAGCACACACAGTATTGCTGCTCATTGGAAAACTGAGTTGTCTGTAAAACTCAAAATTACCATGTTTTCATTAAATGCGGATGAGGCAACAAATGGAAATATGAACAATATCTAGAATGTTCTGATTTGTTACTTTGATGAGGAAATGGGAAGTCTTGCAAACTTGATTTTATAGATTTTACTTGGTGTTGAATTGCATATTAACAAGAAAAAAATCTCCCCTTTAAACACTTTTGGCCTGAAGTAATTAAATAAGAGTGTGTTAAAGCCTTTCTACAATATTGCTGCAGTAGAAAAGAACAGCAATGGCTAATCAGCAATGGTCAGGGATGGTACTAAAATATATTTTTGTTCATCAGGAAAACTCAATCTCAATCAATTACACTCTCAATTCGCCTTATTCACATGGCGGCCATTGGCGGCTAAAACGAGGCTACAGGGTACACAAACCATAGGATTGTTATGTTCTATGCATTCACCTGTAGGTGGCATTCATTATATAGTAAGTGTACCCTGTAGCCTCGTTTTGGTTTAAACAATGGCCGCTGTGTGAATAAGGCGAATACTCCCTTTACTTTGCTGTTTGCATCTTTTTGTACATTAAAAACCAATAGGTCGCGACCGCAAAAGGGGTGCTATCTCTATAGGTAGATATGAACAACGTATGACTTATGGCCTGAAAAAAGTTCAGTCAAACGATTTTTTTTCACTTTAATCCCTGTATCAGGCCTAGCAGTATTTTAGGCTATGCAGGCTACCCATTGTCTTTATGTTAAATGATGTATGGTGAATTTATAATCTGACTTCAAGCAGTGCAAAGCAGAAGCAGCAGCAGGCAATGGATTGGAAGATCAATGATCAGTAGCCACTTGATGCTCATTCTGGTGTAGCCTAGGCCAGGGATTCCAAAACTTTTCCATGACAAGGCCCCCCAAATGCCACTAGATTCTGGCCGAGGCCCCCCTTTTTGCATGATGTTGTCAAGTCAAGTTTATTTATATAGCGCATTTCATACACAGAGGTCATTCAATGTGCTTTACATAAACAAAACCAAACAATAATAACAAATAAAAGCATAGAAGGGCAATATAGTCAAAGAATAGTTAAAAGGTAAAGATCATAATAAAAAGGAAACATAAAACAAGGTAAAATCATTTAAAAATAAAGAATAATTAGTAAGCAAAACAAAGGCAAAAGTAGTAAAAAAAAGTAATAAAAGACAAAGTAGAATAATTATCAAGGCAGATTCAGAATTTGTTACTCGGCACAGTTAGCAGAAAGCATCTGAGAACAGTTTGGTCTTAAGTCTAGATTTAAAACTGGCTACAGTTGGGGCCTTTTTGATATCATCCGAAAGTTGGTTCCACAGCTGAGCCGCATAGCAGCTAAAAGCTGCTTCACCATGTTTAGTTCTAACTGTAGGTTTTACTAGCAGGTTTTTCACCTGGGACCTGAGAGGACGAGAAGGTGTGTACTGCTGAAGCATGTCTGACAAGTATTTAGGTCCTGCTCCATTTACTGATTTATAAACAAGCAATAGTGCTTTAAAGTCAATTCTGTGACTTACTGGAAGCCAGTGCAAGGACTTAAGAATTGGAGTAATGTGGTCAGTTCTTTTAGTTTTTGTTAGAATCCTAGCTGCTGCATTTTGTATCACCTGAAGCTGTTTAATAGTCTTTTTAGGAAGGCCTGTGAACAGTCCATTGCAGTAATCAACTCTGCTGGAGATAAATGCATGAATGAGTTTTTCTAAGTCATATTTTGACATCAGCCCTCTGAGTTTGGCAATATTTTTGAGGTGGTAAAAAGCTGATTTAGTTATCGCTTTCATGTGGCTGTTGAAATTTAGATCGATCACTGTCAATTAATACACCAAGATTTTTAACAGTATCCTTTGCCTTCAACCCTTTTGTGCCAAGGAGAGTGGCAACCCTAAGTCTTTCCTCATTTTTACCAAATATAATTACTTCAGTTTTTTCTTTGTTCAGCTGAAGAAAATTTTGAGACATCCAGGTGTTGATTTGTTCTATGCACTGACACATAGATTCAAGAGGAACATAGTCGTTTGGTGATAGAGCTAAGTAAATTTGTGTGTCATCTGCATAGCTATGATATGAAATCAAATTATTTTGAATGATTTGTCCAAGTGGGAGCATATAGAGGTTGAATAATAGTGGCCCCAAGATTGACCCCTGGGGAACACCACAGGTCAAGGACGTTGGTGTTGAGGTACAGTTTCCGATGGCAACAAAGAAGCTCCTTTCTTGTAGATATGATTTTATCCAGCTGATAACTATGCCTGTAAATCCAACCCAGTGTTCTAGTCTGTGTAGTAAAATATTGTGATCAACAGTGTCAAATGCTGCACTAAGGTCCAGTAGCACTAGGACTGATGTTTTACCTGAATCTGTGTTGAGGCGTATGTCATTGGAAACTTTAATGAGAGCTGTTTCAGTGCTGTGATTTGCCCGAAAACCAGACTGAAAGTAATCAAAATACCCATTTGATGTTAGGAAGGTGGTTAATTGATTAAAGACTACTTTTTCAATAATTTTGCCAATAAATGGCAGATTGGATATGGGCCTGTAATTGTTTAGCATGGAGGCATCCAGGTTATTCTTCTTGAGAAGTGGCTTTACAACAGCTGTTTTCAGTGACTTAGGAAAAGTGCCAGACAGCAGTGATACATTTACAATTTGAAGGACATCCGCCGCTATGAGGTGAAAAACAGTTTTGAAGAAATTGGTAGGCAGAGTGTCTAAGACACATGTGGAAGAGCTGAGATTCTGTACCGTTTTTTCAAGTGTTTCGTAGTCTATCAAGCTGAACTCTGACATCAAGTTTAGTTTCCCTCTGTTTGTTGCTGGAAGTTCAGGTTGTTGAATTTGTAATTGAGCAGATATGTTGAGTCTGATTTTGTCAATTTTACCTTTAAAAAAAGATGAAAACTCATTGCATTTATTAGTTGAGAGAAGTTCAGGCGCTAATTGTGAGTGGGGATTTGTTAACTTATCAACAGTTGAAAATAGAATACGAGTGTTATTTGAACTTCTATTGATAATGTTAGAAAAGAAAGACTGTCTTGCTTTGCATATTTCAGAGTTATACGTGCGGAGCATCTCTTTATGGATTTCATAGTGGATCTGAAGTTTGTATTTACGCCATTTTCTTTCAGTCTTCCTACACTCTCTTTTTAGAAGTTTAACTGCTGGATTTTGCCTCCATGGTGCTTTCTGTTTGTCCTTAACTTTCTTGAATTGTAATGGAGCAATGTCATCCATAATGTTTGCCATTTTTGCATTAAAGTGATCAAATAAGTCTTCAGAGTCTGACAGTTGACTTGACTTTAGTGAAAGTGCTTGCTCAAAGAGAGCACTTGTCTGATCATTTATGATTCTCCTTTTTACAATCATAGCTGTGTTTTGAGTGTGTGGGGACATAGACACATCAAAGAACACGCAGAAATGATCAGATAAGGCCAGGTCTTTAACAGCTGTAGAGACATCGAGACCCTTTGTGATAACAAGGTCGAGGGTATGGCCGAGAGAGTGTGTTGGCCCCTGTACATGCTGTGTTAGGGAGAAAGTATCGATTAGTGCAATGAATTCCTTGGCATAATTGTTTTCAGGATTATCCACATGCAAGTTTAGATCCCCTGATATAATAAGACAGTCAAACTCTATGCAAACAACTGATAGCAGTTCACCTAGTTCTTCAAGAAAAACTTTAGCTGAATGTTTTGGAGGCCTGTAAATTGTCAGTAATAAAATCTGAGGAGAAGACTTAATGCATGCACACAGATATTCAAATGAAGTAAAGTCACCGAATGACGACTGATTGCACTGAAAAGACGTCTTGAAAATTGTAGCTATCCCCCCACCTCTTTTATTTGCTCTGGTAGCACTCAAAAAACTGAAATTTGGGGGAGCTGATTCGATGAGAGTAGCAGCACTGTTTGCTTGATCTAACCATGTCTCAGTTAAAAGTAAAAAATCAAGGTTGTGTGTGCAAATTAGATCATAAATTAAGAATGATTTGTTTGAAAGAGATCTGATATTTAGGAGTGCTAGTTTTGCTGTAAGTGTTGGGGAAATATGATCCATGGGGCGAATCTGAGGTTGATGTGGTACAGGTAGGAGATTGGACTGGTTTACCCTATAAGCTCGATGCATTTGTGTTCTATTTCTTGTCAATACAGGAATAGAGAATGTCATGGGCTTACTGGGTCCCGGCATGTTCTCAAGACTACTGTCAGTACCATTTATATTGCAGGGACCCTGAGAATATCATACAACACAGTCATCATACAATTGTCCCCTGCTGCTGCCATCTGTATTTTCCACTGCACATTCCATGCTATATGCCGGCTGAGAAAATGAACTAAGAGGTTGCTGCTGCTTAAGAGATCCTTCTAAACGGGGAGGGGGAGGGCGAGGGGGTGGAGGTGCCCTTCGCTTCTTTGGTGCTAAAGATCTTGGGCTAGTAAAACTCTGCATGGCTACTGGTAGCAGTCTCTCAATTCTTGCAGGGAACATCATGTGCTTGGGTGGGGATGGTGATGGGTATTCAGGGGATCCTGTGGAGTTTGAGTGGGTGGTGGGATGACGGTGTGGGGATGGTGATGGGAGATTAGGGGGGTTTGTGTGGCCTGGGGAGTTTGATTGGGTGGGGACGTGATTGGGTGTGGGTGTTGATGGGAAATCAAGGAGGTTGGGGTTGAAAATTGATCCAGAGTCTCCATCTGCCTGCTGAGGCCCTGGGAAGTTTGTTGCAGACGCTCCGCTTTCAGCATGTATTCCAGTAGTGTATTCCATGTTGTTGTGTCTTTGTGGTGGCAGGGAGTCGACGGAGGTGGGGAGGGGTATTGGTACTGGTGTTACAACATGACCCTTCCTTTCTGATAGCCTCTCAGCAGCTTTGATAGGTGCTATCTCCTCATGCTCATCACATCCATTTGTTTGCTGAGATTTCAGGGAGTTTGACGCCAGTGATTGACTTTGAGTCATTTTAGCAGCACCCATCTTATCTTGTCCAGTGGACATGGCTTGGCATTGTTGAGCTGGTTGTTTATGTTTCTCCAAGGTCTGCATTTCAGTGGAGGCTAGCGGGTGGTTACCAGAGGGCCCCACAGCAGTGGGGGTTGGGCATATCTCTGTTTCAGCCTGTGCAGAGTGTTTTGGTTTAGCTGAGTTGTTGATGTCATCCGCTTGTTCCGTCTGTATGGCCACTGAGCGCTTATCAGAGGCTCGGCTCAAGGTTGGCAGAAAAAATGTTGGATGCAGGAGAGAGAGGTGATAGTATTCGGTTAAGATCTTGGCCCCAGTCCAACTCAGCTCTGTGCTATTTGGTCTGAAGTATTCCCTGCGATTCCAAAAAAGGTTAAAATTGTCAATAAAATTCATCCCAACTGAAAAGCATGTTTTTGCGAGCCAGGTGTTTAAACTGAATAGTCTGGAAAATACAAAGCTTCCCTCTGCTGGGAGTGGGCCACTGATGAAAATTTGTATTCCAAGCTCATATAGGGCCGAGAAAAGTTCCTTGAAATCTTCTTTGACATACAGCTGTTCTCTGTAGATGTCATTTGCTCCAACATGCACAATGATGCGCTTGATGACGCACAATGATGCGCCATTTATATGTCTCACAGCAGAGTCGCCTAGAACGAGGGTTGTGGGATGAACAGGTGCTGAGTGCTGCTTCTTGTCTGTGCCCATCTTTCTATTGTTGTGGTTTGATCGCTGCCTGCTTTGGGTCTGTTCCCTGGGAAATTCCTCTCTCACGTCCCGGAGGCATTCAAATCTGTTCCCTAGTGTTAGGGGCTGTGGGCTTCCCTTAGAGCCACAAGCCCTGTAGTAGTTTGCTGATCTGTCTGTATTTCTGATACGAGGCCTGAAGTTAACATCTGAATTTACTGGTGTTGAGGTAATTACAGTTCTTGTATTACGTTTTTTGTTTTTTGGTCTGGCACCTTGCCTGTGCCAAGGCTCTGTACTCACATTTCCCTTTGTGAGGTCGATGCATTCATCTGCTCTATTAGCAGTGACATTAGACTGCTGGGTTACATTCTCTGCATTTCCAGTAGTTGCTGTACTCACTTCATGAGATGCCTCTCGTAGTTCATCTGTCGTTGATGGAAGGGCATGCATCTTTGATTCCAAAGTAGAAATCCTCTGTTCTAGCTCAGTACATTTTTCGGCATGTATTGAACCCATCAACAATACGACAAATGTAGAAATAAGTAAATAAAACATCTAGGTGAAAATACATTTATTTTTATTGGCTTTGTAATAATAACATTTGTATGTCAGATCTTCAAATCTGGTAAAGTAATTTAAATATCTTCAAATCTGGTACAGTAATTTCAACATGTAACATGTACCTGTGCACACGTTTCAGTGAATGGAAAAAGAGAGAGATCTTAATGAGAGGGAACATTGAGTCATTGATATGCAAATTAGCACATGGTGTCATCTATCCTCCATAGAAATGCATGGGGTTAGTTTGTTAGGGACTTGCCTAAAAGGACTTTGATGGAACAGCCTAGCAAGTGTGGAAGTGCGCGTTATCACGGTTCCGGCTACGCACTTCATTTGAACCATGAACACACCCGAAGCGCAACTTCCACCGCCCGATGGTGCGTTCCATCACACTTCTTCAGTTCAGTTCAGTTCATCACACTTCACTTCAGTTGGGGCAGCCGTAGCCTACTGGTTAGCGCTTCGGACTTGTAACCGGAGGGTTGCCGGTTCGAACCCCGACCAGTAGGCACGGCTGAAGTGCCCTTGAGCAAGGCACCTAACCCTCACTGCTCCCAGAGCGTCACTGTTGTTGCAGGCAGCTCACTGCGCCGGGATTAGTGTGTGCTTCACCTCACTGTGCTGAGTGTGTTTCACTAATTCACGGATTGGGATAAATGCAGAGATGAAATTTCCCTCACGGGATCAAAAGAGTATATATACTTATACTTATACTTGATGATCACAAATAACGCCAAAGTCCTTTTAGGCAAGTCCCTCCACTCGACGGCCATATTGTAATGCTTTTTGGGCACTCATCGGGCATCGATTTCTGCAGAAATGCATGTACGCAAGGCTTCACGAGTCACAACACCAATCTTTTTTTTTTTTGGCTTTCCGGCGCCAACTAGAGTTGCAGCTATCTATCTATCTATAATCTATCTATCTATCTATCGGCGCAAGATCACAACACATGATTGGCACAGTGTATTCACAACACACCACAGGATTGCCACAATGTATTCACATGTCGACTTTTTTGCCGTGGAAGGGGCGGGATATGTGTAGACAACTGCTATATTAAATGTTGCACATAAGTGTCTGCTAATACATTAATATAAACAAATGTGACTTCCTGCACAATTACTGACTGCACCTTTAATATTCCAATGTTGTAGGTATTTCTAACTGCAACCCGGCTGTTGTGCCTACTACGGAAACATGGCGTCTGCCACCTGCTCCAGTCCTCAGCTTTCCCCTGCAGACCCTGTGTCTCTGGCCCAGTTAACCCTCTAGGCGCCACGGTCGAGTTTTGTCGACAAGATGCGGCACTGAATAAAACGGCTGATTTTGTCAAATAGGGTGTCATAATTCGTTCAAACTCCACTCCACTAGATGGCAGACATGTCATACGTCATCACCTAGTCAAAACGTCATGCTTCTATACAAAATCTTCCTTCTAGAGCGCATTGAATCAGTGCGAGAAATACCGGAGCTAGTGTGCGTGTGTGCCATTTTTATCAGAGCGGTATTGTCAACGTCAGAGAGTATTTGCATTACATTACATCGTGTAATGGCATCAGAAAAGTTTACCTGCAATGAAGTGTTGGGTTGTCTATTCGCTGACCCTGATTCTGAAGGAGAATATCTGCCTTTAGAAAATGACGGTGATTCTTTTACTCGCCACGCTTCAGATGCGTCCCTGCCTTGCAATGGTGCAGCTGGACAAAGTTTAGACCTACACCAAGCACAAATGAATCCTTTGCCCAATGTAGATGGTCCTTTGCCCAATGTCAGTGCTGGGAACAATGTTTCACGGGGTTGGAGTGTTCATCGGGAAGTTAGCAGGCGTGTTAGTGATGTGGGAATCGAGGCTGGAAGTTATGTGGGGGTCCAGTCTTTTTACAGCGCTAGCCAGCTAGCTTCTTTGTCTTCTGACCATGTGCCTCTCCGCAATCGCGGCGACATTAACGTGGTGGAGCATTTGTCTAATGCCACTGGGGATGTTAGACGAGGTCGAAGTGTTCATAGGACAGTTAGGGGGCAACGTGGAGGCAGGGGGGGTCGCAGTGAGAATGACAGTAGGCCTAGTTCGAGCTGTGCAACTTCTCTCCACTCGGCGCGCGCGCGAGGCAGATCAGGCCGTGCTGGTCGCAGCAGGAGCAGAGGCGGTGTGACACGGGGCAGAGGAGCCATGCATAGTTTAGTGCAAAATGATGGCTTTGAGTACTTGGCCAATGAGGAGCAGTACCAAAGTTGGATAACGCCCTTTGATCAGCCAATTGGTTATCTGGGGGAAAGAGAACTCTCCAATGCCAATTCGCCCCTAGATTTTTTATCACTCTTTCTCTCTGATGAGTTCTGGAATTTACTTGTCATTGAGACAAATCGCTATGCCCATCAGTTTTTAGCCTCCCATCAACTCCAGCCACACTCCAGATTTCATCAATGGTCTAACGTAACTGTCAGTGAAATGAAAGCCTTCTTTTCTCTGCATTTGAGTATGGGTCTGGTAGAGAAGTCAGAGTTGGAGGATTATTGGGCTGAATATTGGCCAACAGCAACACCTGGATTTGGGAAGGTGATGTCCAGGAATAGATTTGAGATGATTTTGTCTTTCCTTCATTTCACCAATAATGAGGAGTATGTTGACAGGGGTCAGCCAGGCTATGACAGGCTATTCAGAATCCGCCCAATCATTAATTTGGTCATCCCCCGGTTTTCAGCAGTGTATGGCCCATCTAAGCAGCTGTCACTGGATGAAATGACCATTGCATTCAAAGGGAAATCCACACTCAAAATGTATAACCCAAACAAACCAGACAAATATGGTTACAAAGTATTTGTTCTGAGTGAAGCAAAGTCAGGCTATGTGCTACAGTGGTCCATGTACACTGGACAAAATAGGCCTAATGCAAATGCTGATTTTGGTGCCACACATCGTGTTGTCCCTGAGCTGATGGCCCCGTACACAGGGAAAGGGCATGAGGTGTACATGGACAGCTATTACACCTCGCCAGCCATAGCAGATGAGCTGGCAAGTAATGATTTGGGTTTGTGTGGGACTGTCAGCAGTAACAGGAAGGGGATGCCAAAGGGCCTCACCCGTGAACTGTTACCATTGAGCAAGGGAGATGACCCAGTCTTCATGAGGAAGGGGAAGTTGCTAGCTTGTGCGTGGCATGATACAAAGCGCTTCACAATGCTCTCTTCACTGCATTCCAACACATGTGTCAGAAAGCGCATCAGGACCAAACACACTGATAGTGGCTATAGGGAGATAAATAGGCCTGTTTGTGTTGATGACTACAATTCTTTCATGGGGGGTGTCGACACAGCAGACCAGAGAATGAAGACCTACCTCTTTCCCCATAGATCAAGGAAATGGTACAATATAATTTTCAATGGCATTCTCAGTGTAAGCATGGTGAATGCCCACATCATTTACTGCCGCTGCACTGCTGCTCCTCACAAGCCCCTGAAAGTCAGGATGTCATCACTGCTTTACTGGAAGGCTTCTCCAGGAAAGAGAGCAACAAAGGCCGAAAGTCATCCTCACTGGGAGACATGCCACAGAGACTCACTGAGCGCCACTTTATCTGCCAGGCTGATGGTAACCCAGATTGTGTCGTTTGTTCTGATCGGACCCGCCCTAAAGGCCGCCGTCAGACAAAATACATGTGTAGGCAGTGTGGGGTGGGTCTTTGTGTTGTGCCTTGCAATGAGAGGTACCACACCCTGAAACACTACAAGAAATGTCACCTGGATGGATAGGGAGTCATTATCTCTACAGCAAAAGGCCTGCTACATAAATTCTTTTTTTTGTCTGCCATTTATTAGTAATGATTTAGACTGTTGATTTACTATCTATTTCCCTGACCATTTAGTAGTGTACACTATGTGTTCTTTTTTGTGAGTTCATGTCCTTGTGATGTATGTGTCTTTGTCAGCTAAAAAAAACAACCAAAAAAACATCAACAAAAAGAAAAAAAAAATACTAACATTGTCTCTCGTCTTGTCTCGTCATCTCACTCCTGATCTGTGCCTTGCCGTGGCGAGTGAGCTTTTGAACTAAACAGGTCTTGTCTACTTGTGTTTGTGTGTCATATGAATAATATATTTGTGCCCCATACATGGCTTCAGAGTGCCTACTGTATGTACTAAATGGAAAATCTCTACAGCAAAAGGCCAACCTACTGCTACATTCATTCGGTTTGTTTCTGCCATTTATTAGTAATGATTTACACAGTTTGTTTACTACTTACTATTTACCTGAGCATTCAGTATTGTGCAATATAGCACACAGAAGGTGAGGGACATTTTGGGGGGAAAGAAGTGCTGAATTTTATCATTCAAACATGTGACTTTTCATGAAAATTCTATAATCCAAGATGGCCGCCACGTCATATGATGTCATAATATGCAAATTAGATGGGGGAATTTAATCCCTACATAAACTTTGGGTCATTCTTAATATTTCTCTAATTTACAGAAAGTCTCTATCTCTTATCACTTTTAAGATATAGCCTTTTGAAATTAAGATGTCAAAATCTAACGTTTCGAAAAAAAACCTCTGGCGCCTAAAGGGTTAAAGAAGGTATCGGTGGTGCTGGTGGACTGCTGTAGAACACAAGGTCCACAAGAGAAGGACAAAGAGATCAACAATGATGCAGAGCAGCCTGAGACCCATAAAGGTAGGCATGTGATTTTAGAGTGAAGCTCCAACTTCATCTCAATGCAGAGATGAAATTTCCCTCACGGGATCAAAAGAGTATATATACTTATACTTATACTTGATGATCACAAATAACGCCAAAGTCCTTTTAGGCAAGTCCCTCCACTCGGCAGCCATATTGTAATGCTTTTTGGGCACTCATCGGGCATCTATTTCAGCAGAAATGCACGTACGCAAGGCTTCATGAGTCACAACACCAACCTTTTTTTTTTTTTGGTTTTCGGATTCCGGTGTCAACTAGAGTGGCATCTATCTATCGGCGCAAGATCACAACACATGATTGGCACAGTGTATTCACAACACCACAGGATTACCACAATGTATTCACATGTCGACTTTTTTGCTGCGGAAGGGGCGGGATATGTGTAGACAACTGCCATATTAAATGTTGCACACAAGTGTCTGCTAATACATTAATATAAACAAATGTGACTTCCTGCACAATTACTGACTGCACCTTTAATATTCCAATGTTGTAGGTATTTCTAACTGTTTGTACCCTACACAACCCGGCTGTTGTGCCTACTACGGAAACATGGCGTCTGTCCCCAGCTCCAGTCCTCAGCTTTCCCCTGCAGACTCTGTGTCTCTGGCCCATTTAAAGAAGGTATCGGTGGTGCTGGTGGACTGCTGTAGAACACAAGGTCCACAAGAGAAGGACAAAGAGATCAACAATGATGCAGAGCAGACTGAGAACCATAAAGGTAGGCATGTGATTTTAGAGTGAAGCTCCAACTTCATCTCAATGCAGAGATGAAATTTCCCTCACGGGATCAAAAGAGTATATATACTTATACTTATACTTGATGATCACAAATAACTCCAAAGTCCTTTTAGGCAATTCCCTCCACTCGGCAGCCATATTGTAATGCTTTTTGGGCACTCATCGGACATCTATTTCTGCAGAAATGCACGTACGCAAGGCTTCACGAGTCACAACACCAATCTTTTTTTTTTTTTTTGGTTTTCGGTTTCCGGCGCCAACTAGAGTGGCAGCTATCTATCTATCTATCTATCCGTGCAAGATCACAACATATGATTGGCACAGTGTAATCACAACACCACAGGATTACCACAATGTATTCACATGTCGACTTTTTTGCCGTGGAAGGGGCGGGATATGTGTAGACAACTGCCATATTAAATGTTGCACACAAGTGTCTGCTAATACATTAATATAAACAAATGTGACTTCCTGCACAATTACTGACTGCACCTTTAATATTCCAATGTTGTAGGTATTTCTAACTGTTTGTACCCTACACAACCCGGCTGTTGTGCCTACTACGGAAACATGGCGTCTGTCCCCAGCTCCAGTCCTCAGCTTTCCCCTGCAGACCCTGTGTCTCTGGCCCAGTTAAAGAAGGTATCGGTGGTGCTGGTGGACTGCTGTAGAACACAAGGTCCACAAGAGAAGGACAAAGAGATCAACAATGATGCAGAGCAGCCTGAGACCCATAAAGGTAGGCATGTGATTTTAGAGTGAAGCTCCAACTCACTTGTGTTAATTAAATTGTTTGTGATGTAAATGTTACAGTCTGGTAACATTTAAAGTCTGGTTTAAAAACAACCATGGGCCTATTTTGGATGGATGGATGAGTGTACACCTTTTTTGGGGACCACAATGACATTAGTAAGATTAGTTTTGATGGGCAATTTCAGTATGTCAAAGTACAGACCCTGCAGACAAATCAAAGTATTTCTAATTTTGAAAGTGCAAAAAGGATATATGTGTGTGCAGTCAGTGCAATACCTCTACGCCGCCATCTTACTGGGACTCCTCACAGGATGGAGGCGACCGGAGAAATGATAAGCACTGTGTCTCAAATGACGTACTTCTGCACTCAATGTCAATTAAATTGTTTGTGGAAGGAACAGTCTGATTGCTTGTTTTTGGATGATACTGAGTGTACACCTTTGTTGGGGACCATAATGACATTAATAAGATTAGTTTTGAGTAAAACCAGAATGTGTATAAATTTACAAGAAAATTGCATATATCCTTGGGGCCATTTCGGTACATAAAAGTACTGATCCTGCAGACAAATCAATGTATTTTTAATTTTGAAAGTGTAAAGAAATGGTATGTGTGTAGCCTAGAAATCTAGACGCACCCTAGCAGCAGCCAGGGCTAGTCTAGCAACTCTCCGTTGGCTTGTGAGCTCGAAAAATTAAACTTCTATTAGGCCAATCAAATCGTGTATAGAGTCGTTAGGTGGGCTTAACATAATGATTGATGGCAGAGTTGCAACGGTTTGGCTTGAATTCCCTGCTGTCTACAGTTATGTTATGTACAATAGTATGGACCTCTCCCTGTTGTATACTACACACAGAAGTAACATATGAACACATCAGAATACAGTAAGAATACCCCAGAATTCTACAACTTGAATGCACAAACATTAACTGTGTTTGTTTTTGTGTGTGTGTGTGTGTGTGTGTTTATTCATACAGGAGAGAGGCTTAACCAGTGCACTCAGTGTGGGAAGAGTTTCAGATGCAAGGCCTATCTCACCATACATCTGCGTATCCACACAGGAGAGAGACCATACCATTGTACTCAGTGTGGCATGAACTTCAGTGTACAGGATACTTTAAAAAAGCATATGTTAATTCACACAGGAGAAAGGCCGTACCACTGCTCTGAATGTGGCAAGAGTTTTAGACAAAAAGGGAATTTCAAA
The DNA here is from genome assembly GCF_046254945.1 of Alosa pseudoharengus. Taxonomy (NCBI): domain Eukaryota; kingdom Metazoa; phylum Chordata; class Actinopteri; order Clupeiformes; family Clupeidae; genus Alosa; species Alosa pseudoharengus. Next base: position 27,145,472 of record NW_027468664.1, on the reverse strand, counting down.
GCACACCAACACATGCATACAGGAGAAAGGCCATATCACTGTACCCAGTGTGGCAAGAGCTTTAAACGTAAGCATCATCTCACAGCACACAGGGTCTTGCACACCGGAGAGAAACTTTACCACTGCAGTCAGTGTGGTAAGAGTTTCAGGCAAAAGTTTTGTCTCACCATTCACCAGCGTATTCACACTGGAGAGAAGCCGTATCCCTGCAGCCATTGCAGCAAAAGGTTTTTTCACCTTTCAGATTTGGTAAGACATGAGCGCAGTCACACTGGAGAAAAGTCATTTCACTGCACTGAATGTGGTAAGAGTTTTGCCGTAAAGGGAAATCTCAAAATACATCAGCGCATTCACAGGGGGGAAAAGTACCACTGCACACATTGTGGCAGGAGCTATTCCTCAAAGGCTCATTTTAAGGACCACTTGCGTGTTCACGGAAGACAGGAGCCATATAACTGCACTCTGTGTGGTAAAAGTTATAGATTCAAACAGAGTATGGTAAAACATATGCGAAAACACACAGGAGAGGGGATGCACCACTGCTCCCAATGTGGCAAAAGTTTTACTGAAATGTTTCTTTTCAGAGAACACCAATACATACACACAGGAGAAAAACCATACAGCTGTACTAAATGTGGGAAGGGTTTTGTGTCAGAGAGAAATCTTCAAAGACACATGTTAATACACATTAAAAAGAAACTGTACCACTGTACTCAGTGTGACAAGAAATTCAGTCGAGAGGATCATTTAAAAATGCACCAGCAAATTCATTCAAGAGGGAAGCAATACAAATGCTCCATTTGTGATAAAAGTTTTTTTACAATGTCTCATCTCAAAGCTCATCAACATATTCACTCTGGAGAGAGGCCCTACCACTGCTCTCAGTGTGACAAGAGTTTCACTGATCTGGGAAATCTTAAAGTACATCAGCGTGTTCACACGGGAGAAAAGCCATATCACTGCACTCAGTGTGGAAAGAGTTTCTCTCAGCAGGGAAATTTAAAAAGGCATCAGCATACCCATAAAAAATAAAAGCTCAACACCTGATTAGAACCTGATTTTTGTCATGATGTGGCCCCACATTTTGCCATATATTTTGAGAGTAATACAGTATACAGCAATCATTCAAATTTCTTGTATGTATTATTTATGCCAACATCTGTGATATTGTAGCCTGGCGTAGCCATACTCAATTCTATTTAGAATGTGAGTATGATACTGTATGATTTGGTGGGGCTTGTGTAAGGCCAGGATCTTTGGACCAGCCAAATGGCCATCCCCCCATTCTCAAACAAAGAACCTTCTGCACCACCCAGGGGTAACAATACAGTCAAATTTATCCAAAAAGAGAAACTGGTTTGATTTTCACTTCTGAAATCTGTGTAAATGTATGCTGTGAATATTACTCATTCATGTTTGATCTTTAATTATCACTTGTAATGTGGGCAGCAGTCTGATCATGGTGGTTTCATGATCATCTAATGTTTGTGCATAGTTGAAAACTAAGAGCTACACTGTAGTCTGTATGTGAATTTCATACCTATTCTTTGCACCAATGACCAATGGTCTGTAGGCAAGTTGGGAGGGTCGTGCCTATTCAGATGGTCTTTGCCTTGGGATAAAGCAGGGCTGCTCTTTAAGATAAGGTCTCTTAATTATTCTGGTCTACCGCTGGCTAGAGGTCTCTCTCCTTTCTCTGGCCTCTCTCTCTCTCACACTCTCTCACTCACTGTCCTTACTTTTGGGTTTGATCTTTATTTTTTTATGTGTGATTTATTTTATCTGGTGTATTTGACATTCTAACTTGTTAACTTGCTAAGTTTAAGTTTGTTATTTGGTTAAGCTTACTTTGTTCTTTTGTTACTTTGTAACAGTATATTTACCCGAGTTTTACTTTACATTAAATTTAAGTGATATTGGTCACATCTACCTTTATAGTTTACTGGTAAATAAATGGTTAATTCACCCACCATTTATATATTTCTTCTTGTATGCCACCATTCCACTACTCTTACACATTTACCACTGCATTACCTGTATGTCAATGTTTAATAAACGTTTAAACCTTTGATGGCCACCACAATTCTTATCCTGAGGAGCGTCTGTGGTGTCCCTGACACGTGTTTCAACCAATACAACTGAGGCAGGGGGAAAAAAATGCCTCTGCACTCAGCTTCTCTAGCGACAGGCTTTTTATTGTAAACAAAATTATCCAAAGTGCGCTCAGGTGATGTGATAGACTAGATACCTTTGCTCATCTGATCATCATCGTGATCAAGCTACTGATGAGGGTTGGTGCTGTTTTTAACAAACTGTTAATAAATGTTAATGGTTAATACATTCTATTAGCTAATCCACTGTTTGTGATTTGGAGCTATAGCATATATATATCTTGATCTTAATGCCTTAATTAAAAAAAAAATAGGAAAAATCCAACATTTAAGGACACCAATTTTCTTTGTGAATGAATAATGTATCGTAAATAAATAAATAAATGTTCTTCATTAAAATACAGGGTGCATACTGCAGTTTGCTTACCAGGCTGATAGGGGTGTCGATGACGCAAAAATATTCATCTTAAACACCATCCATAAGCACCTGGAAGTACCCAACACCACAGCCAGACTTCTGTTTGCAGACTTCTCATCAGCTTTCAACACAATGCAGCCACACATTCTGGCTGAGAAGCTCATCACACGCTTCCACCTCAACCACCAACTCACTCTGTGGATTATAGACTTCCTTAGATCACAGAGGGTGCTGGTGAACTACACCTTGTCCGACACCCTCTTCACCTCCACTGGCTCTCCACAAGGCGTGTCCTCTCCCCACTTCTCTTCATCCTCTACACTGACGACTGCAGATCCACCCAGCAAAACTGCCACTTTGTGAAATTTGCTGAAGACACAGTCCTCCTGTCTCTGCTTCCCAGCCATACATATTATCACAGCTCAGCCCTGCAGGACTTTATAGTCTGGTGCGAAAAGTCTTGTCTTGAGCTGAACATAAGCAAAACCAAGGACATGATTGTAACCTTCTCACCCAAACAGAGACAGTTGGCTGAGGCAGTCACCACTATCATCCAGCAGGAGCCAGTGGAGATAGTGGAGGTATACAAATACCTGGGAACAGCCTTCGACAACCTGCTAAGGTTTTCCTCAAACACAGAGGAAATCCTTAAAAAGTGCCATCAGAGACTATACCTACTTAGGAAGCTGAAGTCATTTGGGATAAACAAAGACATTCTCACCACATTCTACTATGCTTTCATTGAAAATGTAGGCCTAATAACCTTCTCTTTCACTAGCTGGTTCCACTCCATCACCCTGCAAAACAGAAACCGTCTGTTGAAAGTGGTTAAGGTCTGCTCAAAAATCATTGAGCAGCCCGTCCGAACTCTCACTGCCTGCTGTGACCAACAGACTGTAAAGGTAGCACGCAGGATTATTCAGGACCCTTCTCACATCCTGTTTCCTGAGTTTGAGTGGCTCCCCTCAAAGTCAAAGTCAAAGTCAAAGTCAGCTTTATTGTCAATTTCTTCACATGTTCCAGACATACAAAGAGATCGAAATTACGTTTCTCACTATCCCACGGTGGAGACAAGACATATTTTACCAATTTTTAGTCCACAGACAAACATAACATTCAAGTAAACAAAAAAGTAAGTAAATAAGTAAATAAGAGGGCACATATAATGAAAAAATAAGAGCAGCAAAATTTGGTTGAAATTGTGCATAGACAGTCAATAAAATAAAATACTAGTGCAAAGTCAGGCCAATAAGAGGCTGAGGTAGTTCTGTTTGACCTAAGTAAGAAATAAAGTGGCATAGTGGTGCAAGTTATGTAAGAGCAGCAGAAGTGTTGTGTTTTCAGGACAACAGCAACAAGTTGCAAAGTGTACAAGTGTGCAAGTGGAGTGGTGCAGGCGGCCATTGTGGGTCCAATGTCCAGGATGTTATGTAGCTGAGGGTGGAGGGGGGAGAGGAGGGAGAGAGTTCAGCATCCTAACAGCTTGGTGTATGAAGCTGTTGGTGAGTCTGGTAGTGCGGGAGCGCAGGCTTCTGTACCTCTTCCCAGAGGGCAGTAGATCAAACAGATTGTGAGCGGGGTGACTTGCATCACTCACAATTTTGGTCGCCTTGCGGGTGAGGTGGGTGGTGTAAATGTCCTTCAGGGAGGGGAGTGAAGCACCAATAATCCTTCCAGCTGTGTTCACTATGCGCTGCAGGGCTTTCCTGTTGTATTCAGTGCAGCTTCCGCCCCACACAGCGATACAGCTGGAGAGGATGCTCTCAATGGTGCCTCGGTAGAATGTGGTCATGATGGCTGGTGGAGCACTTGCTCGCCTGAGTTTCCGCAGGAAGTACAGGCGGCGCTGAGCTCTCTTCGCCAGTGATGCTGTGTTGGTGGTCCAGGAGAGGTCTTCACTGATGTGCACCCCCAGGAATTTGGTGCTGCTCGCTCTCTCCACCACAGCACCGTCGATGGTCAGTGGCAGGTGTTGGGTGTGACCTCTCCGGAAGTCAACAACAATCTCTTTGGTCTTGCTGACGTTCAGCAGGAGGTTGTTGTCCCTGCACCACGTGGTCAGATGGTCGACCTCCAACCTGTATTGAGTCTCGTCGCCCTTGGTGATGAGACCCACCAGAGTTGTGTTGTCAGCAAATTTCACTATGTGATTGTTGCTGTAGGTTGCAGTGCAGTCATGCGTCAGCAGGGTGAAGAGCAGCGGACTGAGCACGCAGCCTTGGGGGGCCCCTGTGCTCAGTGTGATGCTGCTTGAGGTATTGTTGCCAACACGTACTACTTGAGGCCTCTGACAGAGGAAGTCCAGTAGCCAGTTGCAGAGGTAGGTACTGAGTCCCAGTTTGTCAAGTTTGCAGATGAGTTGTTGTGGTATTATGGTGTTGAATGCAGAACTGAAGTCTATAAACAGCAATCTCACATATGAGTCTCTTTTTTCCAGGTGGGTGAGGGCTGGGTGGAGGGCAGAGCAGATTGCATCCTCTGTAGACCGTTTGGCTCGGTATGCAAACTGGAAGGGGTCCAGGGTGGGGGGGAGAATGGATTTGATATGTGACATGACAAGCCGCTCAAAGCACTTCATGATAATGGGTGTCAGTGCCACAGGGCGGTAGTCATTGAAGCAGGATGGAGCAGTTTTCTTCGGCACAGGTATGATGGTGGCAGCTTTGAAACAAGATGGGACGATGGCTTGCTTCAGGGAAGTGTTAAAGATGTCTGTGAAGACATCCTTAAGCTCCCCTGCGCAGTCCTTCAGCGCACGACCAGGGATGTTGTCTGGACCTGTTGCCTTACGGGTGTTGATAGCAGCAAGTGTCCTCTTCACGCTGTCGGCAGAGAGGCACAGGGGCTGCTCATGTAGAGGGGGATGGGTCTTCTGTGGGCAGGTGCTGTTTTGTGCTTCAAAGCGAGCAAAGAAGCGGTTCAGGTTGTTGAGCAGAGGGATGTTGCTCTCGCAGCTCTGTGGCGCGGGCTTGTAGTCCGTGAGGGCCTGAATGCCCTGCCATAGGCTTTGTGCGTTCCTGCTGTCTTTGAAGTGGGTGGTTATCTTGTGAGTGTATTCCTTTTTTGCTTCCTTGATGCCACGGGACAGGTTGGCTCTCGCTGTTCTCATGCCAGCTTCATCCCCAGCTCTGTAGGCTTTGTCTCTGGCCCTCAGCAGCCTGAGGACATCCCCTGTCAGCCATGGCTTCCAGTTAGCCCGAGTGATGATGTCTTTTGTGTGGGTCACATCATCAATGCACTTGGTGATGTAAGAGGTTACAGTGTCTGTATACTCCTCTATGTCTGTCTGGTTGTTGTAAGTGGCTGCCTGCTTAAACATTTCCCAGTCTGTTGTGTCAAAGCACAAGACGCAGACTCCGCTTAAACATTTCCCAGTCTGTTGTGTCAAAGCACAAGACGCAGACTCCGCTTTCCGCTTTGCCGGACACAGAGGACGAAGGCAACCTTCATCCCGAGGGCTGTCCAGCTTATGAATGAGAACTGACGGACATAATAGCCTCTATATGCACTCATTTTTTTTTTTATATATATATTTTTATTGAGCATCAATAATAATACAAAACATCCACAATGGGACAGCAAAACGACATAAAAACAATGCTCATAATTCCAATGTTTACCTTACCCCCACCCCGCCCACCCTTCTCCCATTTCTGTGGGCCCATCCCACAACCCCACCTGTCTCTGGGTATAACAAACATTTAAATAAAAAATAAAAAAACAATAAATAAATGACTAAATAAATGGAGCAATTAAATATCTATACAAATATGTATTTTAAATAAGAAATAAAATAATAATATATAAATAAATAAATAAATGAAATAAATAGAAACAAAAGCGGGGTGTTAAGTTATGACGATAAAAGTTAGGAAAAACTCAGATATCTGACTCCTCAGGAACGATGTCTAAAGACTCTATGATGGATAGTAAGGGGTTCCAAATTCGATTGAAGCTCTTCAGGGAGCCCCTGAGAGAAAACCTCAGCCTTTCCAACTTCAGATTATATAAAACTTCCTTGATCCAACGATCATGGGATGGGGGCAGAGCTTGCTTCCAATTTAGAAGAATCAATCGCCTGGCCAGTAGGGTGCAGAAGGCCATGGAATGTCGTGCTTTAGCTGATAGGGTATTATTAGGTGAGATACCAAAAAGGGCAGAGAGGGGGTGTGGATCTGCCACAAAATTATAGGCCATTTGAAGAGTATCAAATAATTAAGCCCAAAAAACTGTCATCCTTGGGCATGACCAAAACATGTGCATGAGGTCGGCAGGGGACTGGTGGCATCTGTTGCAAGCGTCAACAACATTGGGGTAAATTTTAGACAATCTATGATTGGTGTAATAAATCCTGTGTATGAATTTACATTGAATCAGCCCATGTCGGGCACAAATGGAGGAGTTATGGACTAACTCAAGGATATTGCCCCACTGGTCATCGTTTATATTAAGCCCAAGATCCTGTTCCCATGACTCCCTCGTCTGCTGGGGGAATACTGAATTGATGCAGTCCATAGCACTGCTAATATGTGAAATATTCCCTTTCTGATTGGGGTTTGTCATAAGAAGAGTGTCCAGTAATGTCTGTGGGGGGAGATTAGGGAAATCAGGATAATGTTTCTGAACAAAATGCCTAACTTGAAAAAAACGAAAAAGGTGAAATGATGGTAGCTTAAATTTAGCAGACAGATCAGTGAAAGACATGTAGGTCCCCTTATCATAGAGATCCTTAACAGATAATATGCCACTATCAGACCAAAGTTGAAAGGCAGAATCCATAGTGTATGGTTTAAAATTGTGATTGTGGAACACTGGAGCTAAGGTAGAGGAACCTTGTAGGCCAAAGTGCTTTCTGAATTGCAACCAAATTTTAAGCGACTGAGTGACCACTAGGCTAGTGCTGACATTAGTAACAGACACAGGAAGCGGGGAACACAAAAATGACCGCAATGACATCTGAGTGGAAGAAAATTCCATTTGGACCCAGGCAAGTTGCAAGATAGTCGATTCAACGGTCCAGAATAAAAAATTTTGAATGTTAGCAGCCCAATAATAATGTAAAAAATTGGGGAGGGCAAGCCCCCCAGCCCGCTTTGGAAGCTGCAGTATCTTTTTCCGCATACGCACAGGTTTACCGGCCCATAGGAAGGTTGATATTGATTTGTCTAATTTGGCAAAATACTTTTTTGAAATAAGTACAGGGATATGTTGAAAAAGGTAGAGGAACCTTGGCAGGACAGTCATTTTAATGAGGTTCACCCTGCCAGCCAAGGACAATGGTAAACTAGACCATCTGCCAAAATCTTCCTCGACTCTCTTGAGCAAAGGAACAAAATTGTTGTTAAAAGTATCTGATAGAGACCTAGAAATGAAAACTCCCAAATATTTAAATCCCTCATCCACCCATTTGAAAGGTGCTATATTATCTGGCAATCGCCCCGGTAAATTGTTAATTGCAAATAATTCACTCTTTCCTAAATTTAGTTTATAACCAGATAGTTGACCAAATTGTTTCAAAATGTTTAAAACTATTAGAAGAGAGGTAGTAGGATTTGATACGTAAAGAAGTAAATCATCCGCATACAGTGACAGTTTGTGTATTACTCCCTGGCGGGAAATGCCCTCAAATCTCTCCTCTGATCGTAACCAAATGGCCAGTGGCTCAATGGCCATGGCAAACAATAAAGGTGAAAGTGGACACTAGGGGTGGGCGATATGGACAAAAAAGAATATCTCAATAGGAAGGAGAGGAAATTCCTTTCTTTGGTTATTGTCCGCGATTCTCATTAACTGTAGGCCATCACCGCCATTGTAAAAGTTTTTTCAACTTTTGTGCCGTCGCCACCAGGCGCGCCTGCAGGTGTACGTCCGTACGCACTGTGCGTACCATCAAGCTACTCAACAGAAAATGTCCCTTGTGTGTGTGTGTATTCACACCAAATTGGCCTACAATACCTTCCCAACTATGCACAGTATCCCTTTAGCTGCATGCCATTAGGCTATTTACCATTTTCTATTACGTAAAGTTAGTGAACACGTTATCAAAATAAAGTGCACGCATTTTGTTTGAGCAGGAGAGAGAATACGCACGCAGACACGCAATAGGCTACTTGTTGTTTTCTTTTACTCGGCTATCTATATATGGTTATCAGCACACAATGTTGAGCTAATTCACTAACTCAATACTCATCATGGATATCACAAGTTTAAACAACGAAAACAGAAAGGATGGAGGCAGCAAAGCTAGGAGTTATTCCAGATGGGCAAGAACAAGGTAGGCAATTGGTGTGCTTGTCAGAACGTGAGACTGCACTAAGCCAGACGTCACGTTACGCTAGAACAAAACTAAAGGTAACTTTAGCCTGTATAGGGCTGTATCAAGTTGTCCAAATGAATAGGTCATTGTAGACATTGTCGTTGTATTATTGCACGGACCTAAAACGGACAAATATTGTTCACGAGTGAATGTTTTTTTTGCGCGGGGGGGGATGGGTGTGCGTACCATAGCATTAATTCCTGCAGGCGCCCCTGGTCGCCATATTTGAATGCCTGCATGGATGCGCGATTGAGTGCGCATCTAAATGTAACATGCAAGATGCAACAACCATTTCTAAGAGTCTTATAAACCGGTTCATTTCTGACATTACTACTAGCATATGAATGCATTATTTATGTTGTAAGACATGTGAAAGAAATGAATGACACAGGCACGCACAAATTCAAATAAAAGGACACTACGTTTCACTTTCGCTATTGCGAGAAAATAGGCTACAATATGGAAAATGCTTCAAAGTTCCCTTTGAGTCTGATCAGCTTAAAAAATGAATGGGGTTTTCTTAGACAGTGCTACACCTTTTCAACAAGTTTTGTGAGAATTGTACCGGTATCTTTTGCGATATTGTTGACAGCCCGCACCGCAGTAGGGTGCAGGAAGCTTTTGATAGCGCACGCCTCAAACGATAAACGCAAAACCTCCAGGACAAACCACTCACAGTGTAGGCTACTCGCTCTGAAACCATCAATAGGTCACTAATTTGTGCGTTATTTACGTTTGATTGCATTTAAGATGGTGGGACTTGTTGGTTTCCTGTAGTAGCCTATAGCGTTTTTTTATTTATTTATTTTTCTATGTCCGAATATTGGGGGGGACATTTTGGTCACATCTGAATATTGGGGGGGACACGTCCCCCCCAAAGTCTATGGTGACTACGGCCCTGCTTTCAACTACATGGAACGTAATAGTGATCATCAAATACCTCCCCAGATTTCAGTGCCCATCAGTCCCAACATTTAACAATATAATCAAACAGTCCAAAAGTAAATTAAATATCAAACTAAACCGAAAATGTCATGCTTTTGAAGGCCTACCAGTATGCCACTCCAAGAAACGCATGTCTCAAAATAAAACTCGCATAAGAAATAAAGGGCTGTCTCGAATACAATCCTGCCCCTAAAGGCCTGTACTTTGTCTTAAGACCCCGGCCATAATTTGAGGATTTACTGTATCTAAGTAGACAAACTGGCTTCAGATATCCAACAGAGTGAATAGAGATTGTGTAGTCTTAGCTGTGGTTAGTGACGTGATGCTGTTAATGGGGAGTTTTACATAGCCTAGTGTAAACCTATAGGTTATTATTTATTTGGCGTACCTATAAGGCTTTTTACCTTATCAAAAGTGAGGGGGACGACTGATCTCTTCAACACTGCGGGGGATTTGGCGCTTGTCACTGTGTGTGTGACCGAAGCAGAATGGGAGAATGCGTGTAACAAAAAACAAAAAAAAAAGTTTATGAGCGATTTACGCGCAAATGGGAGAATCCAATGAAAATGACAATGAAGCACTAAACAGATGCTGAAAACAGCACTGGTATTTCGCACGGCAAAAGTGTGTGTATGTGTGTGTGTGTGTGTGTGTGGGGGGCGGGGTGGGTCCAAACTAACAATTTTAAAAAGTGGGTGGGTGTTTTGTAAGAATTTAAGAAATGTTTGTATATTTTAACTTTTAAATGCATCAATCAGGTGCACTTTTAAAATAAATTCAGAGGTCAGACTTGCTTATTTTTATGGAAATATTTGTGCTGTAGCCTAAGCTATTTTGCACTTCAGAATTATAACCATGCACACACAGGTGAAATAGTTATAGTGATATTGTAATAAGTTCACAACCACAAAAACATATGCTACATTTCACAGTTCAGAAATGTTCAAAAATGTGTGTACATTTCAGCACTCCATGAAATTATGCAGAAGTGGTCACCTGTGTTATTCAGCTAGTTTATTTAAGATAATATATTGGTCATTGTAATGGCCATAAACTATAGCCTACATGCTATTCCTTTTTCAGGATGTACCCATATCTGCATGATGTGAATGTTTGCATATGGCTTATGTCAGGCTTTATATCAATATTTGTGTCTCGTTATTTGATTTTCTTCATATTTTTGTATTAATGTCACTAGGAAGCATGCCAATATAAATATATTCATTTATCTGTAATGGGATTGGCTGGAACCTGACAATATAAGAACCATGATAGTGGGATAATCTATGGCTGAGCAATTTACAAAAATGTATGTAGGCCTACTGACAAATAGTTTACATTAGAATACATTATAATTTCGCCCCAATGAGGCTATGTAGAAATGTGTTGCAATTTCAAAACCGGATTACTCAGGAACCACTTATTGCACAGAGGCATGCTTTATATCCTCGTATTCGATAGGTTTGCTGTTTATTGTGAAATAGGGTTTTCCACGTGTTGTGTGAAGGGTTAGTGAAATATTAAACCGAGAGTAATGGGTAAATGCAAATATGATTAGCCTAAATTGCACGTCGGTTCAATGTTAATTATCTCGCGAACCATTTATCACAGCAACTTGGCGCTAATATCATTGGATATCATATGTATAGGTTTAGTTTAGTTGAACCTCATCTGCCAGGTATTTGACCTACCAGGTTGACACAGCGTGAAAAATACTCAATAATACTCAAAGCATACCTGAAGCCGGGGAAATGCAGGGGGGATGCGCCTGGGATGGCTTCTGAAGTAGCATCGCAAATGAGAGAACATTTTGAAAATTCCACAGACAGGGGGTGCTCTTGAACCCTCTCTCACCGTCTCTGAAAGCATAACCGTGGCTCAACAGAGATCTATAGATAGGCTAAACTCATTTTTCAGGCATCTGACCGACCGGGTTGACACTTCAGCGTGAGAAATCGGGGGTGTGGCGTGTGAGCGTGTTAACTAATCAAATGCGTGTGTCTCACGGCCAATGTGTGAGAGTTGGCACCTATGAATCACGATATTATCGCAGACGATATATATCGCCCACCCCTAGTGGACACCCTTGTCTTGTGCCACAAAAGGGGCTGAGACAATAGAGTGTGTCAGTGACTTCCGCTTTACTTCCGCTACAAGGGACCTGTCTTTCAAAAAAATATGAACGGGAGTTAATGGAGAGATAACAATTATTTGTTGGTCCCATTTGAATTGTGCCACGAATTTCACATATGATGTGTGTGAATTTAAAAGATCAAGAAAGTACTGTTGTTCGATAGACTTCAAAAGTTATGTTGGTTTTGTACGAATCCGCTCAGTGGACTACATCTCTCGTCTCGAACGATGTACGTCACCAATGTAATGAAACGATAAGATTAGAAGCTAGAACTAGCTGATAGCTGTTATGCTAGTTAACGTTGCATCTTGCTGCCTTCTATGTCACTTAACAGTATCTAATGTACAGTCTATGGACGAATACAACTTACCTGATGTGTTTAATCCTCTGACTCATGGTATTTTCATCGGCAAGGAAAGCCCAATTAAGACCTGTTGCTGGTATGCTTGTACAATCTAGTGTGGCTGTGAATGAGCTAACGTCACTAGCGCGACTGATGGGTTTGTAGTCGGTGGAATTACGATCTTTCACAATGTTGTAATTGAATAGTTACGAAACAAACTGCAAATGTCTTTACATGAAAAATTGTCTTTAAAATTGACAAACATCATATGGGTAATTCAAGGCACAAGTCAACCGGGACCAGAAAATAATTTCTTTTTCGCCATAGACTGGCGTTCAAAATTTTTTGAAAGATAGGTCCCATGGAGGCAAGTGGAAGTGGCGTCACTGACACACTCTATATTGTTTGTTTGTACAGATGCTACTGGAGATGAGTACAGCAACTTGACCCATGAAAGAAAACCTGGACCCAGGCCAAATCTTCCCATTACTTCAAAAAGGAAGTCCCACTCCACCCTATCAAAAGCCTTTTCGGCATCCAGCGACACCACTACTTCAGGGGTGCTGGGGCCAGGCATATTAAGTAAATTTAAAAGTCTTCTGGTGTTGTGGAATGATTGCCTGCCCAACATGAAGCCAGTTTGGTCCGCCGAGTTGAGTCCCGGCAGAACATTCTGGAGACGGAAAGCCAAGATCTTAGCAAGGATCTTGTAATCTACATTTAGCAATGATATGGGTCTATAACTACTACAGAGTGCAGGATCTTTATCTTTTTTTAGGAGAAGAGTAATTGTGGCATTCGTCAAAGTTGGTGGGAGTTGGCCAAGTGACAAAGCTTCGTTGTACATGTCGCTCAGAACTGTGGAAAGGAGAGGGGCAAATCCTTTATAAAATTCAACAGTGAATCCATCTGGGCCAGGTGATTTACCACTCTGTAAATTAGTGATTGCATTCATTATTTCAGCAGCTGAGATTGGTTTAGCCAAATCTTCCACCAGCTTCTGGTCTATTCTGGGAAACTCAATGGTGTTTAATGGTTTATTCATACTGTTTTGAGTAGGATGATCAGATGCATATAGATCAGAATAAAATGTGGTAAATGTTTCATTTATGAGTTTAGGGTCAGTATGGATGACTCCTGAAGGAGTCTTAATACTCGGAATGAGCCTAGACGCAGCTGCAGCTCTGGCCTGTTGGGCCAGAAGCTTACCAGCCTTGTCCCCTGATTCAAAAAATCGTTGTCTAGATTTAAATAGTTGTTATTCCGCTTCCTGTGTAGTTAAAAGATTAAACTCTGTTTGAAGTTGTAGGCGTTTTTTATAGAGTAAGGGGTCTGGGCAGTTAGCAGCTATCATCAATTTCCTGGAGCTTTTGTGACAGTTCTAATTGTCTGGACCTAGCCATTTTTCTAAGGTGAGATGTATAGGAAATAATATGACCTCTTAGGTACGCCTTAAATGTTTCCCACAAAGTTCGTCTTGACACCTCTGGTGAATCATTCATTTCAAAAAATAGTTCAATATTTGATCTTAAGGAGCCCACAAAAGCGTCATTTGATAGTAAATTTGAACTAAATCTCCATTGTTTAAAAGTGCGGTTGATATTTGGAAAACATATATCTAATCTGAAATAACTATACTATGATAATCACATGAGTTTACATTAGAAAGCAGCCTATTATCCAAGAGAAAAAAGTCTATTCGTGAGTATGAGTGGTGAACATGTGAAAAGAAAGAAAATGTTTTTTTATCTGGGAATTTACTCCTCCATGGGTCAGTCAGGCCCAGCTCCCCTGCCATAGAAGCTAAGAGCTTAGCAGAGTTGGTAAGAGAATGTGGTCTAGCAGAGGATCTGTCTAAATCAGCATGTTGTACAAAATTGAAATCCCCCCCAATTATAAGGTGGTATGTTTCAACATTAGGAATAAAGGTAAAAAGCCTGGAGTTGAATTGTTCGTCATCCCAGTTTGGTGCGTAGATACTAGCCAGGACAACCTGGGTATTGCACAACCTCCCTGAAACAATAACAAACCGACCACTTGAGTCAGCTATAGTGTTTTCTGGTTCAAATGGAATATTATTACGGATTAAAATAGCAGCACCCCTGGCTCTCACACTAAACTTTGAGTGATATAACTGACTGAATCTCCCCACTGCGTAAATGTGTCTCCTGCAGAAACACTATGGGGTCATTCCGTGTGAAATCACCCAATTTCAGCGCAATTTGGTAGGTGACCCTCTCCGAAAAAATCTGAAAAAAATCACAGGTGTTTGTAGACCAAATCCATGCATAGATCTTAAATAGTATATCTGTATAACTAATCGTTGCAAAACTACAGCCCTTTGAAACTTCAAGTCATTTTAAGCATTGTGGTGAACAATCCTTTTTGTTCAACTTCCAGCATTATTGGCTCTTTTGGTATTTCACACACATTAGTGAAACTATGTGAATAGAAGTACATTTTCCTGTTGAATTAAAAAATCCAATCGGATCAGACGTATCTTGTATACTTTCCCCTCTGCAAAGCTCTGAAAATGGCTATAAATTTATAATGTGAAAAGACATCATCACCTTTGAGGGCTTCTCATTCAAAAAGTATGTGACACAAATTCATCAGATTTTTTTCCTACACATATATGTATTATAAGGTCCTGTCCATGCATTAACTTTGGTTGTTATCATTTTCATATTTTCAGAGCATTTTTTTAAAATTGGGCTTGATTTTCAAAAAGCCTGTTTTCATCTTCTCATTTCACCACGTGGACAGTTAACAGGATTTTTTTAAATTTTACCATATATCATTCTGTATGTGAGGATCATCTGCCCAAAATTTGGGCTTGTTGCTGAGTTTCTTCATTGAGATAAGATTTTTTTTTAAATATTGTCTATAAATCCACTGAATTTGTACTGGATCTGCAGTACCACTTTGCACCACATGTGGTGCTCTTTTAATACAATGGAAGTCAATGGAAGAGTAAGAGAGTCACTTGTTTGCTGCACATATCCAATCTAAACACACAGTTTATGGTTCATATGGTTCAAGTAAAAAGGGGGTTCTAAAATTCAGTGCATTGTCAGATGCATAAAAATCAATACTAAAGATTTATCATCTTTTTACAAACGCCTCTTGGATCCACGAGTCCTCAAACCTTGTTATGAATACTTGTGATGGAAACACACATGGTCATCTTCATCAAGTGAAATACCTTGATGAACTGAATTTTAGAAACCCATTGTTTGATTGTTTGTTAAAGCACTGATCTCCATCTTGATGCTCTTTGTCTATGTATCACAGAGGACTGCATCCCAAGCATATGACGATGAATATAGACTTTGCCTTACCCGCTGGCTAAAAATTATTAAAGTGCTCACATATGGTAGGCACTGATAGGTTGAAGCTGGTGTAGAAAACTCATTACAAAAATTATGCTAAATCCTCTTGCTGCATGTATGATGACCAGTCAGTCTTATGTGTGTATAATTTACTTGATCAGTTTATTTTCTCTAAATAAGATTTATGTATGAGTAGTATGTTGTTCATGTTGCAATAATTATTTGGACCAATTCAACTATGAACCATAAACTGTGTGTTTAGATTGGATATGTGCAGCAAACAAGTGACTCTCTTACTGTACTCTTCCATTGACTTCCATTGTATTAAAAGAGCACCACATGTGGTGCAAAGTGGTACTGCATATAAAGTACAAATTCAGTGGATTTATAGACAATATTTGTAAAAAATCTTATCTCAATGAAGAAACTCAGCAACAAGCAACAATTTTGGGTAGATGATCCTCACATACAGAATGATATATGGTAAAATTTAAAAAAAATCATGTTAACTGTCCACGTGGTGAAATGAGAAGATGAAAACGGGCTTTTTGAAAATCAAGCCCAATTTAATAAAAATGCTCTGACAATATGATAATGTTAACAACCATGTATGGACATGATCTTATAATCCACATGAGTGGGAAAAAAATCTGATGAATTTGTGTCACATACTTTTTGAACGACAAGACCTCAAAGGTGGTGATGTTTTTTCACATAATGAATTTATAACCATTTTCAGAGCTTTGCAGAGGGGGAATTACACAAGATACACCTGATTTGATTGGATTGTTTAATTCAACAGGAAAATGTACTTCTATTCACATAGTTTCACTAATGTGTGTGAAATACAAAAAGAGCCAATAATGTTGGAAGTTGAACAAAAAGGATTGTTCACCATGATGCTTAAAATGACTTGAAACTTCAAAGGGCTGTAGTTTTGGAACCATTAGTGATACAGATATACTATTTAAGATTTATGCATAGGTTTGGTCTACAAACACCTGTGATTTTTTTCAGATTTTTTGGGAGAGGGTGACCTGCCAGCCACTGGGTGATTTGACACGGAGTGACCCTATGTCTCCCTTCAGATCGATCCTGAAGATGTGACATAATCTTATTTACTTTAAGTATTGTTATTTGCCCCCTTAACATTCCAAGATATGAAACGAATATTGTTCACTGATATGTTCTTATTTTCCATACACAAAGAAATGAATCATCTTGTGATTGCAGAATGCAATATCTGAGTATTGACCCCAAAGAAAGAAAACAAGAAAAGAGAAGGGAAAAAAAAAAAAAACACAAAAGAGAGACAAACCCCCTGCCCCCATACACATACACACACACACGCGACCACGCATGTCCCCCTCCCCATCACCCACCCTCGAAAAACCCACATGCAACACAGCATCTGATGCAGCCTTTGCACAACAGTGCCATGTTGCTGCCATACGCTCATCAAAATTCTCCCGGGTCAGTCTTTCCTCCCGCTATATTCCCCGCCCACACAATGACGTTATAAAAATAGACTCAACTTTACACAGGTGCACCGCTGAACGGTGGTGTCTGCTGTACTGCGCCAACAGGTCGCACATTGGTAATGTAAATACAGTAAGGGCCAGCTAAAAAAAGTGTAGGCCTATCCCACTGGAACACAAACCAGAACATTATGTTGTAGGCCTATCCCTAATCCTATACACTTTGAACCTGCCAAAAGCTCCCTTCATAGCCTGGGCTGACGGTTAACATTGTACCTCAAATGAGCACGTTAGCGTACTACTTACAGTTTTTCTCAGTCGCTTTGGTGCTTTTCTCACATCACTATTAAGATTTGCCCAGCAGTTAGTGCATTTCTCAAAACAATTAGTGCAAACTGCAAAACCAAGTGGATAACCTTCAAAAGCACGTCACTTGTTCAAAATGGATAGTCCATTCCTCAAAAGCAAGTATTTATGTCAATGAAACTGCCAGTGTCATCAAAATGAGAAGTCTTGACACCATTGTTTATGAACAAGATAGTCAAATGGCTTTGTCATGTTTTCATTAAGACAGTTTATGCTCTCAGTGTTTTCCCATGCAAAAAAAGGTCAGAACTCGGTGACACTACCTGAAAAAGACACCACTATACAGTACTTGTACAGCCATTTGAAAACTACAGTAAAGTTACAAATTGCTGTAGTAGACCTCTCCAGAATATATCCCGCCTCCTAACATCCGTATCCATCCAACTTCCGGGCATGGATTGTCTATGGGAAATAACATGGCGTTTTGAAAGATCGTACCTGTCAAACTCTGTAGGTGACAAAGTAGAAATAGCTGCTGGGCAGATTGGCCTACACACTTCTGCCATCTAGATTCCACTGGATTTTTTGATTTTCGGTGCCGTTTAAGTAGTATAGTCTATAGTATACTACTTAAACGGCACCGACAATCAAAAAATCCAGTGGAAACTATATGGCAGAAGTGTGTAGGCCAATCTGCCCACCAGCTTTTTCAACTTCGCTACCTACAGATGTTTTACCGGTATTATATTTCGAAACGCCATGTTATTTCTCATAGACAATCCACGCCCGGAAGTTGGATGGATACGGAAGTTACGGAGGCGGGACTAATTCTGGAGAGGTCAGTTAGGGGAGTAAGTGAGTACAAAATACTGAATATGTACGTTTCACAGTTTTATGGTATATGCTCTTTGCAATTCTACAGCATTGTGACAGAATTTGATAACTAGTTCACCAATTTTGTATGTAATGACTCAAGCAATTAAATGAAGACTATTAGTTTTATTGGGAATGACTATTCAGCATCCGTATGGTTCATTTTGACTGACATGACAAAGCAACTGATACATGTTCAAAAGCATTTGCAATTTGTTCAGAGGAAGGAGAAATTGCTACTATGATGTGCACAAATGACTAAATGTTGTGGAGGTTGAACTAATAGTTATGATAATTTTCATTCTGATCTGAGAAAGGCACCAAAGCGACTGAGAAAAACTGTAAAATAAAAGGGTTAAGTGAAAAGCGCTTTACCTATTCTATGTTGATTGACAAAGCCATACATTATGGCCCATAATGCAGCCTACAATGATTGTGTTGTCTGATGATCTAGCTATCCTCTGCCATTCAGAGCCCTGGAAAGTTCCCAGCTATTTTGAAACACCTGTTAGCAATCTCTGATGTCGGAATATTCAATGGCTACCCGACAATATCTCAGTGCAAACTCCAAATTGTTCGTCTATTAATTTTCCACGGTTCAACACATTAGCCTAGAACATAGTTTGGCTGGCTTTATTCATTTCTGCCAGTTAGTGCTTTTTCCCCTGTGTATAAGTTACACTACATGCGGGGAGTTTTTGCCCCTCGCCCTCGTCCATTAATTCCGTATAACAGGACACCTCGGCGGCCGTTATCCCTTACGTATCGCCTTGTTAGGCTATGCGCGGGGTGTGTCAACTTTTTATGAGATAGAGAGACCCCCTTAAAGACAAAAAGATAATTCGAGCCCTGTGTCCGGCTATACATAGAATCAATCCCGGGCATAATTTGAGGATTTATGGTATCCTATCTCCTGCTCAACATGACATTAGCTGTTATGTTTATTGATAACAAACTCAACTAGCCTACTGATCAACTCGTTTTCACTAGCCTAACTATAAAATACAAGTATATAGGCCTACCCAAAGTTTTGGTTCTAAGACATTTATTTCAAACATAATTTCAAGACACAAATTGGATACTTCAGTTACCTTGGTGCATAAATCCCAGAGAGTAGGCGACCACACCCCAGAGTGATGGGCCTTTCTTACGCGTTCAGTGTGGGGTATAAACAAGCTGAGAATTTAGCGGTGTCACGTCTGGCTGTCACATAGCCTACATGGGGAGCTCTTTGAAGCTTGGGATAATGTGGTACAGTTACTACAGTAACAGTATTTTATTTTACTTCTTATGTAATATATTTTTGTTTTTTCAATTTTATAAATGCTTTGTTTAAATGCTGTTGGAACAAATAGTTGATTATAAAGGCAACTTTCTGTTGCAATTTTCTGTGTGTTCTGGACTGGTAACTTGTTAAGCCAACATGTTCTAACATTGCATAAATATTAACTGCAGACACATAGTGGAGAGTTGATTTGGTTTATACCAGACAATTTAGGTACTGTAGGCCTAACTAGGCTATTTGATCATGTAGTCTATGTTTGGATCATAGGCATGATGATTCATTCATGGCTTCATAAAATATCATCATGTTGCTTTTAGAGTAGTCTACCATTGGCCCAAGTAGTGTAAAATAAATCTAAAAAAATTAGTAGAATTGCACATAGCACATAGCAAGAAGCTGGTCTGAGGGCAGATCTGGCGTTGTGCTCATCTCACAGTTTTGACCATTTTAATCAAACAATATTTTGAAAACAATCAATGGTATTATCTTAATATTCTGGCAAGTTTAAAATATGATGGTCGAAAGTGGGCCAGAGGTGGCGATCCGATATCTGGAAATCTGATCTCACTATGGGTTTGTGTTCACAATTTGGTCCCCCTCACTTTCAAAATATCTCCTGCGCCCCTGTGTGCCCTCGACTGCTTCAGGCACTCCAATAAGACGCACATTGCACGGTCTACTTCTTCCCTCTATATCGGTGATCTTAGCTTTCAGCTTGGCGTTATCTTCAGTCATGGTGGTTATCGTTGCCTCCAAGGACTGGAGCTGGTTCAACCCAGACTCCAGATCAGAGATGCGTTGTTCATGGTTGGTCACCGTCGTCTGCAATCCGTCTAACTTGGAGTCAATGACAGCAAGTTTATGTTCAAATCTGACGGCTAGTGAGTCAGGTTTGGTCAACAGGTCCGCCCGCAACTCAGCTAGCATGTTAGCTAGAGTAGCATTATCAATGTCGGAACTGCTAAAGTTGTCTGCTGTTCAGACTTTTTCGAAGATTTGCCAGGTTTAGATGACATACTAGTCGGCAGAACTTGTTCAAGCAAAGTGAGGTGCCTTATTTTCGCAAAGTTGAGTTAAATTACATGAATAAATGGTCAAAATCTAAAATGTGTGGCGGGAGCCCGGAAAACACCACTACTCCATTCCGCACACCAACCGGAAGTCACTCATTTTTTTTTTATTGTAGCACTAAGGAAGCTACGGAGCCCGTGAGGTGACATGAAAAAAAAAAACGAAGGTAAAAAAAAAAAATACTGAGAAAAGGTATGGGTAACGCTTTAGAATAACATGTGCTTATTAGGTATTAACAGTGCATAATAAGCAGTTAACAATTCATTACTAACAGTTAGTTAACTGTTGTTATCCTTTAATAACATTAACTAACTGTTAAAGGAGAATTCCGGTGTGATTTTGACCTAAAGTGTTTTGAAACATGATACCGAGTGTGAACGTATGTCTCATAGCCCATCTCGGCTTGTCCCCTGCACTCCGAAATCTGGCGCTAGTTAGCCGATGCTACCAACAAGGCGGTCAATGGTGGTGCCTCGGCATCGGCATAGCCATGCAAATAAATCACTGTTTTACACCATTTACGAGGCTCAATGTATCTCCACACTTCATTGGTAGACTTCCAAGGGCCCTGACATTTAAAACGAGACATTGAGAACTTTGAAAAAGCACTGGTAGTTTACTTACAAGACGATTTATACAGACAGTATCTTCTCGAAGTTTAGCGTTTGCAGCCATCTTGAATTTAGTCACGATAAGTCGAGCGACGAGTAAGAATGAACAGGTATGATAAGGGATCAGATTCCAAAAATAATTCCGTGGAAATGCATGGATTCCAGTTGCTGTTACTGGAAGAAACTGTAATCCATGCATTTCCACAGAATTATTTTTGGAATCTGATCCCTTATCATACCTGTTCATTCTTACTCATCGCTCGACTTATCATGACTAAATTCAAGATGGCTGCAAACGCTAAACTTCGTGAAGGTACTGTCTGTATAAATCGTCTTGTAAGTAAACTACCAGTGCTTTTTCAAAGTTCTCAATGTCTCGTTTTAAATGTCAGGGCCCTCGGAAGTCTACCAGTGAAGTGTGGAGATACATTGAGCCTCGTAAATGGTGTAAAACAGTGATTTATTTGCATGGCTATGCCGATGCCGAGGCACCACCATTGACCGCCTTGTTGGTAGCATCGGCTAACTAGCGCCAGATTTCGGAGTGCAGGGGACAAGCCGAGATGGGCTATGAGACATACGTTCACACTCGGTATCATGTTTCAACACAATTTAGGTCAAAATCACACCGGAATTCTCCTTTAACATGCAGCTTGTAAGTGATAATAAGCAGCCTTTTAAGTTACTTACAAGCATATTTGTTAACAGTTGTAAGTGTTAACAAGCAGCTTGTTAATGCTTGTTAATGGTGTATAAGACAAAGAGGTGGATAACTAATGCGCTTATAAGACCTTTCTTACCTATTTGTAGTAAATTTTGCAGCACCCCAATCTAAAGCGAGGAACATGTAGCCTAAAGTTTCACAAGCCCAACCTTCTATCTCTCTATACTGTATCTCTCTATCTAGCTTGGTTTAGCTGTGAGAAATGCACCTTCAAAATTGTTGCAGTGAGCAGGAATCAAACCCCGGTCTCCCGCGTCAAAGAGTGCATAGCTACTTGTTGAGCTACACTACTATTCCTAATTGGCTGATGGAAAATATTCCGATGTTCTATTCATAAATATCAGCTGATGTCACAAAGGTGTCCTCCACTGACGTCACTCTCATTTCAAACTTGTCTGCCGCCATTTTGAGTACCTGTTCGCGAATTCTGGTCGCAAAGGAACTAGGATACCGTTAAGCTATGCCTTCAATATGTTGTGCGGTGGGGTGCAACAACAAAAAAGGAGACCCCAATATATCATTTTACAGACTGCCTCAGGACGAACAAAGACGACATCAGTGGCTTGCAGCCATCAGGCGGGCAGACTGGACACCAACGGCAAACACTCGTCTGTGCAGTGCTCATTTTGTCTGTGGTAAGTGGATCTAAATATTATTGTTAGCGAGCTAACGCTAGCTAGCTGTTCGCTGTCGCTAATCGACAAATTTAATTAAATATGATACGAATCTTTCCAAACAGTATTAATTAAGCAATCGGTGTGAATCGGTTCATATACTGTGTCTAATACCAGCATGAGTCTAGCGTCAAATGTCAGGTTATTGTTTTATAAAAAACGTTTTACAATATCTGGTAGACACCACATCAGTCATTAACGTTAGCTGAGGATATTTGTTCAAGCTTAGAACCAGTTTAAGCTGTAGCTTTGTAGCTCAAAAACACCATCATCTCTTTTTGTGTGTGTGTGTGCTTTCAATGGTTTTATGGTATAAACGAGTTAATGTCATAGCCTCCCCTCTGCTCTGTAACGTTGTTTACAACATATATATCACGGATATTATTCAAGTGCTCCTGAGACTGGTGACATTAGCAAGTGGTTATTTTGTTTACACCATAACGTTGGCAGCCTGGAGCATTGTTTGTAGGCTAATTACTGTTTTGCAAAAACATAGCACATGAGTTCTTCAGTCCTTATTAACTTCACATATTAATATTAACTTATTTATTTTACTGACATTGTAGATTTCTTTCCAATAACATATTGTTCACATGTTGACTTTTGAGTTAATCACAATCTAAATCCTACCATGAAATCTTTGTCTCTCCAGGTGTGAAGAGCCAGAACCCTTTGAGCCCTGACTTTGTGCCAACAATATTTCCGTACCTCAGCTCCCCCAACAAGAGGAAGAGGATTAATCAAATGACGCGATTTCAACAAACACAGGAACTGAAAAGAAAAAGACTAGTTAGTTCGGACAGAGGAGAGACTGGAAAAGAAGAAGAGGGAGTGGATATGGACAAAGATGACCGGCAAGAGTTTGATGGAGAAGACATACATGGGTTAGATGATGAAGATGGACAGGAGATTGACAGGGGAGATGAAGAGGGGTTGGGTAGAGAAGACATACATGGGTTAGATGATGAAGATGGACAGGAGATTGACAGGGGAGATGAAGAGGGGTTGGGTAGAGAAGAGAGACATGAGTTGGATGGAGAAGAAGAGGGACAGGAGATTGACAGGGGAGATGAAGAGGGGTTGGGTAGAGAAGAGAGACATGAGTTGGATGGAGAAGAAGAGGGACAGGAGATTGACAGTGAGGAGCCTGAATTGGAGACTAGCAGTGATGTAGGCCTAGCTCTGGGCCGTTCCTGTGGAAATGCCTCTTGTGAAGCTACAATAAAACAATTAAATGAGGAGTGTATAAGATTGCAGACAGAAATTTCGAAGCTGAAGGGTCAAGTGAATTCATTGTCTTTCAACCAAGAAAGTTTGAAGGACAAAGATGATAAAGTACATAAATTAACTGGCCTGCCTTCATATGTTAAAGTAATTGTTGTTTTCTCTTTTATCTCATCATTCCTAAAATTGAAATCCTGTTTATCCCCTTTTCAGCAGTTTCTGTTGACATTAATGCGCCTGAGAATGAACTTGCCACTTTTCTTTTTAGCTCATGTGTTTCATGTATCAACGTCAACTGCTGGTCGGGTTTTCAACAACACATTGCATGTTATGAATATCAGACTGTGTAATATCATAAAGTGGCCAAGCAGAGATCAGATCCTCTGTAGTCTCCCAATGTGTTATAGAAACAGCTTCAAAAATTGTACTAGTATAATTGATTGCTTTGAAATATTTATCGAAAGACCAAAGGAAATGAGAGCAAGAGCACAAACATATTCTCAATACAAGCATCATAACACAGTTAAATACCTCATCTCCATAACTCCACAAGGAGTCATCAGCTTTGTTTCGAAAGGTTGGGGCGGGAGGACAAGTGACAAGCATGTGACTGAGAACAGTGGTTTTCTTGAGTTATTGTCCCCTGGGGATGTTGTTCTTGCAGACAGGGGGTTTAATGTGGCAGAATCTTTGGGTCTTGTTAATGCTCGACTCAAAATACCGGCATTTACAAAAGGAAAACAGCAGCTTCACCCAGCTGAAGTTGAGTCATCGCGGGGACTGGCAGCAGTGCGCATCCATGTGGAGAGAGTTATAGGCCTAGTACGGAATAAATACACCATTTTACAAGGAACTATACCAATAACACTGTGCTACTCAACCCCAGATGGACTCACACCTCTGGACAAAATGGTGAAAGTGTGCTGTGCCCTCTGTAACCTTTGCCCTCCTGTTGTTCCACCAGAGTGAATAAATCTATTAATTGTATGAATTGTGTTTATGTGACATTAATAAGACACACAGGAAACTGTTTATGGCTGATACAGTACAAATATTTTATTTATTTAAATATCAAACTTCTAAAAAACAGAAGATCAAGACCAGTAAAACTGTTGCTGCTTATTAATTAATTAATTTAGCAGGATATGAAATTGTATGTAATAGGATATATTTTCAAGATATAAATAGTACAATTTGGCAGGACTCTAAACAAGGCACTCAAATCTTGCACACTCCAAACAAGCTGAAAGACAATAGGAGGAACCTCCCCACCAAAATAACTATATACAAATCAAAGAAAGCAAAATAACAAATACTGTGAATCACACACAGAAAACTTGATACAATCTACAGTGTAAGTAACAGTATACCGTATGTGTGTGTGTGTGTGCCGTCAATGGGGGAATGAACTAATACAACCTGAAGCATAAAGCCTTATACTCAAGGAGTAACAGTCTACTGTATTGGTGTGTGTTTGTGTGCATGTGTGTAGTCAACACTATAGGAAATCTGAACTAATACAGTGTTTCATTGTTTCTGGATTTTCCTGCATTCATAGCATTTCCACACTTTTGGAACTCTTGTCAACCGCAAGCAAGACCTGTGAAAGTGCCCTCTTTTGCACTGCTTAGATGCACAGATCACTACATTTTCTGGATCTCCAGCCGGTTCACCACAGTAGCACCCTGACTGGGGCTGTTGCTCTAAGGTTGGGGAAACCACTGGGCGTGGTACTGTGTAATATTTCCCAAGGAGTTCTGGCAAAATCCTAGTTTTAATAAACTGTTCTACTCTTTTGTATGTCACATTGAAGAACACTTCATCAGACTGAATGCGCTGAATAAACATTTCAGTGGGACTCCACACTACATAGTCAACATACTGGACATCAGCAATGCGCATTTGCACTTGGACTTGTGCCATATATTTGTGATTCGGCTTTAGCGCGATCACATTGTTGTTTGCCATTAGACAGAAGTTTGGGTCAGAATTGCAGCTGTTGACGATAGACTGATCTTTAAGAGTAAACGGGCATTTTATCTCAAGCACACCTCTACCATGGCAAGCACAGGTAATAATTCCATCCGGCGATGCACCGATCCATGGTAGTGATGTGTTGATGATCAGGCCTGTTGTCTGCACTTGAAAGTCGGTGTGATGATCTTGCACTGCTGTGATGTACTGGGTCCTTGCTGTTGACTCACTCACATTTCCCCATCTAGAAAAATAGAGAATAAGGTATTGTTTAGACAGACTTTCTCATACTTCATTGTGAAATCTGTACAGAACCATTCCTGTTCATAACCAGTGCAATATATTATTTTTATATTCTTATATATGTGTATTTTTTAAACTATTTATTGCTCGTATGTATACCTCATGAGTTGAATGACAATGACAATAAAGACTATCTAATTTAATCTATTCTAATTAGCAAACTACAGTATATCACAGCAAATCAAGAATAATGTATTCATTATTCTCTATGGAGTGCACACACCATTATGTTCATGGAAAAATTGTATATTTAGGATTAGGATCATATTTTCAGCTTGTATCATTTAAATCCTTTATGTGGGATTGTAAGAACATCATTGTTCCTCTGAAATATGGCTATGACAAATGGAATGAAAACCAGCCCTGGGCAGCATACTTTGATATGTAGTCTTTCTTTGTACATTTCTATCTTTACCTCATTGCCTCTGTAGTCACCTGACAGGACCGGGGATAGCATATCCTCTTAATCAAGGATACAGCACTGTCTGACCTGCCTGCTTCGTGGAAGACTGACGCTGTTACTCTGCCTGCTCTTTGCTCAAACCAAACCTTACTGGCAGACTGCGCTCTGGTTGCCTCTTCTACTGATAAGGACTGAAAGTTGAAAAATATAATGCTATTTCAACAAAATAAAGCTATTAATGTACATATTGGTAAATGATCGATAAAACTCACAAAAAATATAAATTAGAGTACATTAATTTGTCAGTACATACCTCTTGCTCTGTTATTTGAAGATTGTCAAAGATGCTTTCACTCTGTACTAGTAAGGTCGAGAAATCAGCATGCAACTTTGCCTTTGAAAATAGATTAGAGAGTGGTTCTGGCAAATTCAGTTGAAGGGTCTTTGGTTTGTATCTGTGAGAGTGGCCCTCGATCACAGACAAGATAGCAGTTCCCTTAGTACTGTCTTCCTGAACATCACATTCATACAGCTTTTGGAAGAACTCCATATACTCCTCTTCTGTAGGGACAGGAATGCTGGGTAGTGGTGGGCTTAATACAGTCTTCTTCTGCATGAATGAGATGTTGCAGATTTCCTCGTACTGCACTTTGCCAGTTTTGCTCGGAAGAACCCAGGCACAGGGTATCTCTGTACTGGACAGTCCATCTTTCAGATTTACCGCTGCTAAGACAGCATACATGAGGGCAGCTGCATGCGAGCATGCTTCGCCCAGTCCTGCTTTGCAGGTACAGTGGGCCACTAAAATTGTCCCATCATCATGGACCACGACCCATGGTTGTGTGGGGGTCAAGTTGACGGCCTGAGAATGGTTCACCTTAAGAGAAGACAGCAGACCAATTAGTCTAGTAAAATCAACTCATTTGTCAATCAATGCATTTGCATCACAGAGAGTGATTATACACAGTGCCATGTTATGGTTATGGGATTTGGCAGACGCCTTTGTCCAAAGCCACACACAAATACAAAAACAACATAATATTTACAATTTAACCGGGAACAGATTAGAATGTTGGTCAAACTATAATAAGGAGAATAGCAATAATAACAACAATGTCAGTTAAATAAATACATTTTAAATTGTCCTAAAATTGTTGAGAGAATTGCTTTAAAATTTAACTGTTACCATGTTGTTAGTCGCTTTGGTTAAAAATGCGTCAGCAAAAAGTAATGTAATGTAATCAATAGCCTAATAAAATAAGCAATGAAAATGAGGGAAAAAAGCAATAATAAACAATAATGTCCATTCAATCAATAATATAAAAACAATGGAATGTAATTTATTGAATAACCTAACAAACTTACACACACTAAGGGAGTTGAGAGACACCATATCATGATAAGTTACTACTAACGTTAACGTTAACGTTTAAGAAGCCAACAGATTCATTAAAGCCATCATTGCCATTGTTAGTTTGAAAGGTATGTTTGTTAGGTTATTCAATAAATTACACCCGATCATCATATTAAGTGCTATTTGAATTTCAACAAAGTCTAAAATAGTCTATGTAAATATGACTTCGATGACACAGTAGGAAAGAAAGTAGTTTTGTCGCTCGAAGTTAGTCTGGCCTTGAGTGGTTAGGCTAGCTGCTAGCAGCTGATCACAAAGAACACTTACCTTTCCTTTGACGAGAAACATCTTCTTCTTCTGAAGGTGCCATATTTTCGGGTCAAGGACCCATCCCGCAACAAAGTACCGATATGCCTCAGTACTTTTGTACGCTTTGAGGCTTTCACCGGTGTATGGCGACGGATTATGTATGAGGTATATATATATGTCATTGAATGACATGAGTGGTAGTTCGGTAGCAGCGGACAGAGGCTGGAAGAACGCATCAGGTATCGAGTAGGGATCACACCCTAACGATGATATTTTTTTAAAGTAGCGTTTCTTTTCATGACAGTCGAGGTGCGAAATGTTGTCTTTCGAAGCCATTTACTGTATCCGTACGAATCTGACTGTAAAAGATACGAAACCGTGAATCGTAGCAAGCTAGCTAATGCTTGTCAGTAGGTGCATAGAGTAGGTGTCTGTGGTACTCGGTAGGTACTCAAGATGGCGGCAGTAAGCTAGAAAATGAGCGGATGACGTAACAGGTCATGTGACTGATATTCATGAATATCATACTAGCTATGCTTTTTACAAATATGTTTCTGATGGAAAAGTGGTGTTTAATTTCCATAATCTTTGTTCAGTGAACGCATAAAACAGTTTGTCAGTTTGTCAGCAGTCTAAAGATAGCCTATGCCAGCTTTGTATATAGTTTGGTTACCTAGCAACCGAGGCTTAAAGACGATAAGTGGGTGCGTTCACAGCTCTGGTTTAAAGTTGCAAACATAGGCGAACGTTCGTGATCGATTTGAAACATGTTTCAGTTTGCCTTGAACAGAGGCGAACATTCGTGGTCTGTTTCTGCATTAATTAAACACCACTTTTCCATCAGAAACATATTTGTAAAAAGCATAGCTAGTGTGATATAGCACGTCGGAATATAGAATCAAAATAAACAATTTCATCAGTTGTACAAGAGAAGTAGTGTAGCTCAATAAGTAGCGATGCACTCTTTGATGCAGGATACCGGGGTTCGGTTCCTGCTCACTGCAACAATTTTAAAGGTGCATTTCTCACAGCTAAACCAAGCTAGATAGAGAGATATGATATGGTATAGAGAGATAGAAGGTTGGGCTTGTGGAACTATAGGCTACATGGTCCTCGCTTTAGATTGGGGGGCTGCAAAATTTACTACAAATAGGTAAGAAAGGCCTTATAAGCGTATTAGTTATCCACCTCTTTGTCTTATACATCATTAACAAGCATTAACAAGCTGCTTGTTAACACTTACAACTGTTAACAAATATGCTTGTAAGTAACCTAAAAGGCTGCTTATTATCACTTACAAGCTGCATGTTAACAGTTAGTTAATGTTATTAAAGGATAACAACAGTTAACTAACTGTTAGTAATGAATTGTTAACTGCTTATTATGCACTGTTAATACCTAATAAGCACATGTTATTCTAAAGCGTTACCAAGGTATGTACTTGGGACAAACACTGACTAGGTTTGCAAGATCTTGACTTTGTTTTGCGAGATCTCGAGTTTCTTTTGCGAGATCTTGACTTTCTTTTGCGAGATATTCAGTTTGTTTTGCGAGATCTCGAGCTTGTTTTGCGAGATCTCGAGTTTCTTTTGCGAGATATTGACTTTCTTTTTGCGAGATCTCGAGTTTCTTTTGCGAGATATTAGACTTGTTCGTCTTGACTGAGTCTGACTTTCGTCTGGCTTTCTACGTAAACGTGATCTTCAGAGGCTAGCCGGGAGGAGCTACAACAGAGGGAAGCTCATCCCGGACAGAAAGGCTACAGTCTGCCTGACGTGACTCGCGGGAGACATCGCGGGAGATATCGCGGAATGTTGTTTGCAATAAACACAGCAGAACTTTCATTCTTACTCATTAAAATGAGCATGATGACTGACGAAATAAATTCTTATGATGTAGTTTAAATAAACCACTATTGTCATACAGTTAACAGGCCTGCATTGTAGCACATAAATTCAATATCAAGTGTTTCCCCTATATGTGTGTCTATCTATTTAGCCAGCAGAAAATAACAGAATATCCAAAAGTTTTCAGTAGGCTAGCCTACCATTGTTGCAGAAATCACGTATAAGAAGGTATCCCTTCGATTTCTGTTTATTTTTGCATATTCCAACATAAGGAAGCAGCATGAGCCTCCAGTCATAATCGTCATGAGGACATTCCTCCCAAATGGCCCTATCACGTCTTTGAACTGACGTCATGAGGGCGTGTTTCAGCTCGTGCAGCTCGTGGAAGGCAACTGCAAGATCTGTCTGCAGGCTAAGACTCCCGCGATATTTTAAGGCCATGTGACATGGTGTCACGGTGGTAAGTCCCTCCCCGGCTGACAGAAGTCGGACAGAATTTCTAACCAGTATGCATTGCGTCCATCCCAGTATGCATTGTGTTCAACCCAGCATGCATCACATCAAGTCAGATCTGCACAGATCTGCCGCAAGTCGAACTCGCCTATTGACTTTCTTTTGCGAGATCTCGAGTTTCTTTTGCGAGATCTTGACTTTCTTTTGCGAGTCTCGCAAATCCATCAATGCATTATGAGAACCAGTTCCTTATTTTGCATCTGCGTTGGTCTGAGGTTGCGTTCCACACTGACTGACAAGCCAACCTAGTCAGGGTGCGATTTGTGAAAAAAAGCCGAGGAGGGGCGGGGGCGTCATCGCTCCTACACATCACTCCATCCTAAACCTCGATTTCAATAGTCAATTTGATTTTAGAGGCTTTAAAAATATGAAGTTTCGTTTCCCTTTCTTTAACTTGTTTAGCTGTATTCTCCAGTGCAGTGAACAAGCCGCTGCATCCTGCAGTGAGTCAAGACCAGAAGTTAACGTTACCCGGTAGCCTAATAACGGGATGCATAATGTATGAGGGTAGCCTACAGACTGGCTATTTAAGATTTTAAATGAGTGACCGCGGTCACTTGGAGGTAGTTGGAGGTAAAAAGCAACACATCATATGATGCATAAAGTGTATTTGTTCAGCTAAGATGATGATGATGTCTTCAGTCTACTTTATTGATTGTATGTTTTCTAAAAAGTATACAGTCTACAGGAAATATGTGACTATGCTATATGAATACATATCCAAATAAATATAATTCTACAGTATGAAATTGAACACAACAATTTGGTTTACTGAAAGTGAGTATATATATATATATATATAAAAAAACTACATTCAGACACTAGATGGCAGTATTGTCAAAGCATAAGAGTCAGTAGGAAAGGCAGAATAGAGTGTTTTCATATAGACATGATAACAGTTGATAACAATTTGAAATGAAACTGCTCTTTCTGCATCCCTAAAATGTGCAATGTGAATTCTAATTCTTCATCTTTGTCGTTTCTCATTCTGTTTCCCTCCATTAATCTTTCCTCATCTTCTCCTACTCCTCCTCCTCCTCCTCTTCTTCTTCTTCTTCTTCTTCTTCTTCTTCTTCTTCTCACCTCAACAAAACCCCAAAACACAAACTTAACAAGTGGGGACAGTGGCATCTGAAAAGATACAAATGGCTAAATAACAGCTTGATATGATTGCTTATTTCCCTCCCTGCATTACACTCATTGTCTGAAATTGTTTGAAATTCATGTCTGTCTTGGTCCCCTATAGGAGTCAGATTATGGTGTCATTATGAGCTATTAGTTATAAATGCCGACATGCTATTCGGGGTCTGTGTGCTGCTGCTTAGCCCATGGCAGAGGGTGGGGTGGGGGTCACTGCATCACTAGACATCATTAGTATTGAGATAGAGACAATTGTTCGTTCATTCTCAGACGTGTGTGTGTGTGTGTGTGTGACAGAAAGAGAGCATGCAAGCCAGAGAGTGCATGTGGACATGTGATTTAGAGAGGTTTTCTACTGTAATTGTGTGTGTGTGGCTCAGATTTTTTTTTATTATGGGAAGTGTGTGTGTCTTCCAACTCACTTTCATTCTGTCAAACAGAGGTTCTCTTCTTGGAACCCGCAATAGCAGATGTGAGCTGTGACATTTTGAAAACTGCACTTTAGAAAAATCACCCCCTTTTCTCTGTCAAATAAAAAAAAAGAAAGAAAAAAAAACCTCCTGAATGGGAGTCTGGACAGTGGGGGAGTCTGGCGCTCGAGTCAGTTATGGAGAATAATAACTTTTCACAGGGCTCGCTTCCAAGACACTCAATGAAGCCCATTCTTGTCACGGACCCCTGTAACATCTTGATTCATTGACAATAGACATCATGCTCTCCAAAGCAGTGGTGGTAAGGTAAAACAAAAACAAAAAACAAAACACAGTGAAAGGTGTGGGCAATAAAGGCACACAACTCTTAATGCAAAAGATTAATGTGAGAGAAAAGAGTAGGTTGAAGGATTGACATTATGGTTTGGTTGTTGAAGCTATCTTATCCACGTTCAGTCTATGTCTAGTACAGTCTATGTACATTTATTCATTTAGCGGACGTTATCCAAAGCAACTTATATGCCAGTTATCAAAGATCATGTTAACACAGCTCCTTAACCGCTACTAACACTTAAGATGAGAGGTCCTATGTTGTTCTGTTATAATGGATAAAGTGGCCTAATATAATATCTAGTGACAGAGCCTCCTCTATTTAGCAACCAGGCAAAACGGCAAAACCAGATCTGACATCAATTAAAGACCTGGATTTCAGGGACACTGGGCCATGGGGCACTAGCATGGGAATACCCATATGAACCTACGGCACACATGCATACATGCACACACACACACTCACTCACTCAATAACTTACAAATATGAACCTTTAGCAAATTTGGGATTTGCTCTGCAGGTCAACACATTCGTGAAACACGGGCACACAAATACAATAGCTAATCTACCATGGATGTGTATTTCTTAGGAATTGAGTAAACAATTTCTGGTATTATTCTGAATTCACTAATTTGAGTTTAATTTCACTGCTGGAAGTTGTTTGTCAATTAACTTTTTCCAGAGACACTCTCAATTCTAATTGAGTAGGTCTGTCTGCTAACCAAGCTAACAGGGCACAAGACTACACAAATAGCAACTAGTAGCTTTAAATTACAAGACAACGCAACTTCTCTGAAAGACTTCAAACGAGAGGTCTTGACCGAGATCTACAAACATGTGGGAGAGGAACAGTGTCTTTCTTCACAAACGACTGAATGGCCTTCTCATTGATTCACGACTCGAATGGACTGAGTGATTGACTGTCGACTTTGATTGATTAATCGTTCCCGATCGCATGATTGACAGCCTGGGATTGGAGCATCAGGTTCCACATGTGCGTGCTCCCAGAAGGCCGCAGGGGTGCTGAAGAATCTTAACCCACTCCTTCCACGGGGGCTATTGTCCACGTATCCTCACAGGGGCCACAGAAAGAGTCGGAGAAAAAAGGGAGAGAAAAAGAGAAGAAAAAAGAAGGGGTTGCAATGGAGGGAGGAAAGGAGGGGGGGAAAGAGAAGGGGAGGGAAAGAGAGAACGAGGAAGGGAGAGGGGGGGTGAAGAAAAGACAGAGGGTCAGGAAGAGGAGAATGAAACTTTGGGCAGTCTTTGTAGCGAGGCTTGCTGCAAGGACAGGGGCGTGAATAGGGAGCTTGCAGCCAGCCACATGGACTGTTCTCACTGGGCATAAAGGAGGGCTTTCTGGTCCACTTAACCCCCGCACAGCACGCTAGGAACACACACACACACACACACAGACGTACGCATGCACACACACACACATACACACACACACACACACACACACACACACACGCATGAACACACACACACACACACACATATGCGCACACACATATACACATACAGACTCAGACACACACACGCACAGACTCAATAAAAACACATATGCAAATATGACAGCTATCCTAACACACACAAAGGAAGAGATGCACTCTATGCTTTGTGTACAAATACTTACACACACACAAACTATTGCTCATTCACAAGCACTCTCTCCCTGCCTCTCTCTCTCTCTTTCTCTCTTTCTTTCATAACCCCTCCCCACACACACACACACACACACACTTCCACACAAGCTCACACAGGGTTGGACACGCTCACACACCACATAATTGAATTTTATACTCACTAAAGTCACACACACACACACACACACACACACACACACACACACACACACTGCGTCCCCCCTGCCTACCCTTTGGTGGCCCTATGCTCTTTCCCTGCTCCACGTGGCTGTGACAGGGCCCTCTCCCAGGATCCCATCACACTCACACAAAGAAAGAGAGACACAGAGAGAGACAGGGGAGAGAGAGAAAGACATAGAGAGAGAGAGAGAAAGAGAGAGAGAGAGAGAAAGACAGAGAGAGAGTACACAAGAAAGAGTCAGACATTCATATAAAAAGAAAATGGGGGGAAAATGAAAAGAGAGACACATAGAAGGGATAGATAGATAGATAGATAGAGAGAGGGAGGGAGGGAGAGAGAGAGGACAACTAAAAGGATAGACATGCACAAGATGCATTGAATAGAGTTGCATGAGAGAAGTGTATGAAAGAGAAGGAGAGGGTAATGAGGAAGGAAGAACACACGCGGCCCACATTATTAAGCAATGTCTGCACACACACATGAGGCTGAGTGGGCTCGGCCATCAAGCTGTGTGTGTGTGTGTGTGTGTGTGTGTGTGTGTGTGTGTGTGTGTGTGCGCGTGCGTGCGTGTGTGTGTGTGTGCACGCCTATATGTGTGTGTGTGTGTGTTCATCTCACTTTCACCATGAAACTAAATAACTACACCAAAACATAATTACTTATGTACCTCTTTTTGCTCATCTGTACCAGTGAATTTGCCAGTAAATTTAGAGGGCACTACGCACACACTCACACACACACACACACACACACCTGAGCAGGGCACTGCACATGACAAACAAGTTAATAGGAGGAGGGCTGTGGTACGCGGGTTCATTCAGCTACTCTCAGTGTTGCTGAACTGGGATCCAGCACCCATCCATTGTGGATTTTGGCATGACTCCGCTAAGATGATCAGATCAGAGCCAGATCAAAGCTGTGCAAATGCAAAATCAGGGCCATATCAGAGCCATATAAATGCCAGATCATAGCCAGATCAGAGCCATGTAAATGCCAGATCAGAGCCATATCAGAGCCATATAAATGCCAGATCATAGCCAGATCAGGGCCATGTAAATGCCAGATCAGAGCCATATCAGAGCCATGTAAATGCCATATCAGAACCAGATCAGAGCCAAGGACCGATCAGGGATAGATCTGATGCAGAGGCGACTTCTCTCCTGCTAAGGTTCAAATAAAATACAACAGTAAGAAGGGCCGTTCACACCAGGAACGCAAAAGTTACTATAACAATAAAAGCGTCCACACTGGCTGATAAAATTTTGAAATCCATCTAAAATTTGATGGATTCTGATTGGCTGTCAGTTTTTTATCATTCTCAAAATTGCTCTGAGAGTTATCTCCAACGATATTGCTCTTTATATCGTTATCGTTATAGTTTATGTGTGGACATTGTCATTCATATTAGCTAGAGCGATTTTTTGTGCCGTTATCGTCATAAATATCGTTCCTGGTATGGGCCTTTAAGGGCGCTAGTATAATGAAAGAGGCATTTCCACAGGAAGTAATGAGTGAAGATTTAGACTTCCCTACTGTAAGTGAGACCAAATCAGGGTGGCTTATGTGAGATAACAGAGATAGATACATAAAGAAGAAATATAAATAAAAAAAAACATAGAGAAAAAGAAAGTGCTCTACTCTTGGGTAATGAGGATTATTTATATAGCACATTTCATAAGCTCTGCAGCGGTTGGACAAATGGAATGCCACAGGGTCTTTGGACAGGAACGCAGCAAGGAGTTCATGCCCAGACTCAGCAGCAGGACATGGATATAGACACAAATGGATAAAAGTAAGTTAATAAGAAAAAACAGGAGGGAAGAGGAAGAGCAAAAGGAGAAGTCGAAAGAGACAGAGAGGAATGGAGGGAGAAAGAGAGAGAGAGAGAGAGAGAGAGAGAGAGAGAGAGAGAGAGAGAGAGAGAGAGAGTGTGAGGCCCATACAAGTGAACCTGTGGTGAAGTGTGGAGACATAATAAGGCTGCTTTAATGGCTACTGGTGGGGATATGTGGAGGCAGGGGAATGGAAGTGGGGGGGGGGGGGGGGGGGGGTAGAGAGGGGGGGGGAGCATGCCAGAAGCATCAAAGTGAAGTTGCTTCAGGGCTACTGCTGAGGGTTTATGGAGAGAGAAGAATAGAGAGGGGAGAGAGAGACATGACAGAGAGAGAGAGAGAAAGAGAGAGAAGCCAATACTACTTAAACCGTATGTGTTAGATGCATGGTGTCAAAGTAAAGTTGCTTTAGGGCTACTGCTAAGGGTTTGTCGAGAGAGAAAAATGGAGAGGGGAGAGATATACACGATAGAGAGAGAGAAGGAGAGAGAGAGAGAGCGAGGGAGAGAGTTAAACCGTATGTGTCAGAAGCATGGTGTCAGAGTAAGGTTGCTTCAGGCTACTGCTGGCGGTTAGTGGAGACGTGGCTGTCAGTGGACAGTGACACTTCAAGTGTGAGCACACTAAGCAACAGAAACGGAGACACACTTCAGCCGTCAGCTTAACACACTCCTAGACTGACTGACACACACATCTGGCTGAGGAGCAATCTTATTGGCTAGAGGACGTGTCCTATTGGACACATCCCGCCCCCAACCTTCCCTCTTCAGAATTCACACAATAGGCGTGTTTGTCCTTAGTAACCCAAACAATCTTACCTGGAGATAACACCATTACCAGGGAAGCCCACTCTCGCCTGTCACTCACTCTCTCACTTCCTGATTCCCATCATGCCCTGGGGCAGGGGGCTCATGTCAGATGTGTGTCAGGAGTATGTGGGTGTGTGTGTGTGTTTACGTCTGCATTCCGCCTCTTCTCATGTCACTCCATCTCCAATGCTCTGTGTGCGTGTACACACACACACACACACACACACACACACACACATTTATCTGATGTAAAGTACACCCACACACTCACTCACTCTCACACACACAAACATACACGCACACACACACACACGCACACACACACACATATCGTCCCCTTAGAATTATAAGGTTCTATCTGACATTTTTGTCAAAATTGAGTTATTTACATATTCTTATTCTGTGACACCTTAAGAAGATGAGGTGAGGTGTTTCTTGTAGTTGTATGCATTTTTGGACATTATATCTGAAGAGGTTTGTTCCACTTATCAGTATAAGTCTATGGAATTCTAAGACTTTGAAGCTCAATATCTCAGAACTACTCAGAACGTAGATAGAACCCTATAATTCTAAGGGGACAATATATGCACACACACACATACACATTCACTGAAGGTCTCTTGCCATCCGGGGGGTGCTAACTGATGTATTCATCAACTCTATTGTGAGTTCACCCACTCATCTCTTTCATGAGGCCTCTAAGCCTGTGTTTACTCTGTGATCAAACACACACACACACACACACACACACACACACACACAGATGCACACACACATACACAAACACTCACACACACACACACACACATACACACACACACATGTGCGCGCACACATACCACACACCACACACTCCACCACTTTCATACAGCCATACAAATGACCCACAAACACACACAGGCACGCGTACACATACATACACAATGGTTACAAAAATATTTCAGAAACGTCCACATACTTGTATCCAAAATGACATCCGCGCATAATACTTAGCATAGTGGTTGTACATCCACAAGAGAGTTCTGTGCGCACGACCACAGCCTTCTCAATTGTGATTCATTCCCTCAACGCACACACACAAACACACACACACACACACACACACACAGACACACACAGACACACACACATCTATCATTCTCCACTCTCAGTTAAGATAGTAATCTCTCAGTGCTGTTTACTCATATTATCAACACCCAATTTCACAGCACATGCGTGCGCGCACACACACTCACACACACACACACACACACACACACAGGAGAGATTTCCTTCATCACCAATGAATTACTTAATTTAACAGCAATATTTTCTATCTTTGTTTAAGCAACAGTACCTGTTATTTAGGTGTGTGTGTGTGTGTGTGTGTGTGTGTGTGTGCGTGTGCATGTGTGTGTGTGTGTGTGTGTGTTTGAGACAGAGAGAGAGATAGAGAGTGTGTGTATGTGTGTGTGATAGGGAGACCCCCACCACACCACCCCTCACACACCACAAACATTCCAATGCCAGTCCTTTACAAAACAGCAGCCAATAGGACAAAAACACCTGGGCCTTCCCTAGCAGAGGAAAACACTCCTCCTCGTCACACACACACACACACACACACACACACACACACACACA
This sequence comes from Alosa pseudoharengus, assembly GCF_046254945.1. Classification (NCBI taxonomy): domain Eukaryota; kingdom Metazoa; phylum Chordata; class Actinopteri; order Clupeiformes; family Clupeidae; genus Alosa; species Alosa pseudoharengus. The sequence goes on along the minus strand of NW_027468664.1, from coordinate 27,106,931 downwards.
CACACACACACACACACCCCAGCCCAAAACCCCTCTCTGGTTACCAGGGGCAACCTCCTCCGCGGCGACTGTGGCCCCTCCCTTGAAAGGCAGAGCCTCTCCTAATCCTCGGTCCGCGGGTTGCCGTGGTGACGGCTCAGACGAGCAGGTGATGTATTGACAGGGAGCAGATGGTTCCCTGTGGAGGTAAGCATGGCTGAACAATGCCTCCATATTCATCATATACGCTCCCTCTCTCTTTCTCCTCTCTCTCTCTCTCACACACAAACCCACTCTCACTCTCTTCCCTCTCTCTCTCCTCTCTCTCTCACACACAAACCCACACTCTCACTCTCTTCCCTCTCTCTCTTTCTCTCTCTCTCTTTCTCTGTCTCACTCTCTCTCACCCCCTCTCTCCCTCTCCCCTATTTACAATCTCTCCCTCTCTCACTCACTCTATCTGAATGTGTCTCTCTTTTTTACACCCAGCAAACTCCACACTAAGTTTCCCTACAATGTGCTGATCTGTCTTTAAAATTCTTTAAAACAAACTACTGTAACAGAACAAGAATAAGAACAATGTTACTGTAGAGGAGAAAATCCAAATGTACATTTGTTATACATTTGTTGTTATAATTACATTTTATAACAACAACAGCAACAACTAAGCAAAAATATATTTATCAACAACGATAAGAAGTTTTAAGTAGAAAAAAAATAATGTTGAAGGGACTGCTTTGTAATGTTTCTACATACAGTAAGGACAAGCGCAGACTCTGGGGAAACTAAGGACATTCTGATGCAGGATGGAGGGATAGAGAGTGGGAGAAGAGGAGAAGAAGACGCAGGTGGGGGTGCATATACAGAAGATAGAGGGAGAAGAGGGAGGGAGAGAGGAAGGGAGAGAGGGAGAGTTTAAACAAGGAATTAAAACAGCGGCCTGGTTTTTACTTCTCTCTCCTACTCAACTACTCATTTGCACTTTGTATTGTTCCTTCTTACACTCTTCTTCTCTTCTTCTCTTCTTCTCTTCTTCTCTTCTCTCTCTGTCCTCCTTTTCTTCTCCTCTCTCTCTCATTCTCTTTATCTCTGTATTCTTTTTACTTAATTTAGCTTCAGAGTCTTGCAGGTGTTCACTGTACTCTGTCCACAAGAGTAACTTAAACTTCTAAAGACACACATACTCTCTCTCTCTCTGTCTCTCTCTCTCTTACACACACACACACACACACACACACACACACACACACACACACACACACACAGTATCACCACCAACCCTCCATCTCTCTCTCTCTCTCTCTCTGCCTCTCTCTGTCTCTCTCTCTCTCTCCATCTCTCTCTCTATCTTGGCCTCATGCAGATGGGTACAGACAACTCTCACTCTCCTTGTTTCTTTCTTCTTCCTAACTCTACAATAATCCACCAACAATGCAGCCTCCTCCAAAGCACAGTACAGCCTTTCGCCTGGGGCCCAACTGTGTGTGTGTATTTGTGTGTGTGTGTGTGTGTGTGTGTGTATGTGGTGTGTGTGAGAGAGAGAGAGAGAGAGAGAAAGAGAGAGAGACAGAGAGAGGCACGGGCTAATATTATGGAGATCAGCTAATGCATGTTGAACACTGCGTCCAGCTTTTTGTAAAAATCGCAGGGAAAAGTGTGCAGTATAATGGAGGCCACCCCATCTTACTGCCACACACACACACACACACACACACACACACACACACACACACACACACACACACACACCCACACACACACACACACACACACACACACACACACACACACACACACACACACACACACACACACACCCGCTAGAGGCCCCAGCGCAGGGAGCCTCGTGTGCACACCTGGAACACAACTTACACCCACCCCCCGCACACACACACAAAATCACTTGTGCATAGAGGTGCATTACCAGTGGATATTCTGCTACATAGGCAGATGTCTGCAACCCTAACACACACACACACACACACACACACACACACACACACACACACACACACACACAATCTAAAAAAAAGAAGCTCTATGCTTTTTCCACACATCAATACAGTGTGCCCCCTATGGGGGTGTGCTGTGGTTGGTGTGTGTGTGGAGGGGTGTGTGTGCGCATGGCTTTATTCAGTGCCCCACCATGATAAAGACACACAGTGAGGAGCTATTCAGTCCTCCTGAAACTATAATAGTCACTAATAGGCGCCCATTCAGCGAGGAAAGTGTTTTCTGAAAGAAAAGAGGAGAAAAAGTTTTTTTTTTCATAGGAGGGCTTGGAGGTGGAATTGAACAACAATCTGAATGTGCGTTGTTGTGTGTGTGTGTGTGTGTGTGAGTGTGTATGTGTCTGTATATGTGAGAGAGAGACCATGAAAGAGAGAGAAAAAAAGAGGTAGAAATGCATGCGGAAATGTGGTGTGTATGCACCATTTTTAACAGAGCAAATGAGAAAGTGTGTGTGTGTGTGAGTGTGTGTATGTGTGTGTGTGTGTGTGTGTGTGTGTGTGTGTGTGTGTGTGTATGAGTGTGTTTATATATATATGTGTGTGTGTGTGTGTGTGTGTACGCTAGGCGTGATTATGTAAAATGTATGCGTTCCCAATCGTTGATGTCCAATGAACAGAGAAGAAAAGAAAAGAGAGAAGGGAAGAAAAGACAAGAGAAGAGAAAAGAAAAGAGGAGAACAGAGGAGAGGAGAGGAGAAGAGATCATAGGAGAGGAGAAGAGAGGAGAAGAGAGGAAAGGAGAGGAGAAGAGATCATAGGAGAGGAGAAGAGAGGAAAGGAGAGGAGAAGGGAAAAGAAGAGAACAGAGGAGAGGAGAAGAGAGGAGAGGAGAAGAGAGGAAAGGAGTGGAGAAGAGAAGAAAGGAGAGAAGAAGAGAAAAGAAGAGAACAGAGGAGAGGAGAAGAGAGGACAGGAGAGGAGAAGAGAGGACAGGAGAGGAGAAGAGATCATAGGAGAGGAGAAGAGAGGACAGGAGAGGAGAAGAGAAGAAAACAGAGGAAAGGAGAGGAGAAGAGAGGAAAGGAGAGGAGAAGAGAAAAGAAGAGAACAGAGGAGAGGAGAAGAGAACATAGGAGAGGAGAAGAGAGGACAGGAGAGGAGAAGAGAGGACAGGAGAGGAGAAGAGATCATAGGAGAGGAGAAGAGAAGAAAACAGAGGAAAGGAGAGGAGAAGAGAAAAGAAGAGAGGAGCAGAGAAGGTCAGGAAAAGTGAGTGACCAGTGAAGAGGCTCTGTGCATACACAGCAGGTTTCCTTTCTCTCCCCTCCACGTGGGTACACACACACACACACACACACACACACTCTCTCTCTCGCTCTCTCCACACACACTCCCCCGACACACACTCTGAATGGGGTCGTCTCCACAAAAGCTGCTTTCAGACATAGATGTAAGTCCACATGTTCTGCGGATATCAAGCGGTTGGGTCTTATATCTGAACAACATAACCGGACATTTGGAACTCCGAATTTAGCCGGCTCTTACACTGCTCCCCTCCTAAGAACATGCAGAGATTCTGTTCATGTGCGTGTTCAACCATGTTCAAGCTGTTCAACCATGCAGAGATTCTGTTCATGTGCGTCGGTGTTGTTCACACATGTAAGCATCATATCTGAATCACCCGAAGGGTCGGACATCCGTTTGACAGAGATCCGCATATACTGCGGAGGATATGTCTGAAAACGGTTAAAGACACTTAAATCCTTTCTCTCTCTCTCTCTCTCTCTCTCTCTCTCTCTCTCTCTATCTCTCTATTTCTCTCTTTCTCTCTCTTTCTCTGTCACTCTCACTTCCTTGCCTTCTCCCTTGCATCTTCCCAAATCTTTCTTTCTTTATCCCTCTCTGTCTCTCACTCACTGTCTTCTGACACTCACCTTTTCTTCCCTTCTCACCCTCTCATCTCCCCTTTCTGTAGCTGCTTTCAGACACGTCCTCCACGGTATATGCGGAGCTTTGTCAAACGGAGGTCCAACCCTTGGGGTGATTCACACATGATGTTACAACATGCTGAGGTTATGTGTGAACGACGCGGATGCACATGAACAGAATCTCTGCGTTGTTGAACAGGCTGAACACGCACATGAACAGAATCTCTGCATGTTCTTTGCTTCGTTCAGACACAAGCTCATTTACATAATGTCCGTCGGAAATACTAGGAGGGGAGTAGTGTAACACCTGCCTAAGTTTGAAATTCCAAATGTCCGGTTATGTTGTGCAGATATACAGCCCAACATCCGCAGAACATGCAAGCTTACATCTACAGTATGTCTGAAAGCAGCTTTTGTCTCTACCCCCTTCTCCCTGACTGTTCCTTACCTTCTTTCAATCCTCTCTCTCTCTCTCTCTCTCTCTCTCTAGGACACACACACACACCTTATTGACCTTCTCCCTCTCTCTTCCTCAAACACACACACACACATGTGTGTCTACTGCTGCATCATGACCTACAGTGTACAGCTGGTGTGCTTTTAGTCTGACTGTTAAAAAATATATATATTTGGCAGATTTTAACATGCAAACTGAAACCGAATGTAACAGGGTGGTACATAGGAAGGGCCAAGGGGCCACAGTAGCCGGACTACACCAACCTGAGGCCTAATGCCTCAGAGAATCTTTAAGAGATCGTATCTCTAAACCGAGACACCTCTTACAGGTTTGAATAATTCACAGAGGAGACATGAATTCCAGGAAAACAACAGATTTATTAATACACAAAGGTTGGGAAGTGGAGATCTGAGGGTGGCAACTATGGAAGTCCACACAAATATCATGCAAGCATCGTAAAAGGTTCACCTGTTACACAGCGAAGGCATACAGCAAAGCTATAAGCAATAGACCAGAAACACCACACGTGTGCTTAGACTAGCCCCCCCCTCAGAGCCACCTCCCTACTAAATAAACACAAAAATTACACAAACAAAAGGACAAGACAGGCAAAACAAAAACCAAACATAACGAATAACCAAAGCAAAACCAAGACAAGACAAGACAGCAGCACGACCCATGTTACCCCACCAGCATGACTGTGCTGCCTAAAAGAACAGAACACAGAAGAAGATTAAAGCAACACAAAAGAGTTTTTTGTACCTTAAAATAATGTTTCCAAAATTGTTTCAGTGGTTCATCAGCTCATAACAGGGTGAACAGCACTTCTGCATTCACTTCACGGCCCTCTATCGGCTATAACCGCACTATGTAAGTTTGCCAGATCGGGTAGCGGATCTGTACAGTAGTTCGATGGAATGAGACATAAGAAACTTCAAATTTGACTTGCGTTTGATGTCGCAATACATCGTAATTTCATGCAACATATTCTACCTTGTCTGTGGACATTGTTATTTGTAAAGCCGGTGCTGGATAAACAAATAGCGTGTGTGCGACAGAGGAAAAGTTCTTTGGTGTTGCTTTAAACAATAAAAACGCCACAATATACATAACAGAATACCACAACTGTCTACGGGGAGACAGCATACCTGCCGGTAACACAGACAGGGGCTACACCAGTGGAGTCTACGTTGCTACTGGCTGCTGCCCCTCTTAAGTAGCTCTCCACTGGCGCCAGATTGATTAATTGCCTATGCCCCCCCCCCCTTCATTAGCACTGGCAGGTGCTATTGGAAATAACAGGCAGAGAAGGTATACCTGCTACACAAATATGAACTTCATTTGTCTTACTTCCAAGAGAAAAGGTGACACTGTGCAGTTAGCAGACCACAGGCATGACCTCTGGCAAGTTGACCAGGTGATGAGGGTGTTTATTCTAAGACAGGGATTCCCAAACTGTGATACGTGTACCACCGGTGGTACGCAAGCTGCTTCTAGGGGGTATGCGAGATGAAATAGCTGATTTCAGAAAGGTGTTAAAAATGAACTTTTTAAAACTTATGTAATTAATTCATAAATATAGAAATAATTTTGAATCAGGCTATGACAGTGTTTCTCAAACTTTTTCAGACAAAGGACCACTTAACCAATAAAAAAGAAACGCACAGACCACCTAGCTAAAGAAAAGATTAGACCTACTTCAACAGTATATCAGCCTAAATAGGCCTACTCACTGAACCACCTTGCTTATTATCTTTGCACTTTGCTTATTGTGTCAGAGGATTCATATGATTTAAACTGGCATATCTTACATAGACAGTGTTGCAGAACTGTTTGAATTTGCATACAAGTTGGTTCAATATTGCAAACAACTCATCTACATTATATTTTACCATGTCTGCTCACGGACCACTTGCGGACCACCAGTGGTCCCTGGACCACACTTTGAGAAACACTGGGCTATGATATGGAAACATGAAATGAAAGGAAACTAGATGTACCGCAGAGCGGTACAAAATATGACCGCCGCCCAGTCCAGCACATTTTTTCCACAAAAAGAAATCACGCTGAAAGGCCTATATGATTCTAACTGTCTCACTAAATTGCATTATCCACACTCAATTCTCACTGGTATCTGCTAGACAACAAGTACCAAAACATGATTAGTTCATAGATTTCACATGTAAAATTCATTTTATACAACCCCACCTCCATCTTGCCTGTTCATAATTATGAGAAATTCTTGATTGTTTGTGTTATGTTTATGTTATGTGTGTGGGTGTGTGTGTGTGTGTGTGTGTGTGTGTGTGTGTGTGTGTGTGCGTGCCTGCGTATGTGCCTGTGCATGGAAGCGTACATATGTCTACTGTGTGAGTATGTGTCATACGCAGTGCCGGCCCAAGCCTTTTGGGGGCCCTAAGCAGAATTTGATTTGGGGGCCCCCTCCCACAACGCAGTCACCTGTGCTTGGTGATAATTGACAACTTCACACTATAATGTCATATTATAAATTAATACAGTGAGGTTATGTATTAATACAGCGACTGATTATGAACTACTGTCCCCCTGGACACAGATGCATAAGGACCCTCTCCCCCTACCCTCTTTGTGCAAATGTGGGTACAAACGGGTGTGTGTGTGTGGGGGGGGGGGGGGGTTAGATGTGATTTCCTGTATTCTGGTGCATTTTTGGGATGGTCAGCTGGAGAAGGGCAGTACCTAAATTTGTTCAGATTCATAGCCTTTTGCTTTTTGACTTATTGGTAGTGAATTCACACAACTACTTGGGGTTCAGGGTCCCTTGACCTCTTGGGCTCGGTAGGCTCATTCAGTAATCCATCCTTGCTCACATGCCAAAAATATTTTGGGGCTCCAATCTAGACTTCTGGCCCCATGTGCTTGGTAAACCAATGTATTAATATAGTTGTTATTTACACCAACCCTGTCACCTTTTAATCTTAGAGGGTACTAAAATCACAGATTTATTTGAAACATTCATATTCAAAGTGAAGCACTAAGGGTGGTTTACTGAAGTTGAATTGACAAATAACAAAATACAACAGCATTTGTATTTGTTGTAAACAAGTACATCAGTTTTTCAACTACAAAATAAAAACAAAATAGACAAACATTAATAATCAAAAATAAAATGTCCCAAAAAATAGATAATTATTCCTACTTCGTTCCTGGTTTTTAGGCATCTGCAACTCTGCAGTGGACGAATCTGCAATGATTAAATAAATACATAAATAAAAAATAAAAAAACGATGTTAAATGTGTTGTGTCATATTAACAGGCTATGTAACCATTTGCCATCAAGAAAACCTCACCTTCTGGTAGGTAGAGTTAGGTAAAGGTAGAGATGTGCTCCAAAGGACTTCAACAGTGTCTCTGAAAAAAAAAAAATATTGCATAAGTGCATAGTTGATCGAGCAGAATGAGTTTATTTTGCTATCATTACTTACACTCAAATAACAAGCAATTCCACATGTAACAATTCATATTCTATTGGCAAATGAGGCATACTCAAAAGAGTATACTTAATTGCAGTATGGTGAACGCTTAACATGGTGATCTACTGCAGCCTAAATATTAGGGTAGCACCGCTACATCACTTGCCACTATCTTAATCAAATGTAAATTTATTTTCATCACAGAAGTCTCCCCACCCAACATGGTATATTTTCTCAAACACTACCATCTCTCTCCAAAGATCTTAGAGCAGAGCGGACGTACTGTTCCATCTTTGCCTATGAAGCTGGAACGTTACCGATGCCCAGAGTCGCGCTAGTCAGTGGGTTGGGTTGGGACTGGGAGCCTGGGCTTAGTCTGTTGTTGCTATCAGACTTACCACTATGTCACATATTATAGAGCAGTAATAAACTATCAACACTTTCAGGTGCGAAATCAGAAACAATCCCTCTGTGGTAAATTTGCCTTCAGCTACGTTTTCATGTAGCTACTGTAGTGCTAATGTCCACTTCAGTCAGCTAGCTAACTTTAATTTACGACATAATAAGCCCACCTAGAGCTAGGGTACATGCTTGATTGAACATCCAAAACAATCCCAATATCCTTGACATCTGAAATACATCTAGATAAATATATATTAATGGGAGACATTTCTCTGTTGATGGCGGAGATTTAGCTCTGGTGATGGCTTATATTAGATCATGACAGCTAGCTAGCTACCTCAAGCACAAAACATACTGTAAACTAGATGTACCGCAGAGCGGTACAAAATATGACCGCCGCCCAGTCCAGCACATTTTTTCCACAAAAAGAAATCACGCTGAAAGGCCTATATGATTCTAACTGTCTCACTAAATTGCATTATGCACACTCAATTCTCACTGGTATCTGCTAGACAACAAGTCCCAAAACATGATTAGTTCATAGATTTCACATGTAAAATTCATTTTATACAACCCCACCTCCATCTTGCCTGTTCATAATTCTGAGAAATTCTTGATTGTTTGTGATATGTTTATGTTATGTGTGTGTGTGTGTGTGAGTGTGTGTGTGTGTGCGTGCTTGTGTGTGTGCCTGCGTATGTGCCTGTGCATGGAAGCGTACATATGTCTACTGTGTGAGTATATGTCATACGTATGATTACTGTGAGTGTGTGTGTGTGCGTGTGTATCTGTTTGTGCACATGTGTGCACATGAAATGGGTTAACATGACCCCTGGAGGCAAATATATACGGAAAAAAAATGGTCATCCTAGGCCCTACATTTCTCAAGATATTCACAGAGAACTGTGTCTGGCCTAACCTCCTTTCGGGGGGGTCCAGTCCAGCGGGGGGGCTACAGATCAAAACGAAAAATGACGGTTCCATGCTATCCATGTGGGGGTACATGCCCACCAAGTTTTGTGTACCCCGGTCTTTCAGTGTCCCGGGAATCCTTGTTGGTGTACGTCACTAAATGTACACATAAATTATTTTATTGTAAGGCCCCCCATGAACGAAAGTACACAAAACTTGGCATGCATTCGGAGGGTGTCATAATGATCCTACACTTTCAATTTCGTGCAGTTTTGATCATGTCAGCCAGAGATATTGTGATGAAAACACCTACATTTTTGCTTTTTAATTTTTAACTAGGTGGCGCTATACATGAAATAAGTGGTAATGGGATGGGTTGACATGGCCCCTTGAGATCAACATACAAAAAAAAGGTGGACCTCCTAGGCCCTACGGTTCTCGAGATATTCACAGAAAACTGTCTCCGGCCACCTACAGGCCAGTTGGTGTATAGTAACATAAATTAATTTATTGTGTGGCCCCCCATGAACGGAATTCCACGAAACTTGGCGTGCATTCAGAGGGTGTCATAATGATCCTACACTTCCAATTTCGTGCAGTTTTGACTATGTTAGGTCACAGATACCTGCGATTACAACACCTCATTTTTACTTTTTTGTGTTTAACTAGGTGGCGCTATACATGAAATGAGTGGTTATGGAATGGGTTGACATGGCCCCTTGAGATCAACTTACAAAAAAAAAATGGTCCTCCTAAACCTTACGGTTCTCGAGATATTCACAGAAAACTGTGTCTGCCCTACCCTCCTTTCGGGGGGTGCAGTCCAGCGGGGGGGCTACAGATCAAAACGAAAAACGATGGTTCCATGCTATCCATATGGGGTTACATGCCCACCAAGTTTCGTCTACCCCGGTCTTTCAGTGTCCCGGGACTCATTGACGGAAATTTGGACATGCGAAAAAGAAAAAAAAAAAAAAAAAAAAAAAAATCTGACTAAACCTATATGACCGCCGCTTCGCTGCGCGGCGGTCATAATAATCATGCAAAACATACCTGTATCTTGCTCGTTTTTCTCCTCCTCTGTCATTTTCTTCGTTCTGTTTTCGGCACCAGAGGGATACGTCCTTTTTTGTGACTTGTCTGAACATTACCGTCTCTTCCGATTGTTGAACTTGATGCAGTGTCTGCACGAATTGTATATGCACCCGAGGTGTCTACTTTATGCGCGTGACTCAAAGGCTGGCAGACACAGTAGCAGTAGGCAGGCATATTAATCATGAAATCATAATTTTCTTGATTTGAATGATAATTGTTTCATTTATTCATTCATTGATGTCACTTGTTTACGTTATTTATTATGTAAAAAAAAAAAAAAAACTCGATTGGGGGCCCCCTGGCATTCGGAGGGTGTCATAATGATCCTACACTTTCAATTTCGTGCAGTTTTGACCATGTCAGCCAGAGATATTGTGATGAAAACACCTAATTTTTTGCTTTTTAATTTTTAACTAGGTGGCGCTATACATGAAATAAGTGGTAATGGGATGGGTTGACATGGCCCCTTGAGATCAACATACAAAAAAAAGGTGGACCTCCTAGGCCCTACGGTTCTCGAGATATTCACAGAAAACTGTCTCCGGCCACCTACAGGCCAGTTGGTGTATAGTAACATAAATTAATTTATTGTGTGGCCCCCCATGAACGGAATTCCACGAAACTTGGCGTGCATTCAGAGGGTGTCATAATGATCCTACACTTCCAATTTCATGCAGTTTTGACTATGTTAGGTCACAGATACCTGCCATTACAACACCTCATTTTTACTTTTTTGTGTTTAACTAGGTGGCGCTATACATGAAATGAGTGGTTATGGAATGGGTTGACATGGCCCCTTGAGATCAACATACAAAAAAAAATGGTCCTCCTAAACCTTACGGTTCTCGAGATATTCACAGAAAACTGTGTCTGCCCTACCCTCCTTTCGGGGGGTGCAGTCCAGCGGGGGGGCTACAGATCAAAACGAAAAACGATGGTTCCATGCTATCCATATGGGGTTACATGCCCACCAAGTTTCGTCTACCCCGGTCTTTCAGTGTCCCGGGAATCATTGACAGAAATTTGGACATGCGAAAAAGAAAAAAAAAAAAAAAAAAAAAAAAAAGAAAAATCTGACTAAACCTATATGACCGCCGCTTCGCTGCGCGGCGGTCATAATAATTTGTAAACTCTATACTAGGCTATGTTTTCATTAAAAAAGGGCGGCTTATTAAACATGATGCCTGGAATGCGTCAATA
>NW_027468664.1:27078054-27085554 GCF_046254945.1 Alosa pseudoharengus | reverse complement strand
ATGAAATTAAAGGATATAATTTATAAACTGTATGTGTTCATCAAAAAAAGGGCAGCTTATTAAACATGACGCCTGGAATAGCTAATAGAATGCGTTAGGCTACTTTTGAATGCGTTGGATGGTCCGTGGTCCGTGGGGGGAAAGTTTCGCGGATATAACAGGTTTTTGAAAACAACAAAAACAGAAAGGAGGGAAGGAGCAAAGCTAGGAGTTATTTCAGATGGGCAAGAAAGGTAACATTAAAGAGGCCCTATGCAACAATTTTAGCAAAAATGACCTTAATTATGCAGGTTGAGAGTCGTTCTGATGGTTCTACAACACTTTTTGGGTCGTTTGGTGGGTGCTTCGTCTCCCCCTAGTGCTTCTCCGCGGAAAAACCGAATATGCAACTTTCTGGTCACGGTCGGAACACATCCGGATGTAACTCGGCGGAAATACTCGAAAATGTAGTCAGATTTAGTCAGATTGTAGTTTCTAAGAAGACTGCAAAACGGACTCCGACTTGGCTTTGTTGCTGTTGAAATTGTAAGTAGCCTACCTTTGGGTGAACTTCGTTTTTGTAATGTGATTTTTGCTCGACCGTTTTATTGTGAGCCCAATGTGTTTAGCTTGGTTTATTGATGCTAGCTCGCTAGCTATTGGGGGTTTAGCGTAGCAGTCACTTGCTACCGAAGCTGCAGGGGGAGCTATGTCGTGAATAATGCGAGCCCAAATCAGGCGAAAACCCAGAAACAGCGAAGGAATAACCAGACCTGCATAGGGCTTCTTTAAGCTAGGCTTTACATTTAACAAACTAAAGGTAGCCTGTTTAGTCTTTCTAGGCTGTATAGCCTAATGTTGTCCAAACGAATACATCCTTGTCAGGCGTTGTTGTAGGCCTATTATAAGATATTGTATGTGGATGTAGTTAGGCTACTATGCAGGCTACTTTTCATAACTTTTTAACTGACCAAATGCACGCACCTAAAACCGGGAAACGGACAAATATTGTCAACGCGGGGGGGGGGGGGGGGGGGGTTATAGAATGCGCTACGTTTTTATGTGTTTATGTGTCGGATGGTGGGGGTACGCGAGCCGAGTTGGAATGTAGGCGGTGGTACGTGGGGGAAAAAGTTTGGGAACCGCTGGCCTACAGCAAAGTCCTGTAAAATATGTAATTTTAATGTAGCCCAAAATTATCGGCTATTAAAGAAAAGTTAGACAAGGCTTTCTGCCCTACCAAAACTTATGGTCACCGCACGCTACTGTAGCCTAACAGTCGGATAACTTTAGACATCAACATAGGGAGCGGGACGGGATTCGGGAGTCTTTCTCTCGGGATTTTGCGGGACAGAATTTTTTTGGGGGGGCTGTCACGTGATCGGGATATGACGGGAGTATTTGTGCGGGCTCGGGATGGGACGGGAGTGAAAATTGCTTCCCGTGTCACCCTCTAATACTGTGTCCTTCACTGTAGAAAGATATGAATATCATGTCTCGTTAAAAATTATGTTATGTCTGTAAATAATGTAATGTTTGTATCTGTATAATGCTTAAACAAGAATAAAGAATTTGAAAAAAAAAAAACAATGTTGTATAGTGATTATGAGTTTATTTGAGGTGTCTTACCTTCATCCTTCATGGAACTACTTCTCAAAAAACTTCAACTTCCCTTAACCCCAAGTTGCTCTGGGGACAATGTCCTTTTAATATAATTGACATGTAAGTTGTTTTGATAGAGGCGTCTGCTAAATGAATACATGGAAATGGAAAATGTATATGTGTGTGTGTGTGTGTGTGTGTGTGTGCGCGCGCACGTGTGTGTGTGTGTTTGTGCTCCATCATCATGAGTCACACTGGTAACAGGTGGAGAGATTCCCAGGCTTTCTCTATAAGTGAGGAATGAGAAGGAGACCAGCAAGCCATTGTACACATTCTCTCTCTTTTTTTTCTCTATCTCTTTTTCTCTCCCTTTTTTTCTCTCTTTCTTTCTCTTTCTTTCTCTCTCTCTTCCTCTCTCTCTCTTTTACACACACACACACACACACACACCAGTGGCGATTGCTGCTCTTTGGAACAGGGGAAGCTCTGATAAAAAATGGTCAATTATTATGACCGCCGCGCAGTGAAGAGGCGGTCATATAGGTTTAGTCAGATTATTATTTTTTTCTTTTTTTCTTTTCTTTTTCGCATGTCCAAATTTCCGTCAAGGATTCCCGGGACACTGAAAGACCGGGGTAGACGAAACTTGGTGGGCATGTAACCCCACATGGATAGCATGGAACCATAATTTTTCGTTTTGATCTGTAGCCCCCCCGCTGGACTGCACCCCCCGAAAGGAGGGTAGGGCAGACACAGTTTTCTGTGAATATCTCGAGAACCGTAAGGTTTAGGAGGACCATTTTTTTTTGTATGTTGATCTCAAGGGGCCATGTCAACCCATTCCATAATTCATTTCACTCATTTCATGTATAGCGCCACCTAGTTAAACACAAAAAAGTAAAAATGAGGTGTTGTAATCGCAGGTATCTGTGACCTAACATAGTCAAAACTGCACGAAATTGGAGGTGTCGGATCATTATGACACCCTTTGAATGCACGCCAAGTTTCGTGGAATTCAGTTCATGGGGGGCCACACAATAAATTAATTTATGTTACTATACACCAACTGGCCTGTAGGTGGCCGGAGACAGTTTTCTGTGAATATCTCGAGAACCGTAGGGCCTAGGAGGTCCACCTTTTTTTTTGTATGTTGGTCTTAAGGGGGCATGTCAACCCATCCCATTACCACTTATTTCATGTATAGCGCCACCTAGTTAAAAATTAAAAAGCAAAAAATTAGGTGTTGTCATCACAATATCTCTGGCTGACATGGTCAAAACTGCACGAAATTGGAAGTGTAGGATCATTATGACACCCTCCGAATGCATGCCAAGTTTTGTGAACTTTCGTTCATGGGGGGCCTTACAATAAAATAATTTATGTGTACATTTAGTGACCGTACACCAACAAGGATTCCCGGGACACTGAAAGACCGGGGTACACGAAACTTGGTGGGCATGTAACCCCACATGGATAGCATGGAACCATCGTTTTTCGTTTTGATCTGTAGCCCCCCCGCTGTACTGGACCCCCCGAAAGGAGGGTAGGGCAGACACAGTTTTCTGTGAATATCTTGAGAACCGTAGGGCCTAGGATGACCAATTTTTTCCGTATGTTTGCCTCCAGGGGTCACATTAACCCATTCCATGTGCACACATGTGCATAAACAGATACACATGCACACACATACATTCACAGTAATCATACGTATGACACATACTCACACAGTAGACATATGTACGCATGCATGCACATGCACAAACACACATACGCAGGTAAACACACAAGCACACACACACACACACACACACACACACACACACACACACACACACACATAAACATAAACATGTACACGCACACATGCACACAATTCAAGAATTTCTCAGAATTATGAACAGGCAAGATGGGGGTGGGGTTGTATAAAATGAATTTTACATGTGAAATCTGCTAGACAACAAGTACCAAAATATGATTAGTTCATAGATTTCACATGTAAAATTAATTTTATACAACCCCACCTCCATCTTGCCTGTTCATAATTCTGAGAAACTCTTGATTGTTTGTGTTATGTTTATGTTATGTGTGTGTGTGTGTGTGAGTGTGTGTGTGTGTGTGGGTGTGTGTGTGTGTGTGTGTGCGTGGTTGTGTGTGTGCCTGCGTATGTGCTTGTGCATGCAAGCGTACATATGTCTACTGTGTGAGTATGTGTCATACGTATGATTACTGTGAATGTATGTGTGTGTGTGTGTGTATCTGTTTGTGCACATGTGTGCACATGAAATGGGTTAACATGACCCCTGGAGGCAAACATACGGAAAAAAATGGTCATCCTAGGCCCTACAGTTCTCAAGATATTCACAGAGAACTGTGTCTGCCCTACCCTCCTTTCGGGGGGGTCCAGTCCAGCGGGGGGGCTACAGATCAAAACGAAAAATGACGGTTCCATGCTATCCATGTGGGGTTACATGCCCACCAAGTTTTGTGTACCCCGGTCTTTCAGTGTCCCGGGAATCCTTGTTGGTGTACGTCACTAAATGTACACATAAATTATTTTATTGTAAGGCCCCCCATGAACGAAAGTACACAAAACTTGGCATGCATTTGGAGGGTGTCATAATGATCCTACGCTTTTAATTTCGTGCAGTTTTGACCTTGTCAGCCAGAGATATTGTGATGAAAACACCAAATTTTTTGCTTTTTAATTTTTAACTAGGTGGCGCTATACATGAAATAAGTGGTAATGGGATGGGTTGACATGCCCCCTTAAGACCAACATACATAAAAAAGTGGACCTCCTAGGCCCTACGGTTCTCGAGATATTCACAGAAAACTGTCTCCGGCCACCTACAGGCCAGTTGGTGTATAGTAACATAAATTAATTTATTGTGTGGCCCCCCATAAACGGAATTCCACAAAATTTGGCGTACATACAGAGGGTGTCATAATGATCCTACACTTCCAATTTCGTGCAGTTTTGACTATGTTAGGTCACAGATACCTTCAATTACAACACCTCATTTTTACTTTTTTGTGTTTAACTAGGTGGCGCTATACATGAAATGCGTGGTTATGGAATGGTTTGACATGGCCCCTTGAGATCAACATACAAAAAAAAATGGTCCTCCTAAACCCTACGGTTTTCGAGATATTCACAGAAAACTGTGTCTGCCCTACCCTCCTTTCGGGGGGTCCAGTCCAGCGGGGGGGCTACAGATCAAAACGAAAAACGATGGTTCCATGCTATCCATGTGGGGTTACATGCCCACCAAGTTTCGTGTAACCCGGTCTTTCAGTGTCCCGGGACTCATTGATGGAAATTTGGACATGCGAAAAAGAAAAAAAAAAAAAAAAAAAAAATTCTGACTAAACCTATATGACCGCCGCGCAGCGAAGCGGCGGTCATAATAAGGTGCTATATTGTTCTTTGAGGGCAAAAATTATCCCAAAACCCAGAATAGGCCAAACAGTAGACTATAGAGTTGGCATGGCAGACATGGCATAATGTAGCCTACACCGTTATATAGCGCGCTACCTAACTTAGCCTAAATACACAACTGAAACAAAGGCAAGTCACAAACTCCACATTACGGTTTTATTTACAGTATGCTATTAAATAGAAACCGACTGCATTTCTCCCAAATTATGAGAATTTGAGATGCATCTTGCCTTGCCTCTCGAGTCGACTTCACCTGCCAACACTAACGTTAACGCATCCCTTGAACTTGAACCACTTCCTGTCAGATCGCGACATATGCTGTCAATCAAAAAGAGTCCAGCCTCTATGACGGTTCCTCCAATCATCATACAGAAGCTCGGCGTCCGGGCCATCCCACTGTCCCATTCACTCCCAGAGACGCCGGGCTTCCCTGGAAATGACGATTTTGTGGCGCTTGTCCAATAAACGTGTAGCTTTTCTGCACTGAGATCAGCCCACTCTGTAGTGCCATTGAAAGTCCAGTGAAGCCGAGCGTCTATGGATTTTTTGCATGGTTTTTTGATGGATCGTGTCGTCACAGCAATGTATTACGGGTGCGAAATCACGATAAATGACCGACAAAACCTTATTGCTGAACAAACTAGCCATGAAGATGAACATGTTTTCAGCATGTTCTAGTTGGAATAGTAGGCTAGAAGCTAATGTAATAGTGTTATTTGATGCGATTTTCCGTGATATTTTAGAGGAGGCTGAGCTTCCCCTGTAGTCTTAGGGCAATCGCCTGTGACACACACACACACACACACATACAGTACTCACACTTACTTAACAGACACCAACAAACTCATTCGTTCTCTGACTTGCTTCATCCATCTAGCGCGCTATTTCACAATCTCATCCCTGCCATTCGGTCATTCTCTGATATCTATTTTCACATATCTTCCCTTTTTTTTTAATCATATTTCACATATCATTTTTTCACACTCTTTCTACAATTGTCAAATCATTTATCACCCACATTCCCTGTCTCTCTCTCTCTCTCTCTCTCTCTCTCTCTCTCTCTCTCTCTTTCTCTCTCTGTATGTGTGTGTGTGTGTGTGTGTGTGTCTGTACTATGTGTGTGTGTGTGTGTGTGTGTGTGTGTAGGTATGTATATGAGCAAGAGAGTGTGTGAACATTTGCACATGTGAGTGTGAATGTAAATGAATATTTGTGTGTAGGACCCTGTGTGAGGACCCTTTCCCCCACTTGACCTCAGTAAAGGGGAACACTTCACACACCCATCTATCATTGAAGCCTCTTACTATCTCAAATACACACACACACACACACACACACACAAACCTATAGCACAGACACACGCACACAGTTCACTATGTTTTTCACACACAGAGCCATACATTTGCTTTTGTCTCATTCTGATAACTCATTCTATTCAGCAGGCACCATCTTGTTATCTAACGTTCATCAGGAGAGCAGTGCTGTGGGACAAAGGCGTCTATCACTGCATGGTGAGTCACCACACACACACACACACACACAAACACAAACAGTTGTGAAAAACACACACACTACACACTGATTGACCGATAGCTTACAGACAAACAATATACATCACAAGTGAATAGCTTCCAAATTGCATATTTGTTATCACCTACCAATTATAGATTCCTATGTAAATAACCTATGTAAGCAAATATCAGAGTTCCTTTTCAACATTGTCTACTTACTGTAAGATAAAGTTTTTACATTGGGTTTATACAACAAGTTAAGAAAACATTTGCCTTATGTATGATTTTTTACATAGATAACATATAAAGTATTAATATGTCTTAAGTATTTGGATAAAGTCCTTGGAATTCACCCCGTCATACACATGTATTTGGTCAGTACAGTCTGATCTCTCTCTCTCTCTCTCTCTCTCTCTATCTCTCTCTCTCTCCTCCTCTCTCACCTTCTATCACCCTCTCTATCTCTCTTTCTCTCTCTCCCCGTCTATTGCCCTCTCTCTCTCTTGCCCTCTCTCTCTTTTGGTCTGTCTCACCCCCCCCCCTCCCCCCTCTCTCTCTCTCTCTCCTGAAATAACCTAGAGCTGATGGGCCACAATCAACAGAGGCGTTGCCATAGTGACAGCAGGTTTGTGTGGGCAGGCTTCCTGTGTTGGCCTCAGCTTAAACAAACAGAGAGAAAGGCACAAAGGCTCGCGCCGGCCCTTACAAACTCATTTACATCTCAAACTACATTCAATCACACACACACACACACACACACACACACACACACACACACACACACACACACACACACACACACACACACACACACACACACACACACACACACACACACACACACACACACACACACACACACACACGTGAATGTCTTATCAGAATGATAACACACACACACACACACACACACACACACACACACACCACACACACAGACACAGACACACAGACACACACCCACACACC
>NW_027468664.1:27058054-27063054 GCF_046254945.1 Alosa pseudoharengus | reverse complement strand
TGGCGTTGTCGTCCAGCTGCTCTCCTAGTAGGACACCTCCTAGGCACCCCGAAACAGACCACAGCAGTGTGGAGCGCCCTCAATGTCGGACCTCAAGCCCTCCGCTCCCATTGGCTTTGGACACTGAAGAAGAGAACGCGGAAGGAGAGAAGGACGAGGAACGACAAATGGTGGTGGACAAGGACGCACTGGGACGTTCAGACCTTGATCCTCTCCTCTCTGCAATGCAAAGTCCTACTCTTAGTCCTAATCCTAGTCCTAATCCTGACCTAGAGGACCCAGACTTGCTCTCGGAGGGTGAGGGGGAGTTGGGGTTTGGTACCCCCGCAGGAAGCTTCTCTCGGTCAGACTCCTTGTCTGACTTCAGCCGGCCCCCCTCCAGCCAGTTCAGCCGCAGCACCGACCTGTGCAGCCGCCAGAGCAGCAAAGTCTCCTCAGGTACTGTAGAACTATGGGTAATGTAGTACCCCAGTTCCCCACAGAGCTGTACAGTCTTTTTAGGTACAGCAGCATTGTGGGTAATGTAGTCACCCAGTTCTCTGCATAGTCTGATCAGGTACTGCAGCATTTTGGGTAACGTAGTCACCTAGTTCTCCACAGAGCAGTAGAGTCTTAGCCTGGCTCCGCCCGTCAACGCACTTCCGCTCAATTTCATTTTCCTTCAGTGCTCTGCGAAGTCAGAGAGTCTGCTATCACCAGGCTAGCAGAGTCTCCTTGGGTACTGCAGATCAGTAGTCTTTTCAGGTACAGTAGCATTGTGGGTAATGTAGTCACTCAGTTCCCCACAGAGCAGTAAAGTATTGGAGTATAACTAGAATATTCCATTTCAATCTGATTACATCTGTCATGTAACCAATACTCCATAACCAATACAAGTTGGAGTGTATGATGATTCCTGAATGAATATGAAATCAGATTTTTCAGATCACTGTTTCGCTTAGCATGTAAACTGCAATATTCTGATATTCTAATCCGATTGATGCTTTAATTATATCATACTGCACATGTAACTGATTAATTTCCAGACTCACACAAAACCATCAGGGACTGTTGGTTACCTCACAGATTAAGATTAAGATTATGTTAAACCCTAGACTATATCTAAATCTAAATCTCTCTGAAGAAGCTCTGTTGTGGGTTGCCTCTTAGGCTTTAAGATGGTCCTGGACCAGGTGTAATCACAGCGTGGGAAAGTGGCCCAGCATTTATATGGCTCCAGTCCGTTCTGGAAACTGTAGCCCTGTTTCAATTCAATTATTTTTAATGCCATTCCCAAAACAGAGACTACTTTGATCTTAATGCTATTCTTGAGTCAGCACAAAGTTGTATGGATATAGGGAGCTGTTGTGTGGCCTTCTATATACTGTTTTATATTGCATGCCCTGTGTCCAGCACCTACACTGTTGCACCACTTTGAAACCTTTTTTGAATTCCAGTCAGCTCTCAAAAAGAAATTCATCTCTCAAGCAGCACAGCTAGGTTCAGTGAGTTTATCTCAAAAGTACTATGTGGAGTTTTGTTTTTGGTTTGCTGTTTAAAACATCCAAAAAGGAACTAGAAATAACAACAGAACAACAGAAATAACAGTATGTAAATGTAAACACAAACATACTGTAAACGTAAATGTAAATCAGGTTTCTCGGCCAAGTATACTTGCAACTAGAAGGAATTTGGTCTCTTATTATTATTATTGTTATCCCATCCGTGAATTAGTGAACACACAGTGAGGTGAAGCACACACTAACCCGGAGCAGTGAGCTGCCTTGATACAGCGCGCTCGGGGAGCAGTAAGGGGTTAGATGCCTTGCTCAAGGGCACTTCAGCCGCTCCTACTGGTCGGGGATCGAACCGGCAACCCTCCGGTTACAAGCCTGAAGCCCTAACCAGTAGGGCATGACTGTATCATACATAATTGCCTATGCTCTGTATTGTGCAGATATACTGTGCACTGAAATTAGCATGCAAAACCAGATAGTGTCGGGCCAGCTCTCTTGTAATACCATGATGCACCACATGAGGCGCTGTATCAAAAACAACCCTTACAGAAATGTCAGGTTTGTGGCAAACTGTTGCCGCAAATATGCAGCAAGGTCAAATTTTCACATGGAAATTAGGTTTCTGGCAAACAGTTGCGTTTAACTTTTGGCAAAGTTACAGCAAATTTGCAGCAATGCTATTATGCAAATAAGATTTGTCACCAGAAATTTGCCATTATTGGCTAAGTGTGGTGGCACATCAATGGCGAACACATTTGCCACTGGTGGCAAACTTCTCATTGTTGGCAGAACTTTGCTGGAAGTTTGCCTCTAGCGGCCAACATTGGCAAACTTCTGGCAATATTCTTTAGTGAACTCATTTGTTTCCCACAAATCACCCACAAGTTTGCTGCAAATCTGCCACAAACAATTATTTTTGCAAAGGAGTGCCAGGTGGCTGCATTCAAAACAACTCAGATCCTACAGAATTCCTCATAGCGCATTTAAAACACTGACTGGTCGACTGAAGTACATCAAAACAAATGTAACGTGTGCACTTCCAAAAGTAGGTGCTGGATAAAAAAGTATTATTGTAAAAAATAGGAAGGAATATCCGCACACACTTGATTAATAAACAAAAATAAGGAAACAAAAACAAGGGGAGCTTGTGTGTGGATTTTTCTTCCTATTTTCTTGACTTAAGTACATCGCCTTTATTCAGAGGCTGCAGAACCATTTTGAATGACTCCACATAATCTAGAGAGTGTGAATTATATACCCACACACACACATATAAATCTCTATATCTCTGTGTACAGGGTGTGTGATTGAAAATGATGTTGAAGATCACCAGAGCAACAGTTGTGATGGCCACACTGCAGCTGCTAATGATGATGATGATGATGATGATGATGGTAATCTTAATCATCAAGGACAACAGTCTGCACACTCCCAACGCCCCCCTTCAAGATTACCTCCACTACCTGTTCCCCCACGTTCTCTAGTTCTGTCCATAGAACCCAAATTAAGCCAGCAACTAGAACCCACACGTTCACCCACAACCTCTGATACAAGGTCCAGCTACCCTGCAGTGGGGATCACTAAGATTCTAAAGGAGAATGTTGATGACCCGACGCAAAACCTGATAGTGGACCTGACTCCTCATCCCTCGCTGGGATCTGTGTCTTTGGCCACCTGGAGAACCTCTTCTCGCTGCCTATCAGGGCGAATAAGCGAATCAGAAGCCAGCATTCCCAATGGGGACCAATCAGAGTTGACAAGCCAGCGCTGGTCCTGCCTACCCCCCATCATGCCTAGCCAAGGTGAGAGATCCTGACTCACACACAAACATGCAAATAAAAACACACATGCACACACACACTTATGCACACACATGGAAGCGAGAGAGTAGACACTCAACTATTTTAACATAAAAAAAATAATCAGCACAAACAAACTCACAGGCATGCACAGAGACACACACATATATCGGTGCATACTTACACAAGACAGACAGACAGACAGACACACACATACACACACACATACACACACACACACACATACTGTATACACACACATGCACACTGACAAACAAAGACATGCAGACCATCTGCAGAACATCTGATGTATACACACACACACACACACACATACACACACACACACACACACACACACACACACAAATACACACACACACACACACACACACACACACACACACACACACACACACACACACACACACACACACACACACATACACTGACACACACACACACACACACACACACACACACACACACACACACACACACACACACACACACACACACACACTCATCCTGAATCGAATCAAAGGATGGTCAGACAGTGGCCCAATAGAGAGACCCCATGATGCTGCAATGGTCCTGTCAAATCCTGTTTGGGCCGATGGATAATAAATTACCCAGAAATCCTTTCTCTCCTTTAGAACACAACGTGCGCCCGTGAGGGAGACAAAGAGTGAGACAGAGAAAGAGGGATAGAGAGAGAGTGAGAGAGAGAGAGAGATTGAGATGATGAGAGAAATAAAGACAAATATAGTGAGTGGGACGGAAAGAACAAGAGAGAGAGAGAGAAACAGAGACAGAGAGAGAATCGAAAAAGAGATGGGGGTTTTTGATGGCAAGCTGGTACTGTTTGATTCCCAGTTCAAAGCCCTTCAGACAGCCAACAATAGCAGAGAGATGCAGGGTGGACGGGTGGGTGAGGAGGGTGTGCTGGGGGGCAGAAAAAGGGGTTTTATTTTGGGGGTGAGGGCTCGGTCTTGCCTCGTGTGGGCCATGGGTCTGAACCGGGGGGTGTCCCCGCACTCCTGTCTTTCTCTCTGACACTAAGAACAAGACAAGCAGCCGATGGTAATAAATCCCCTCGATGGGGGGGGGGGGGGGGGTTGCTTGCAGCGGCGCTAAAACTGAAGGGGGTGGGGGGCACATAGTCCTCTGGGCAAGGCCCCACAATAGAATAGTTCTCCCCAGCGAACACTAATATAGCGTCCCCAGTCAGGATAAAGAGAGAGGCTACTGACGTCTGACTCTGGCCAGGGGGAATATTATGAAAGACGGCTAACAATTGAGAAATTGTTGATAGGATTTTCTCTTTTCATAGAGACTGTGAATAAAGGGGGGGGGGAGAATGGGAGAGAAAGAGAGAGATGGAATGAGAGAAAGAGAACCTGCTGCTGTCTTGTCGTGAAGGATTTGTGACATTGTAACATTGTAGCACATTGTCACAGAGACATTAGAACAATCGCAGCTTTAGTAGTGCGCGCGACCAAGCGTGCTGCTAGATGCAGTCAAGGCCTGCGGAACCTTACACATGTACACAGCTGTACTTTAGTAATAATGATACTAATACTACTTCTACTACTAATAATAATGTTTAAAACATCACTTATCACTAATCATCTACTTGATCTAGTGTATTTGTATATGTGTTGCTTAGTTGTGATGCTTTACTTTCATGAAATATTTATGTGTG
>NW_027468664.1:27025554-27045554 GCF_046254945.1 Alosa pseudoharengus | reverse complement strand
TGTTTTAGAGGATGTTTGTGTAGAGGTGTGTGTGTGTGTCTGTGTGCATCTGAATGTGCATTTGTTAGGATGTGTGTGTCTGTGTGTGTGTATACTTATTAGGGCTGGGACGGTATGGATGTTTTCTTACCGCGGTCGGTAAGCAATAAATTACCGCGGTTTCATCATGACACTACATAGACTTACTACGTGCACACATGTGCAGGCCAATTATAGGGGGATTCGACTTCATGTAGGCTAGCCACCTGCAGACGTCGAAGCTGACTGCATAACGTGATTATCTCTGAGATTCTGCTACGTTTTCAACACGGAATTGTGCATATGTCATGGTTGAAAACGTCAAAGTCGAATCCACCAAAAGTTTCACAGATTTTTTTTTTTTTTGCGGTGATGACGGTGACGAGCTCAGACCCGCGGTAGGGGGTCACGTGAGCGCGGTATTGCGGTAATGCGGTTACCTTCCCAGCCCTAATGCTTATATGTGTATATTAGCTAGACATATCTGTGTATCTGTGTGCACCTATGTCTGTGTTGTTTTGGACATGTTTCTGAGTGAATGTGTGTGTGTAAACACATTTGTATGTCATTTTGCAGACCTGCTCCGAGAGAGGCTCCCAGTCACCTTCATCTTGGCTCCTGAGGACCAGTTTCTCAGACATCAGTGTTGGTTCTCATTCAGGAGAAGGTAACTCATCTGTGCATCACCATCCCCTCCAATAACTGTAGAAAGCAATGGCGTTGTTAGTTCAATATCAATGTAAAGTAACCAGAGGGATCTAGAGCATCAGACAGATTAAAGGCCAATTTATAGTTATTGTTGCTCTGGTGTGTGTGTGTTGCTGTGATCATGGTAGATGTCTGTTTACTTTCGTTGTGTGCTGAGACATAACATTACTGTCCAAGTCGTCATAGAAACTAATTGATGGCCTATTATTCAACAAGTAGCCACTTGAGCTGGACTATGAAATGCCTACAGATCTATGACATCTGTCGGCAATAATTTGTTGTCGCCTGAACTATAAATTGGCCTTAAAAGGGGCTGGCTGTGTGTAGAATTCAGGCTATCTTGAATACATCATTATTTCTATTGACTTGCATGCATTCAATACAACACCTCTTAACAACAAAAATGGCAAAAAGTCTGAAGCTGGCTGATTAGCACGCTAGCTTCATTGGCTATCATAGAGCACTGGCGTTTTAGAGAGGATTGTGTGAGTGGCATTGCTCACAGCAGTTCAAACAACAAAATAACAGACAGATGTGTGTGTGTGTGTGTGTGTGTGTGTGTGTGTGTGTGTGTGTGTGTGTGTGTGTGTGTATGTGTGTGCCCATGTAGATGTGTGTGTGTGTGTGTGTGTGTGTGTGTGTGTGTGTGTGTGTGTGTCCCACTTTACCCAGCCAAAGGGACACTTAAGCCTTGGCTAATCCCTGACAGGGGCTGGGCCTGGCGGTGGGCGAGCTCACCTCTCCACTCTGCTCTTAGCCCAGTCTTAGTTACACACATGAATAACCAGCAAGAGGACAGCAGAACAGAGGATGAGAGGAGGAGAGGACAGGAGGGGAGGAGGAGAAAGGGAAGAGAAGGAGAGGACAGGAGGGGAAGAGGAGAGAGAAGCAGAGGAGAGAGGAAGAAGAGAGGAGAGGAGAGGAGTGGAGTGAAGAGCCTTGTGTGTTTTAACGACAGCAAACACCTTCCAGGAAAAAAAGAATGTACAATCTTTTTACTCTGAAAGGAGCCTGCTGTCCTAACAGGAGACCAGGTTGTTTGTGACTGGGACACACACACACACACACACACATACACACATACAAACACACACACACACACACATGCATACAAAAGACTGAAACCAGGAAGGGTCAATGAGTTCTTCGGCTTGTTTTATTGCTCCAATCAGATTTTCTTTCCTTCACTAGCGTGTTCCATCCTGTGGTTTTTGTCTTTCATAGTTTATTTTCTTTACATCTGTACATCTTTGGTCGCTTGCATCTTTCTTTGTTTCACTCTTTCTCACTGTCCTTGCTTTTTAATACTCCTACATGTTCTTTCATCCCTCTCTCTCTCTCTCTATCTCTCTCTCCAACCCTGGCCGTTGTCCTTGTTCTGCCTCGTGGGTTCCGAATCAGCCCTGTTGTCATGGCTAATGTTCTGTAGGCCACTAAACGCTCATGTGGTGATCAACCATGGAGCTGGACCGCGTAATGTTCCATGGTGCTTTGCCCAGCGAGTCCACACACACACACACGGACACACACAGAGACACACACACACACACACACACACACACACACACACACACACACACACACACATACACACCTGACAAGGTAAAGGCCTAACAAGGACAAGTGGACACCAATCAGAGGAGTAATGTCCCAAACAGTTTCCTTGTCATTTAATACCTAAAAACCACATCAGATAAATGCATTTATCCAGACCACAGATACAAGGACAAATCACACCTGTGTGTGTGTGTGTCTGCGTTTGCAGTGGCGCCGGCAGGCGTAATCCTGTACGCACTGTTTCCACAGCTTTATTTATGAAATCATTCAATATTAGCCTACAACAATAAAAAAAAAAACTTGTGTGACAACTAGCCTATATTTATTGACTCATGTGCAATCTGAATATTGGCATTATTCCGAATAAAACCGGAATATGGTGTGCATGGAAACCATACTATAAAAAATGAAAACGTAGCATTGTCATGCCTTGGCGTGGCTTTGCATGGGTCAATTCTGACGCTTAAAAACACAACGTTCCATTCAATTATAGGATAATAGCCTAAATCATTCAGTCATGAAAAGAAAACAACAGCAGCAGCTTCATATTTTTCAGGCGTTTAACCGTAACGTTAAAAGACGCACTGTTCTTAGCAGTGATGCTGACACTGACAGCAGTGAGAGATTGTCCTCTACGGTCACGGTCTACACATGTTTAAAATGTTGAATTGTTTGCTTTCCTCTGTAGGCTTATTTAAAAAAAAATAAAGCACTGTTTGGAACAAGGATTCAGTTAATGCGTAGAGCAGACGGTTCTCAACCTTTTTGGGGCTAAGGCGCGTCATGACGAGTCGGGTTGGTGCAGGTGTTAAAAATCCTTGACTGCGTAGGCTTACAGTATCATCTAAAAGTTTGGGACAACCAAAACAGCAGTGCAATGTATTTAGAGTGTTGTGAGCAAATCGTTATTGTTAGTAGGTTACCATAACAGTGTTTTTCTCTATCGCAAATCGCGACATAAACTTGGTTTATTTTTTCTTTTCTTTCCCTTTTTCGCGGGTTGGGCAGTGAAGATAATGCGCATAAGGTATGTTCACCTAATTTGAGCCAGAGCCCCTGCTCTGTAAAGGTATTCCTGTCCTTCCCAAACTGCGTTTAAATAGTGTGTTTAGCAACCAGAATTTAAAAAAAATCCTGGGGGAGAAATGTCCCTCATCCCAGAACTTTTAAAAAGCTTGAAACACCCCTATAGCCCACGTAGCCTGCAGCCAGTGTTGTAAAAGTTAGACGCTTCATGCGGTAGGCTATTTTATAAGGGATGACATGGGTAGGTTGACGTGACTAAGAGGGGCTTTCTGTTCCAATTTATGTAAAGGTTTTTCTTAGACTCAATAAGGAGAGGCCTACATGTTAGGCTAGCCTACATTTACCAAAAGCAAATAAGGTCGGGTATCTTTTTTTTTTTTTGGAGGTGGGGGGGTGGGGGGGGGGGGGTCTGGGCCACGTATGGTGCGTACTATGGAATACAACCCTAGCGGCGCCCCTGTGCGTGTGTGTGTGTCTGTGTTTGTGTGAGTGTGTGTAGAAGTGTATGTGTGTCAGTGTACATCTGTGTGTGTTTAATGTGTGTTTGTTAGAGTGTGTGTGTGCAACCCAGTCTCACGTCTGAACGTGTCACTGTCACGTTAATTAATCTATTGGGACGTGTTGTGTAACACGTTTCCTTGTTAAAAAACGTGTTGAGCAGGACGTAATTATCGTGTTACTATCACGTTGTATTTCGCTTTCAACGAGCCAACAGAACCACGTCATCTGTCAAAAAAGCCTGACCTCACAAAATGGCGAGAATGTTATTTGATGCTTTTGACGTGCAGTTTCACACTCTTAAGCCTGCTTTGAGTTGTGGGTTAGAAGGAGCCACCTTCTAGCTAGCAGTTTTAGAAGGCTGAACCCCAGAATCCAGAAACAAGAACCGAGCAGGGACGGAGAAAAAAGAAGAATCCAAATGGGAAATGAGGTGAGCCTTGCTACTGCCGCTAGCATGATCATTTTGCTAGCAATTGAGCAAAACATTTTAAAGTTGATTTAACATGAAATAGTAGCCTATGCATGGGCAATACTGTGAATTCAGAGTAGGCTTGCACAATTTATAATTTAGCTAACGTGCATGATGTAATGTTACATTAATCTGTAAAACAGCTGTTGTCTGTGTAAATTAACATTGTAGCCTAATATTGTTAGTGTGGGCTACAGCTAACAGCTGGGAGGTAGCCTATCAGCCAGGCATGTATAATCGATAATCATGATGAACGTGAATAGATTTCGTTGCGAAAACGCGCATTGTTTTAGGCCACATATCAGGTATAAAACAATTGTATTCTGATACAGCAGTTCTCCAGATGTTAGATATTCACTTATATTATAATATAATATTGTATTTCTTTAACCTGATTAAGAGAGGGGTTTAATTCAATAGAGAATTGCAATGTGTGTAGCCCATAATATTAGATATTAGATTAGGCTAGATTTAGATTAGATTCAACTTTATTGTAATTTAAAAGAGTAGTACAGGTACAGAGCCAATGAAATGCAGTTGACATCCAACTAGAAGTGCAGTTAGATAAATAGGCAAGTTTTCCAGATGACATGTGTACAGTGACAGAAATAGCCTATACAGTGAATATGGAATGTGTGTCTAGACTATAACAAAACAAATTGATAATAATACATAATAATGATAATAATAGCAGTAATTACAGTAGGCCACTGGCATTGTTGTTGGTGACGTGTCTGTTTCCTATTGTTCCATGCCACTCTCCTACTGTCTCAATATCTTAGCAATATCTTAGTTCAATTCAATGTCTTATAATGGTAAAAGATGTGGACAAATACATGATATGATATACAAATAAATCGTTGTTCACGACATGTTATGGTTAAATTATCGGAATGAGTGCGATGGTGATGCAATCCTGCTTTTCAATTAGTTGAGATGGTGTTTGACATTAAATTATAAGCAGGTCAGTTTCACATAATAAGCTATTTGTTTCTTTGGGTCTGGGTAATTCATGTGACAAAAAATTCTGTTATAGGCTTCTACCGTTTTTCTGAAAAACAAAGCAGTACAACAACATTTCTATCTCCAAAATAATGCATTGTACGCATGTGTGTACTACGTAGTGCATGTAGCTTCTAATGTCCAAAGTAGCCTATACTGATTTCCCTGCATAAAAACTACAAATACTCCTCCAAAACTACAGTGTTGACACTTGAAGTTGTGGAGTTATATTTTAGTAGCCTATTCTATAATAGAATAAATACCCACATCAGTTTTACCCTTGTCTCACCTGTATACAACATATGTCTATGAATTGCAGTAGTGATCAAATGAAAAAGGAAAGAAAGGTGTCCTGATGTGTTGTTTAGGGATGGTCCTGCAATGTTTTCTCGACATATCTTTATGTCTTTTTTCTCCCCTCTACTTATGTTTTCACAGATCCTTGCTCCTGATATCCTGATGTATGGGTTGCACTTCATTATATGACTCCAACAGAACACTCACAGAAAGGAGAGTGGTGTCAAACTACAAGACAGCCAGAATGTAAGCAAGGCCTTGTTTGTCCTTGTTTGGCTACTCATTTGTCTACTTCCTGAAGAGGCTGAAGCATGATGGCCTTGACACCTCAGTCCTTGCTTCCATTAACAGCTGTGTTATGAAGTGCATCCTCACATCATGGTCTACTGCAGCGGTGGATACAAAGGACAATTGGCAGGTATTTTACGTCACTTTTGCATTACTTTTACTGTGATTTTGCTAAATATAGGCCCATATTGTAGATGGAGAAACGCATTGTACAGCGGATACATCTTGGGCTATACTATTAAGGGACAGCTGAATTGACCACCTAAACCATATATTTTCTGAAAGCCTATAGCCTCTAGATGTCAATTAATATACATTAAGACATGCCCCACCTTCCTACTGATTTTGGTGCATCATATGGCGTACATAGGCCCATATTGTAGATCGAGAAACGCCTTGTACAGCGGATACATCTTGGGCTATACTATTAAGGGACAGCTGAATTGACCACCTAAACCATATATTTTCTGAAAGCCTATAGCCTGTAGATGTCAATTAATATACATTAAGACATGCCCCACCTTCCTACTGACTTTGGTGCATCATAAGGCGTACATAGGCCCATATTGTAGATCGAGAAACGCATTGTACAGCGGATACATCTTGGGCTATACTATTAAGGGACAGCTGAATTGACCACCTAAACCATATATTTTCTGAAAGCCTATAGCCTCTAGATGTCAATTAATATACATTAAGACATACCCCACCTTCCTACTGACTTTGGTGCATCATAAGGCGTACATAGGCCCATATTGTAGATGGAGAAACGCATTGTACAGCGGATACATCTTGGGCTATACTATTAAGGGACAGCTGAATTGACCACCTAAACCATATATTTTCTGAAAGCCTATAGCCTCTAGATGTCAATTAATATACATTAAGACATGCCCCACCTTCCTACTGACTTTGGTGCATCATAAGGCGTACAGAGGCCCATATTGTAGATCGAGAAACGCCTTGTACAGCGGATACATCTTGGGCTATACTATTAAGGGACAGCTGAATTGACCACCTAAACCATATATTTTCTGAAAGCCTATAGCCTCTAGATGTCAATTAATATACATTAAGGCATGCCCCACCTTCCTACTGACTTTGGTGCATCATAAGGCGTACATAGGCCCATATTGTAGATGGAGAAACGCATTGTACAGCGGATACATCTTGGGCTATACTATTAAGGGACAGCTGAATTGACCACCTAAACCATATATTTTCTGAAAGCCTATAGCCTCTAGATGTCAATTAATATACATTAAGACATGCCCCACCTTCCTACTGACTTTGGTGCATCATAAGGCGTACAGAGGCCCATATTGTAGATCGAGAAACGCCTTGTACAGCGGATACATCTTGGGCTATACTATTAAGGGACAGCTGAATTGACCACCTAAACCACATATTTTCTGAAAGCCTATAGCCTCTAGATGTCAATTAATATACATTAAGACATGCCCCACCTTCCTACTGACTTTGGTTCATCATAAGGCGTACATAAGCCTATATTGTAGATCGAGAAACCGACTGTACAACTGATACATCTTGGGCTATACTATTAAGGGACAGCTGAATTGACCACCTAAACCACATATTTTCTGAAAGCCTATAGCCTCTAGATGTCAATTAATATACATTAAGACATGCCCCACCTTCCTACTGACTTTGGTTCATCATAAGGCGTACATAAGCCTATATTGTAGATCGAGAAACCGACTGTACAACTGATACATCTTGGGCTATACTATTAAGGGACAGCTAAATTGACCACCTAAACCATATATTTTCTGAAAGCCTATAGCCTCTAGATGTCAATTAATATACATTAAGACATGCCCCACCTTCCTACTGACTTTGGTGCATCATAAGGCGTACATAAGCCTATATTGTAGATCGAGAAACCGACTGTACAACTGATACATCTTGGGCTATACTATTAACCCTTAAAGGTGTAGGTTTTTGAACATTCTAAGTTCCGCAACAATTGAAGGTTCTAAAATTCTATGTTGAATTCAATGAACCCAGATATTCTTTAGAATGTTAATTTCCCAACATTCCCGTCACACCAGTGTGACGGTACTCCTTTAAGGGTTAAGGGACAGCTGAATTGACCACCTAAACCATATATTTTCTGAAAGCCTATAGCCTCTAGATGTCAATTAATATACATTAAGACATGTCCCACCTTTCTACTGACTTTGACAATATACAAAATAGTGCCATGTATACATTTATGTCCTCCAAAGTTTGCAGGAAGGTGGGCCATGTGCTAGTCTATGTTAACTCACATGTACAA
Source organism: Alosa pseudoharengus (assembly GCF_046254945.1). Classification (NCBI taxonomy): domain Eukaryota; kingdom Metazoa; phylum Chordata; class Actinopteri; order Clupeiformes; family Clupeidae; genus Alosa; species Alosa pseudoharengus. The sequence continues at coordinate 27,037,389 of NW_027468664.1, read as the reverse complement.
GTGACAGGCTTTAAGAAAATATATGGTTTGCATGGCTGAAACTGCTTTGCCTTTGTGTTGGAGCTCAAAATGTTCTAAACATATCTTAAATTTCTTTCTGTTACTTATGTTTTCACAGATCCTCGCTCCTGATATCCTGATGTATGCATTCCATTTCATTATATGACTCCAACAGGACACCTACACAAAGGAGCTGTTAAAGCAGTGTCCTTCTACAAACAACAAGACAGCGAGCATGTAAACAAGGCCTTGTTTGTCCACTTCCTGAAGGGGCTGAAGCATGCTGGCCTTGACACCTCAGTCCTTGCTTCCATTTACAGCTGTGCTGTGGAGCGCATTCTCACATCCTATGGTCTGCAGCGGGTGGTGTCATCACTTTATTTATCATCGTTTGTGTAAATCTTACACATCTTACACAAAAGTCTAAAATAATCTAAACTTCATTCACTCTCCATGTATAGATCAAGATAGACTTGCAGAACAGGCTGCAGGGCAACAGTCTGATAGCCTGCATGAAAGCATAAATGGTCTGCACTTGTTAAAGAGTGCAATTATCAAAGGGCCCTTGAATTGTGTTTTTTTAAACCAAGGAGTATGACTGTAGCGATGCTGTCAGCTCTGCCATAAGCAGTGACTGTGATTACGTTTGCACATTTTGAAAATGTTGTTTTTCTTTCTTTTGCATTCTTTTCCACTTCATTGTTGTATAGTTTGTATAATGTTTGTTAAAGTTGCACACATTAATTCACTGTTCTTATTTGTAAAAATGTGTATAGTGTGGTATAGTTTGTATGGTGGAGTCTTTATTGTATCGCACAAACAAGAACACCCCACCCCACCATACCACTTTGACTAACCAATTTTCTGCGGGAAACCCTGGATGCTTTCTAAAGGTATTTTGTGAAACATAGGGGTTGCTATGGTAGTGGTTGCTAAGCTATTGCTAGGGTAACTGAGAAGGTTGTTATGGTGTTGCTACGGGATATATGGTGGTTGCTATGCAGGTTTATAGGGTAATCATGTTGGTTGCTAGGTTGGTGATAGAGTAACTGAGAAGGTTGCTAGGGTGTTGCTAGAGTAGATATGGTGGTGGCTATACTAAATTAAGTGATTGCTATGCTGGTTGCTAGGGTAATTGAGATGGTTGCAAGGCAAGTCATGTTGGTTGACTATCAAAGTGGTTGCTAGGTTGGCATTGTACAGGTGGTTGCTAGGTTGTTGATAGGGTAACCAAGAAGGTTGCTAGGGTGTTGCTAGGGTAGATATGGTGGTTGCTATTCCAAATAAAGTGGTTGCTATGCTGGTTGCAAGGTTAATCATGTTGGTTGCAATGGTGGTTGCTCGGTTGACATTGTGGTGGTAGTTGTGAGGTTGTTGGTAGGGTAATTAATATGGTTGCTAGGTTGTTGCTAGGGTAACTTAGAAGAATTTTGTCCAGCTAATACATTTTGGCCTACACTATTAAGGGACAGCTGAATTTACCATCTAAACCATATATTTTCTTAAAGCCTATAGTCTGTAGATGTCAATTAATATGAATTAAGACATGTCCAACATTCCTACTTACGTGCATCATAGGCTTAAGCAATACTGCTATTTTTGCTCTTAGACTATAAAAATCCATAATCACTTTAAAAACGCTAATTGATTACAATAGTTTTTGAAAGTCAATTTCTTTAAATCATGATTGAAATTGTAACCATATTCTTTATTGAGTTATGTTAATTGACTATAATACTATTGTATTGTCATCCTTCTTTGGGACTTGAGTACTTCAATATCCCCTTCATGTATCAATGTACATTAAAGCATCTTTGATAGTAAAGGACTCTCCATGTAAATAATTACTTGAATTGTCTTTCACTTGTACTGGTTCTATATATTTGGACCACTGATTGACTGCACTCTGGTTTTCATCAGCAAGGTCAAGGCTTAAATTAACCTCAGATAAGTCTGTTTTAATCCCATGCATTATATGTGCTAATGTTGTGAAGTAATTGGTGTGACTGACCCTACAAAGGCCTGTCTGACCTATGACCTATTAACCTAGGGTTAGTAAATATGGGATCGGAGTGAAATTACCTCACACATTCAGAAACCTCAAAGTGAAATGACCTCACACATCCAGGAAGCTACAGCAATACAAACTCAGCTACTGGTCTCAAATACGGCAAACCAGTTGCCAATTTCTATGCCCTTTATATCAATTTGTGCTACATGTTATTAGTTGAAAATTACTGGTGTAAGCTTATCTGACTAGAATATGACTGATTAAATTTGACATGTAACATCCTTGGATGACACAAAATATAGTGAAATGGACTCAACCCTCACATATTCAAACTTTTTTTCAATCTTTGGCTCCGCCTCCTGACAACACACAAGCAGCTATATTTGAGTGTGTAGTTAAATCACATCTCACATATTCACAGACTCTATAGCACCCCAAATCCAATATTTCCTATATTTGGCTCCGCCTCCTGGCAATACACAAGTCATTAGATGTCCCAAATTTGACAAACTAGTTTGTTATCATCCCGTGTATCAAAATATGTGCCATATGTTGGTACTATCTTGAATTAACTGGTGTAATCCTATCAAGGCCTGTCTGACCTATGCAAATTATGGCCATCTAAACCTAGGGTTAGCGTTTCTAACTTCCATACCTCATAAACAGACTAAATTTGGCATGTGACATCTATCTATGACATAAAATATACGAGATACGTAAAATCACACCTCACACATTCATAGACTCTATAGCGCCCCCTAGAAATCTACATTTTCCAATCTTTGGCTCCGCCTCCTGACAACATACAAGCAGCTGGAGGTTTCAAATTTGACAAACAAGTTTGTTATCATTCCCTGTATCAAAATATGTGCCACATGTTGGTACTATCTTGAATTAACTGGTGTAATCCTATCAAGGCCTGTCTGACCTATGCAAATTATGGCCATCTAAACCTAGGGTTAGCATTTCTAACTTCCATACCTCATAAACAGACTAAATTTGGCATGTGACATCTATCTATGACATAAAATATATGAGATATGTAAAATCACACCTCACACATTCATAGACTCTATAGCGCCCCCTAGAAATCTACATTTTCCAATCTTTGGCTCCGCCTCCTGACAACATACAAGCAGCTAGAGGTCTCAAATTTGACAAACACGTTTGTTATCATTCCCTGTATCAAAATATGTGCCACATGTTGACATTTCATGAAATAATGGGTGTGACACTTACCTAGGCCTGTCTGGCCATATGGGTGTCTCAATTGTAGTTTCTGAGTATGTCCGGTGCATCAAACTTGCCATGGCAGGTAAGATCAGTGAAATTGGGTTTATTTCAGCACAACACACCTCTGTGTATCATATTCAATCAAAATATGGATGTTTTGATGGTTTGTTTATGATTTAAGAACTTTTGTTGGTCAATATCTGTCAAATATGCTCTCTAAACGGTTATTTCTGAAGATTTCTTGTGCATCAAAAGTCCCACAGCACCTAAGATAAGTGAAATTGGGTTTATTTCAGCACAACACACCTCTGTGTATCATATTAAATCAAAATATGGATGTTTTAATGGTTTGTGTATGATTTAAGAACTTTTGTTGGTCAAAACAATGCTCTCTGAACAGCCATTTCTTAAGATTTATTGTGCATCAAAAGTCCCACAGCACCTAAGATAAGTGAAATTGGGTTTATTTCAGCACAGCACACCTCTGTGTATCATATTCAATCAAAATATGGATGTTTTAATGGTTTGTGTATGATTTAAGAACTTTTGTTGGTCAACATCTGTCAAAAAATGCTCTCTGAACGGCCATTTCTGAAGATTTCTTGTGCATCAAAATTCACACCGCACCTAAGATAGGTGAAATTGGGTTTATTTCAGCACAACACACCTCTGTGCATCATATTCAATCAAAATATGGATGTTTTAATGGTTTGTGTATGATTTAAGAACTTTGTTGGTCAACATCTGTCAAAACAATGCTCTCTGAACGGCCATTTCTTAAGATTTCTTGTGCATCAAAAGTCCCACAGCACCTAAGATAAGTGAAATTGGGTTTATTTCAGCACAACACACATCTGTGTATCAAGATCAATCAAAATCTGTAAGTTTGTGATTGCTTTAAACAGGGGGTTGTCCAATACACATAAAACAAACAGCAAAGGTATGCTAATACAAAGCAGCACTACAGGCACTAAATAATAATTTACATTTGATCAGATTCACCTTTATTGTCATTGTGCAGAGTAAAAGTACAAACAGGGTTCCAACTGTAAGTCAAATGTAAAATTCTATAACTTTTCCCTGACAAAACACCTGAATTTCCATGACTTACAATATACCGACCAATGATTTCAGAGCAGCCGCATCAAGAGTCTTTTACTTTTTTAGAGCGGGAGATGAATAAATAGGCATTGAATTAACACAGTTGGGCTACTCAAGCAAGCTGTAAAGCTAATAACCAGATATACATACTGTGTGGAAATATGCATTTTGGCTAGTACATCATAAACTACTACGACAAAATTCCCTGATATTCCATGACTTTGCCCCCAAAATGATAAAAATTCCCTGACTTTCCATGTCTGGAATAGACTTTCTAAAATTCCATGATATTCCAGAAATGCTATGACCCGTGGGAACCCTGTACAAAGCAAAAGTGCAATGTGATATACAAAGTATAGACAGATGGTGCATAGGCAGGACAAGAAATACTGTATAGTGTCGTGTAGACAGTAATATGCAGTTGGTTTACAGAAGGTGGTTTAGAGTAATATAAATTAGATATAAATATGGGCAGTGTATTAACAGAACATATGAGAAAAACAGAATAAATATGGATATTCAGTATGAACCATATAGACAGATATGTGCAGTGTGGTAACAGTACCATTGTAGTGCAGAAACAGTAACATTATAAGAGTAGTAAGAAGTGTTCAGGATGGATAGCATGAAGAGCAGTAGAATATGGTTATGTATAATTGTAATTACAGTATGTGCATTTGTAAATAAATAACACTATGGGTGGAATAGGGTATTTGGGGGCTTAGTTGATTGGTTGTCACCGGGATACAGAGCTACAGTCCAGTCGGGTGACAGCCACAGAAAAGAAGCTTCCTCTGAACCTGCTGGTTCGGGTGCAGAGAGACCTGTAATAATAATAATAATAATAATAATAATAATAATCCCCGGGCTTTGCCTTGCTCCTTCCTGGCCTGTGCCTTGCTCCTTCCTGGCATGTCTTTTTGCTTTGGTGATGAGCCTGATAACAGCTGACAACCTGGAAATTAGAAATAGAGATAAAACAAGTGTACAAAGAAAGAAACTACAATCTCAGTGTTTCTCTTGACATGTTCAAACATACTGATGACTATAAAGTCCACTAATAAAATGCAGGTCTATGCCTTTAATATAGTGCGCCAAAGTATTTAAGGAGGGTGGACCAAGTCCTAGTATGGTTTAGGTGGTTGAATCAGCTGTCCCTTAATAGTGTACGCCAAATTGTATCAACTGAACAATTTGTTTCTCGATCCTCAATATGGGCCTATGTATGCTTTATGATATGCCAGAGTAAGTAGGAAGGTGGGAAATGTCTTAATTAATATTAATTGACATCTAGAGGCTATGGGTTTTCACAAAATATGTGGTTTAGGTGGTCAATTCAGCTGTCCCTTAATACACTAGCACATGGCCCACCTTCCTGCAAACTTTGGAGGACATAAATGTATACATGGCACTATTTTCTATATTGGTGAATTAATGGGGCATATGATTTTTGATGATATGATGGTTTTGAGCTCCAACATAAAGGCAAAGCAGTTTCAGCCATGCAAACCATATATTTTCTTAAAGCTTGTCACTTATACATGTGAGTTAACATACATTAGCACATGGTCCACCTTCCTGCAAACGCCTTATGATGCACCAAAGTAAGTAGGAAGGTGGGACATGTCTTAATGTATATTAATTGACATCTAGAGGCTATAAGCTTTCAGAAAATATATGGTTAAGGTGGTCAATTCAGCTGTCCCTTAATAGTATAGCCCGAGATGTATCCGCTGTACAATGCATTTCTCGATCTACAATATGGGCCTATGTACGCCTTATCATATGTCAAAGTCAGTAGGAAGGTGGGACATGTCTTAATGTATATTAATTGACATCTAGAGGTTATAGGCTTTCAGAAAATATATGGTTTAGGTGGTCAAATCAGCTGTCCCTTAATATTATAGCCCTAGATGTATAAGCTGTACAATGCGTTTCTCGATCTACATTATGGGCCTATGTACGCCTTATGATGCACCAAAGTCAGTAGGAAGGTGGGGCATGTCTTAATGTAAATTAATTGACATCTAGAGGCTATAGGCTTTCAGAAAATATATGGTTTAGGTGGTCAATTCAGCTGTCCCTTAATAGTATAGCCCAAGATGTATCCGCTGTACAAGGCGTTTCTCCATCTACAATATGGGCCTATGTACGCCTTATGATGCACCAAAGTCAGTAGGAAGGTGGGGCATGTCTTAATGTATATTAATTGACATCTAGAGGCTATAGGCTTTCAGAAAATATATGGTTTAGGTGGTCAATTCAGCTGTCCCTTAATAGTATAGCCCAAGATGTATCCGCTGTACAAGGCGTTTCTCGATCTACAATATGGGCCTATGTACGCCTTATGATGCACTAAAGTCAGTAGGAAGGTGGGGCATGTCTTAATGTACATTAGTTGACATCTAGAGGCTATAGGCTTTCAGAAAATATATGGTTTAGGTGGTCAATTCAGCTGTCCCTTAATAGAATAGCCCAAGATGTATCCGCTGTACAATGCGTTTCTCGATCTACAATATGGGCCTATGTACGCCTTATGATGCACCAAAGTCAGTGGGAAGGTGGGGCATGTCTTAATGTATATTAATTGACATCTAGAGGCTATAGGCTTTCAGAAAATATATGGTTTAGGTGGTCAATTCAGCTGTCCCTTAATAGTATAGCCCAAGATGTATCCGCTGTACAAGGCGTTTCTCGATCTACAATATGGGCCTATGTACGCCTTATGATGCACCAAAGTGAGTAGGAAGGTGGGGCATGTCTTAATGTATATTAATTGACATATAGAGGCTATAGGCTTTCAGAAAATATATGGTTTAGGTGGTCAATTCAGCTGTCCCTTAATAGTATAGCCCAAGATGTATCCGCTGTACAATGCGTTTCTCGATCTACAATATGGGCCTATGTACGCCTTATGATGCACCAAAGTCAGTAGGAAGGTGGGGCATGTCTTAATGTATATTAATTGACATCTAGAGGCTATAGGCTTTCAGAAAATATATGGTTTAGGTGGTCAATTCAGCTGTCCCTTAATAGTATAGCCCAAGATGTATACGCTGTACAATGCGTTTCTCCATCTACAATATGGGCCTATGTACGCCTTATGATGCACCAAAGTCAGTAGGAAGGTGGGGCATGTCTTAATGTATATTAATTGACATCTAGAGGCTATAGGCTTTAAGAAACTATATGGTTTAGGTGGTCAATTCAGCTGTCCCTTAATAGTATAGCCCAAGATGTATCCGCTGTACAAGGCGTTTCTCGATCTACAATATGGGCCTATGTACGCCTTATGATGCACCAAAGTCAGTAGGAAGGTGGGGCATGTCTTAATGTACATTAGTTGACATCTAGAGGCTATAGGCTTTCAGAAAATATATGGTTTAGGTGGTCAATTCAGCTGTCCCTTAATAGTATAGCCCAAGATGTATCCGCTGTACAATGCGTTTCTCGATCTACAATATGGGCCTATGTACGCCTTATGATGCACCAAAGTCAGTGGGAAGGTGGGGCATGTCTTAATGTATATTAATTGACATCTAGAGGCTATAGGCTTTCAGAAAATATATGGTTTAGGTGGTCAATTCAGCTGTCCCTTAATAGTATAGCCCAAGATGTATCCGCTGTACAAGGCGTTTCTCGATCTACAATATGGGCCTATGTACGCCTTATGATGCACCAAAATCAGTAGGAAGGTGGGGCATGTCTTAATGTATATTAATTGACATCTAGAGGCTATAGGCTTTCAGAAAATATATGGTTTAGGTGGTCAATTCAGCTGTCCCTTAATAGTATAGCCCAAGATGTATCCGCTGTACAATGCGTTTCTCCATCTACAATATGGGCCTATATTTAGCACAGCGACAACCATATCTAGCAAAATCACAGTAAAAGTAATGCAAAAGTGACGTAAAATACCTGCCAATTGTCCTTTGTATCCACCGCTGCAGTAGACCATGATGTGAGGATGCACTTCATAACACAGCTGTTAATGGAAGCAAGGACTGAGGTGTCAAGGCCATCATGCTTCAGCCTCTTCAGGAAGTAGACAAATGAGTAGCCAAACAAGGACAAACAAGGCCTTGCTTACATGCTGGCTGTCTTGTAGTTTGACACCACTCTCCTTTCTGTGAGTGTTCTGTTGGAGTCATATAATGAAGTGCAACCCATACATCAGGATATCAGGAGCAAGGATCGATCTGTGAAAACATAAGTAGAGGGGAGAAAAAAGACATAAAGATATGTCGAGAAAACATTGCAGGACCATCCCTAAACAACACATCAGGACACCTTTCTTTCCTTTTTCATTTGATCACTACTACAATTCATAGACATATGTTGTATACAGGTGAGACAAGGGTAAAACTGATGTGGGTATTTATTCTATTATAGAATAGGCTACTAAAATATAACTCCACAACTTCAAGTGTCAACACTGTAGTTTTGGAGGAGTATTTGTAGTTTTTATGCAGTATAGGCTACTTTGGACATTAAAAGCTGCATGCACTACGTAGTACACACATGCGTACAATGCATTATTTTGGAGATAGAAATGTTGTTGTACTGCTTTGTTTTTCAGAAAAACTGTAGAAGCCTATAACAGAATTTTTTGTCACATGAATTACCCAGACCCAAAGAAACAAATAGCTTATTATGTGAAACTGACCTGCTTATAATTTAATGTCAAACACCATCTCAACTAATTGAAAAGCAGGATTGCATCACCATCGCACTCATTCCGATAATTTAACCATAACATGTCGTGAACAACGATTTATTTGTATATCATATCATGTATTTGTCCACATCTTTTACCATTATAAGACATTGAATTGAACTAAGATATTGCTAAGATATTGAGACAGTAGGAGAGTGGCATGGAACAATAGGAAACAGACACGTCACCAACAACAATGCGAGTGGCCTACTGTAATTACTGCTATTATTATCATTATTATGTATTATTATCAAATTGTTTTGTTATAGTCTAGACACACATTCCATATTCACTGTATAGGCTATTTCTGTCACTGTACAAATGTCATCTGGAAAACTTGCCTATTTATCTAACTGCACTTCTAGTTGGATGTCAACTGCATTTCATTGGCTCTGTACCTGTACTACTCTTTTAAATTACAATAAAGTTGAATCTAATCTAAATCTAGCCTAATCTAATATCTAATATTATGGGCTACACACATTGCAATTCTCTATTGAATTAAACCCCTCTCTTAATCAGGTTAAAGAAATACAATATTATATTATAATATAAGTGAATATCTAACATCTGGAGAACTGCTGTATCAGAATACAATTGTTTTATACCTGATATGTGGCCTAAAACAATGCGCGTTTTCGCAACGAAATCTATTCACGTTCATCATGATTATCGATTATACATGACTGGCTGATATGGCTACCTCCCAGCTGTTAGCTGTAGCCCACACTAACAATATTAGGCTACAATGTTAATTTACACAGACAACAGCTGTTTTACAGATTAATGTAACATTACATCATGCACGTTAGCTAAATTATAAATTGTGCAAGCCTACTCTGAATTCACAGTATTGCCCATGCATAGGCTACTATTTCATGTTAAATCAACTTTAAAATGTTTTGCTCAATTGCTAGCAAAATGATCATGCTAGCGGCAGTAGCAAGGCTCACCTCATTTCCCATTTGGATTCTTCTTTTTTCTCCGTCCCTGCTCGGTTCTTGTTTCTGGATTCTGGGGTTCAGCCTTCTAAAACTGCTAGCTAGAAGGTGGCTCCTTCTAACCCACAACTCAAAGCAGGCTTAAGAGTGTGAAACTGCACGTCAAAAGCATCAAATAACATTCTCGCCATTTTGTGAGGTCAGGCTTTTTTGACAGATGACGTGGTTCTGTTGGCTCGTTGAAAGCGAAATACAACGTGATAGTAACACGATAATTACGTCCTGCTCAACACGTTTTTTAACAAGGAAACGTGTTACACAACACGTCCCAATAGATTAATTAACGTGACAGTGACACGTTCAGACGTGAGACTGGGTTGGTGTGTGTATGTGTGTGTGCATGTGAGTGTGTGTTTGTGTATGTATAGAAGTGTGCATGTGTTTGTGTACATCTGTGTGTGTTTAATGTGTGTTTGTTAGAGTGTGTGTGTGTGTGTGTTGTGTGTGTGTGTGTGTTTACATCTGTGTGTTTGCGTGTATGTGTGCACCCCTTTAAAAGGTTACACTCCCCACATCTGTGGATAGAATTCTTTAACATGTATATGTTCATTTTTATAAAGTATATACACACATAACACACATAATTATGACCCCTCTTACATGCAGTAACATATGCATATTTTTATATAGGATCAACTTTTTATGGTGAAAGACAATATCCTGTTTTAGTTTGAGATAAAATGCATATCCTATATTCTACAAATGAAATGTGATTCCTATAGCTTACATTTTGATTCTCTCCCCATTCATTTATGAGGAAGTCTTATCTTGTTCACCCAATAACAGCTGCCTGCAGACATCTCCAAGATGGTTGCCTTGTGGCCAGACTTACTTGTGAAGTGATAACTGTGAGGTGGTGTTTGCCCTTTCTTCTGCAGATGGGGAGGACTCGGAGAGGAACAGCTACATCTGCTTGACCCCAGTGATCCGGCAGGAACATTCTACTGGTTAATAGTGTGTGTGTGTTTTGAGAGTGTGTGTGGTGATACAGTGTGTGTGTGTGTGTGTGTGTGTGTTATATGTGATAATGTGTGTGTGTGTGTGTGTGTGTGTGTGTGTGTGTGTGTGTGTGTGTGTGTGTGTGTGTGTGTTTGTGAAAGAGACCAAGATGTTGATCAGTGGAGCTTTGTTTTTCTTTGTTTTGTTTTGTTTTTCACAAAAAAAGACCTCCTTTTTTACAGCTGAGATTTTTCAGTGCGTCCTCAGTGATGTTTGCCGAACAGCTCACCGGCCACAGCTCCTCATTGTCACCCAAACAGGCCACCAAAAGAAAAGGATGCTCATTTTTATTAGGTCAATGAGGGGCCAAACAGAAATGCCCTCCGAACAAAAAGAAGATGTCACTCCCGTTGCCACGGAGATGCCGTGTGTGCGTGCTTTCTCCGGGACAACAATGACTCCGCGGAGGCCAAAGGCATGGTCGCACACTGGGAAAAGGTCGGGTCAAATGTCTCCGAAAGGTCATCACAGGCACCACTGGTCAGTGGAGAGGCTCCCAGGGCCGCTGAAAGCTGGACATGAGATTAAGCCTGTCGGCCGGGCACTGGGGAGAGTCCAGTGGTCAGTCGGAGGAGGAGGAGAAGCGGAGCACGATAATGATGTGGGGAGATTAGCTCGCAATGGGACTCCATTACTGAGAAATAGAGATCTTGGGGTTGACGATTCAAGTGCCACTCTGACCACTACTAGAGACTACCACTGACGCTAGTAATGAAGACATTTGTGATATCTAACTCATATAGTAATAGACATAAAGACAGAGAAGACGTGTT
>NW_027468664.1:27003054-27015554 GCF_046254945.1 Alosa pseudoharengus | reverse complement strand
CTGTGATTTTTATATTTTCATGTTCTTCTTTAATAAAATGAGAATGTCCACATTCTCTGGAGAGAGGGCTGCTCTTTGAGCCATCACAATGTCCCCTGCTGTTGAGAACACTCTCTCACTTGCCACACTTGTTGCTTGTACAGCAAGATAACGTTTGGCGAGCTTGGACAAGTGTGGGTACTGGTGCTCATTATCTTTCCACCATTTCAGTGGATTTGAATCCACAGAAATTACTTTAACCATTTTGTATAGCTTAATCTCGTCTTTCACAACATCAGGCCATGGTTTGGTTGCTGATGATGATGCAGTGGAGGCTGTGCTGAAAAAATCACCAAACAGTTCACTGAGTGCTGTTCTCTTTGCTGGGGGGGGGGGGGGGGTGCCGCCGCTGGTTGCTACAGTTTCTGGATCCTCTGCAGGATTTTGGCTGGACCTATCTCCTGAACCAAAACACAGACGTTTAAGGCAATGAACAGGCAGAAATTATATTTAAGTGACAACAACAAGCAGAAAGAATATTGTGATTAGGCCTATTCATGAAATATTACAAATGTGAAATTATGCAAATACAAAAAATAACTACTTTACAAAATAACATGGTTATTGTATCACATTAGCCTAAATGTGTCACATGTGTGGGATGCTCTTGCAAGATTTTCTCCTCCAGACAATTGAAGATCTCATTCCGAGATATGTCATCCAGGTGGGGTAAAGTCTTAAACCTAGGATCCAAGGCAGTGCTCTCATTCAGGAACTGTTGAAGTCTTGGGTTTGAATACCTCTCTTTAAAGTTTGCCTCTATAGCAGATTTAACATCCTTTACAATCTTTGAATCTGTATCACTGTGTTTCATCGATGTCAGGATGGTGTGTTGTAGAGGCATGACCATAGACACAGTAGGCTGCTGTTCGGAACTCATCAAGGTTGTGACTGTTTTCAGGGGCTTCAGTACCTGACATACATCTTCTAGAACAGTCACATCTTGATCAGAAAGAGTGACAAGGTCTTTGGCATTTTTTTTATGTCTTTTTCTGAAAGTGCAGAATAGACAGCAGCTTGTTGCTCTAAATAGCATGTGATCATGTCATAGGTGGAGTTCCACCTTGTAATAACATCTTGAACCAGGTTGTGAGGAGGAAGCTGAAGCATGTCTTGTTTTGACTTTAAGACGACTGCTGCAGTGGTGCTTCTGTGGAAGAAAGTGACCACCCTCCTGACTCTGCCCAAAAGACGGGAAATCTGGTTCACTTCCAACCCCTTCTGGGAGGCCATTCACAGTGTGGGCAAAACATCCAATGTGTGGAGACAATCCAGCTGCATATGAGGCATTGACAATTTTCTTTGCATTATCAGTTGTCACAGGGATGGTTGCATTTTGTCTGTCTAATTTCCATTCCACTACCACCTCCCTCAGCACTTCTGCCAAATGTACACTTGTGTGAGCTTCATATATGGGGCGAGTTTGAAGGACTTTATTTTGAATTTCCCAGTCATCATTAATGAAATGTGCTGTGACAGTCATGAAGCTCAGTGTTGCTCTGGAAGTCCAGCAATCTGTAGTTATGGCCACTAAATGTGCACTGCTCAGACCTTCAATAACTTTCTCCTTTACGTTATTGTACATGGAGGGTACCACCGTGGCTGTGAGATGCGTTCTACTTGGGATTTCGTAGCGTGGTTCTAGCACGCTAACAAAATGCCTAAAACCGGGATTTTCCACCATCGAATAAGGTCGCATGTCTGCGGCTATGAGTACTCCTAAGGCTTGTAATTGCCTTTGCACGAGTTGAGTTACTTGGAAGTTTAATTCCAAATGAAGACGGAAGAGTAGTTTGTATTGCAGGTGTTGGTTTAAAGGAACACGCCACCCAATGTCAGTAGTAATATATGTTCTTACCTTAACTTTCACGAGTTGAGTCATACCTCTCCTGCGTCGGTATGTGCACTCAAACGCTCTGGCGCGCGGCTGGACTGTGTTAGCATGTTGCTATGCTAGCGGGCTTTGATGGTAACTAAGCGTAGAAGTAATCAAAAACATCCACGTTTTCCCGACTTAAATACAGTTGCACGAGTAGTTGATAGAAATGCTACGGCCACGCAACATGAAACGTGGCGATTTTCCAAGCGAATAAACCGGAGAACTACAATGTGTGGCGCAATAGCACTTGGGAGTACTTCGACCTAGCGTAGTAGTATTGTTAACACCTAATTGTAGATCCTATCCACCACAGAGTTTAGAATCCATGCTGGATCGACCCTCAGCCTCTCCCTCCCCTCTGAGCGAGAGAGAGGCACACACACTAGAGATGCGCTGATGGGCTATTATTTCAACCATAACTGCATAGCAAAACTTATCATCCATCAGCCATCCATCAGCACCAAAGTTTTTTGACCAATTTTCAAAACCGCACCCGCCCACCATCCGCTGGTTGTTTTAATGTAGGCTATATGGGTGATGCAGCGCTGCTGACGTGAGGCTAGAAAGCCCTTGCCTGTTCTAGAAAGACTGATCTAATGCAGCAAATATATTAAAAGGCTAAAGTCATACATTGGCTATGTTGTAGCCTATCCCCAGAATATCAGCAGCAAACTCAGTCTCTGTCTCGCAAAAAAGTCTCCAAATAAAATGCACATCGGCCTGTTGCCTATTCTGCCAGCTTTGTGACAATATATCGTCCAAAATGCTTGATTGCATTGCATTCTCCACATTTTTAGCTAAATTTTCATGTACCACATCAGCATTTTTGTTCAGTGAATCTTTTGCTATGCAGTTATGGTTGAAATAATAGCCCATCAGCGCATCTCTAGTGTGTGTGCCTCTCTCTCGCTCAGAGGGGAGAGAGACGCTGAGGGTCGATCCAGCATGGATTCTAAACTCTGTGGTGGATAGGATCTACAATTAGGTGTTAACAATACTACTACGCTAGGTCGAAGTACTCCCAAGTGCTATTGCGCCACACATTGTAGTTCTCCGGTTTATTCGCTTGGAAAATCGCCACGTTTCATGTTGCGTGGCCGTAGCATTTCTATCAACTACTCGTGCAACTGTATTTAAGTCAGGAAAACGTGGATGTTTTTGGTTACTTCTACGCTTAGTTACCGTCAAAGCCCGCTAGCATAGCAACATGCTAACACAGTCCAGCCGCGCACCAGAGCGTTTGAGTGCACGTACCGACGCGGGAGAGGTATGACTCAACTCGTGAAAGTTAAGGTAAGAACATATATTACTACTGACATTGGGTGGCGTGTTCCTTTAACAGATAAATCTATGTCTTTGTGGTGCCTGCGGAGATGCCCTGCCATGTTAGTCGTGCTGCCAGTGGAAGAATATGGTATACGCACATAGCAGAGCTTGCAAACTGTGGCTTTTTTGTCGACAATGCGAACGTTGTCAACATAACTCACTGGAAATGCAAAATACTTCCACAACGGCGACTTCAGTGAAAGGGGAGGGGGTTCAAGTTCTGTCGATGGGTCTTCTGCATCTGCAGTTGCCATGCTATATTTTCACTGGCTGTAGCTAGTTAAGTTAGAGGAGGTTGACTCGCAGCACTTAACACGTGTGTTTTTTTCCGCTTGGCAAGCCAACCGGACGTGACATGGGGGCGTGGCAGCATCGACGATTCCATTTTTTAATTCGAAGTTCGAGATTGAGATGTAATTTCGATCGATTTCTAAATAAAATCAAAATCGTGACACCCCTATGTGTAGACAACGGCCATATTGGCGTTACAAACTAGCCCCATGCATTTCTATGGAGGATTTTTTGAGTGCTGTGTCTCCTCATTAGAAAGTCTCTGGTATACCCACTTAAAAAGCATCACCATTTCAGTATACCCACTTAAAACAGACAAGGATAGGTATTAATATTTGGGGTTGATCACAGTATACCCACTACAGCTAACTAGACTACACCACAGCAGTAAGGTGCATACATTTCACCAGTCTTACCTTGTTCAAATACTTGAATGCTAAATGCTAAAAAACAAAAAAGCCAATACAATTCTTAACAATTTTCCCATTTATTTATAATGTGCATTGAAAACACAATATAAAACTAAAATATAATAGACACTTCAGTGGAAATACATTGATATTTTAAACAGAAATCATACATCATACACACAACCCTTTTGTTGATAAGAGAAACCACTGTCACTGCCAGTTTGCGTACATTAAAACAAACACACACACACACACACACACACACACACACACACACACACACACACACACACACACACACACACACACACACACAGACTCACACACACACAAACACACACACACACACAGCATGTGAGCAACAACTACATCATATTTACAAAATTTTTTCAACAACTTATTTGGAATGATCTTTGAAGCCACCGTCTTGCTTCCAGTAAGAAAAGCCTGATTCTGATTTGAAGACTGACAATGGGTCATTTGAAAGCGAAAATTACGGAAGGGGTAGCAAAACACTAAAGATGGAATATTCCTACCATTTGAAGTCTTTGTATCAGAAGTCATTGAGTGGCCTCTTTCTATTTCCGTGCTGCATCTTGCGGAATACCAGTTTAGGAGAGGTTGCACAGAATCATCTGCTCTAGAATGGGAAATGTCTGGAGAGAAGAAAATGAAACAAGTTTGAGTAACTTAATTGTTATTACTTTTCATAACCCACTGTCAACCTGGCGTTTCTAAAATGAATGACAAAATATGCTCACTGTAGTGGCAATAGGAAATAGCATCATACCATTAGGAGCAGCTATGCTTGGTGACTGGTGGTTCTGAAGACTGTGGGTTGAAGTCACCAGCTCCTGCACCATCCCAGTCTGTAGGTGAAACACAAATGCGTGTTTCACAAAATCCATGCTTGTATTCAGCATGTCGTCTGGCAACTGTAAAACCAGTTATTATTTTTTTAAATCATATAAAGCTTGAGTGAATAGAGTAGAAAATTTAACCAATTTATCTCAATGAAACTCTCCTTGTCCTAACACTTTGAGACAGAATTCATGCGAAGCCCATGAATCAAATAAACTCAGAATAGTGGTTAATAACTTTGCAATGATAGCTCACATTAACTACAAAAACGTAGCGTAAGCTATTAGGCATGTATTCTCATGTTTATGTCAGCAGCTGCCAAACGTTTTCCTCAAGCAAAAAAAATCGAACGTTACATACATTTGGTAAGGCGCACTAGCGCATGTAATATTATTCATTTCGGACCACAAACAAACAGGATGTCCATTTCTCTGCATTTCATATAACCATTTCAAACACTTCATACATTACCTTTCCATACATAAAATCTATCAGCATGCTAACAAACAATCAAACCTCAACTCAAGTAACCTAACGTTAAGTTAATGTTAACAGTTCACTGACTAAGTTAACAGTTTCTTCGTAATTTAATTGACAAACTTAACAAATAAACGTCCCTTTCACATAATGATGATAACCAACATAGAGATTTGTGACTCACCAAGAAACTTCTGTGGAGGATGAAACGCTGCCATCGGTTCTTCACGTTAGAATTCTAGCTGATACTTTCGTTAGCCAAATGTATCGGTTCTTCACGTTAGCTGATACTTCCGTGAGCCAAATGTATTGTTTCTTCACATTAGCAGAGACATTTCTGGTTAGCCAAATGTATTCTTTATTTTACAGTTCACTGTGTGCTTTAGCTTTCAAGCTTCATAGGTGCATTACTGCCACCAGTTGTTTGGGAATGGAATTGCACCTCTGATTGTCGTTCTCAACAAGTTTGACACTTATTGATGATTGACGGTACAGGGGCCAGTCAGGGGCCAATGAGATTTCAGATGGGGCCCGGGCCCCTGTGGCCCCGCCCCTAGAACCGCCCCTGGTCGCATTGCCCCATTCTCTCATTCACACACACACACACATACACACACACACACACGCACACACACACACACATACACACACACACACACACATACGGGTCAATGACGTGACATGCAGATTTTTGTGTCCTAGTCCATTACTTTGGTTTAAAATAATTTGAATTGATTCATAACAAGCATCATTGTATTCTATAAAACCTGTATAATTTGAACATATATTCTGTTTATCATAAAAATGATATATATTTTATGTTGTGTCATCGCAAACCCTCAAAATGTCAGGTGGCGCAACCGTCCAAGCAAATTAACACTATGTGAAAAGCATTAAATATAGAATTTAAAAGGTAAGGAAATTAAAAATAAATATTAGGGCATAATTTTATGTTGAAGACCCAAATAAACAAAATTTACTAGTTTACAGTAATAGCTCTCAAATTGTTTGGGAAATTATTGTATTGTATTGTAAAAAATTCTATTTTTTAGAAACTTTTGGTTGCGCCACCTGACATTTTTGGGTGGTGAAATTGCAAATAGAGTCTAAAAATGTATTAAAACCCCTGTAAATGTTGCAAAACCATTAAGAATTGTTTAAACAGAGTCTTCAAATTTAAAAAAAATCCTTTCTGTCCATTTTAAAGATTATTTAAACATTTAAAAACCTTATTTGTCAATGACTCAGACACAAACATGCACACACTCACACATGCTGTACACATACACAAACACAAACAATATGTATTGTATATGGGGTTTTGTGAGCCTGTGTGTGTATTTGCGCATGTGTGTGTGTGTGTGTGTGTGTGTGTGTGTGTGTGTGTATTGTATGTACTTTAGCTGTTCAGTGGTTGGTTGATCTCTGTTGAATGTCAGCGTTGATGTGTAACACCTGGTCAGTCTATCACTGCCACACATCGAGCTCCATCTACCTGTGTGTGTGTGTGTGTGTGTGTGTGTGTGTGTGTATGTGTGTGGGTGTATGAGTGTGTGTGTGCATGCACACATCTTAATACTGATGCATATAGCTCAAATCACTATCCTCAAAGCCTACAAACCAGTCACTTGAGCTTTTTTCCTAATGTGATAGTGTGTGTGTGTGTGTGTGTGTGTGTGTGTGTGTGTGTGTGTTTGTGTCTGTGTATATGTGTAAGTGTATTGTCTGTGTGTGTGTGTGTGTGTGTGTGTGTGTGTGCACGCGTGCACGCCTCTGTCTGCAAGAGAGCGTTTGTGTTTCTTCTCGTCTCATCTTACACTCCTTTCATATAATTGCTGTTTGCTCAGCTCCTGTGCCTAAAACATAGTGAGTGTGTGTGTGTGTGTGTGTGTGTGTGTGTGTGTGTGTGTGTGTGTGTGTGTGCTCCATTAGGCCTGAATGAGTGGACAAACAAACAGGCGGTCCATTGACGAGTGGCGGCAGCAGCATGGAATATGGCCACTAGATTCAACAGTACTGCAGAAAGAGAGAGGGAGAGAGAGAGAGAGAGATAGGGGAGAGAAAGAGAGGGAACAAGAGATGGAAAGAGTGAGAGATAGAGAAGGTGAGAAATGAAGAGAGCGAGAGATGGAGAGTGAGATATGGAAAGTATAAGAGATAGAGAGAAAAGAGAGAGAGAGAGAGAAAGATGGAGAGAAGAGAGATAAAGAAAAGAGAGAGAAAGTGAGAGATAGAGAGAGCGAGCACGGAGTGCAGAGGGAGTCGGTCAAAGGTTCCATTATTGACTGTCCAAACAGACAGAGCCTCTCCACAATGGCCTTATTAATGGCAGTGTGTCGAGGAGAGGGCCTGTCAGAATGGCCCATGATTTGGCTTTGTGTGGCGGCCTGACTCACCGCCGCTGGACGATTATCAGCACGCATCTGAGAGCATTGCGTGGCAGCGCGCGTGCAGATGGAAACACACAGAAAGATGGAAAGAGAGAGGGGGAAAGAGAGAGAGAGAGAGAGCGTGACGGAGGGAGAGATATGGTGTGTGTGTGTGTGTGTGTCTGTTTGTCTAAGTAGTCGTGTGTGTCAATGTTTTCATGTGTTTTCCTGTGGGTGAAGGCATATGTTATGCATAGTACATTTGTGTGTGTGTGTGTGTGTGTGTGTGTGTGTGTGTGTGTGTGTGTTTGTGTATGTAATGGTTTGTCAAAATTAATTTGGTGCCAGTACAACAATGTGGATGTGGTGGTTGTGTGTTTGGATTGTGGACGGTTTATGTGTTTTTCTACATTTGCGTGCACGCGTGTATGTGTGTGTGTGTATGTGTGTGTGTGTGTATGTGTGGTCATTTATGCTGATGTTAGTGGCATGTAGCCAGGAGTGTGTCTGCTGCATGTGGCTTTGTTTGTTTTTCACCCAACCTCACCACCCCAACACACACACACACACACACACACACACACACACACACACACACACACATTTAGGAGAAAGTGAAGAGGAGTAGCTTTAGGACCAACAAAGTGAAGTCTTCAGCACCCACAGGAGTGAGCTGTGAAATTCTAATCCAGACCAGCAGAAAAACCCTCTATTGTGGTTGGTAATGCCCTTATTAAAAATAAAAACAAGGACATTACCAACCACAATAGAGGGTTCCTCTGTCTGGTCTACATATACTCCTAACATTACAGAAACGTTCATATTTACCAACACTGTTAACATTACATTGTCATGCAGCTGACTCTCATCCAGAGTGACTTGTAGTGAACTAACTTACGGGTCAGTCCGCCTGGAGTAACTCGGTGTTAAGTGCCTTTGTCAAAGTCTAGGGGAACCTGACAATGAGAGAGGACGGAGGCGTGATATGATTTTAACAATAATTTAGGTTTATTTTATAAGCGACAAGAAGACAAAACTAGACTAACAGTCAGTATTCAGTGGTGAAGTGCAGGCGTGTGTGGCGTGTAGGTAATGTAGTGTATGCGTGTTGTGTGTTACATCAAATGAAATATAAACAAAAAATGCAGCCAGCCCAAAAGACCGAATGCTGGAACCAGGAGCACCATATAGGCTGCAAAGTAGGCGACCCCGCCCATCTCATCAGTCCTAATTGGGAGACACAGGGCCGTAGTCACCATAGACATTGAGGGGGACGTGTCCCCCCCAATATTCAAATATGACCAAAATGTCCCCCCCAATATTCGGACATAGAAAAATAAAGAAAGAATAAAGCGCTATACTAGGCCTACAGGAAACCAACACGTATCTGAAATGTAATCAAACGTAAATAACGCACAAATTAGTGACCTATGGTTCCAGAGTAGTCTACACCCCTGAGTGGTTTGTCCTGGTGATTTTCCGTTTTTCGTTAGTGGCGTTCGCTATCAAAAGCTTCCATTTACTGCACCCTACTGCGGTGAGGTAGGGCTGTCAACAATATCGCAAAAGCTACCGGAACAATTTTCACAAAACTTCTTGGAAAGGTGTAGCACAGGCTAAGGAAATCCCATTCATGTTTGGAGCCGATCAGACTGAAAGGGAACATTTTCCATATTGTAGCCTATTCTCGCAATGATAGCGAAAGTTAAACGTTTTATTTTAAATGATGAATTTGTGCAAGCCTGTGTCATTTCTTTCACGTCTTTCAACATAAATAATGCATTCATATGCTAGTAGTAATGCCAGAAATTACCGTGTGTAGGCCTCTTAGAAATGATTGTTGCATCTTGCATATTATATTTAGATGCGCACTCAATCGCGCATCCATGCAGGCAAAACGTGATCAAATGTGGCGACAATACGTGATAGCAGTTAATGTGAATCGCGGAAATAACCAAAGAAAGGAATTTGCACCTCCATTCACCAATTAAAGGCTGTAGTAGGCCTAGTGTTTCTACATGTTGGCACAAAACGTCATTTCTGTCAGAAGCCAGTCTATAATGCATACAGGGGTACATGAGGTGAGTCAGACAGAAGAGGGGCCTGTCTCAGTAGCCTTTTCCTGAATCCTGTCCCTTTCAAACTATGTTAAAATTGTGTGATTAGCCGCCAGCATAATAAAATCTAAATTAAAAGACAAAATCTTATTAGGCTCCAAACATGAGTCTAAGCCTTAGTTTAAAAAAAATCTTCAGGTGAAAGTAATAAGTCAAAGAACCACATTCTGTGTTATGTAGAGGTTATCAAAAGATACTCTAGTTTGTAATTTCTTTTAAAGTATACATTTTGAACACAAATGGAGTCACGGGTCCAGGGATGGACCAGTTGCTTCTTCTCCACCCTTCTCTTTTCACGGGTGGGGGGCGCATTCTGTTTGGGGGTCCCTCAGACCCCACCACAGATTTGGTCCCCCCCAATGTTGACATCATGACTACGGCCTTGGGGAGACACATAGAAACAATCACAGGAAAGGCCTTGCGACCGTCACAGCCTTGCTCAGGGGTACAGCTTTGATAGCTGCTGGGATCGAACTCACAACATCCTGAAGTGCATTCAAATTCCTTGAACAGAAGTGAACATTCACAGCAAACATGTTTTCTCTAAATAGATCACTGGAACCGAGCGATTTCGTGTTGACTTTCCCTCGCAACAGTAACCCTCCGTCCAACTCCCAGGATGTTCGCAGAGAACTACCTCCTCAAACTGCTTGCAAGTGTTCGCAAACGTCTACGGTAAAAAAGAACACTGCTTGCGAACGTTCACCCATGCTTTGCTAATTTGACACACCTCTGGTATTTCACTTGGAAGGCCAGATCCTTAAGCACTTCTAGACCACCATTAAGCCTGGCTCAGCATGATCAAAGTCTAACCAGTAGAGTGGATAGTGGTGCCATTCACATTCATTGTGTTCCTCTGGTACAACTGCAAGGCTAACTGCTCAGACATGGTGTTAAATTCAGCAAGATAAACATACTGGCTTTTTCAAGGTCACCATTTTCCGGGCTTTTCTGCATATAGTCTAGTTTGCTATTTAGTACCGGTTAGCTGGAATGTGAAGAGGTAAAGACAGCTTTTACAGCTCGACTTTTACAGAATAATCACCAAACTACTTCAGCTAACAAGCTCGCTAACCAGCTTTGACCAGTGCAAATTCCGCTATCGGTGTTTGCAAGGTAAGTGTACTGTTGGCTGTTCGGGACCTTGCTAGTTTCAGACAAAAACACCATGAACAGTGAATAGTGCATCTTTACTTTACTCAAGATGTCAAGATTTTAATTAAAGTCATTTATTCTCTGAGAGAGGTGCAATAATAGCAATTCAGTGACTTACAAACATCTGTAATGTGTACTCAGACAACGCTGCTTAGATGTGTGCCTAACCGTAACACACACACTTACCGGTACACACTAACATATTAACATGTGACCTAATATGTCCGTTGAGGGACTATGAATATCTTTCGACTTTAGGGTTTTATATAAGACTTATTCACCATTATATCCTAGTTAATATTATCTATTCTCCAAGGGTGCAAGAGACAATAACACACTAACATACTTACGTACATACAACCCAACGTTAAACTGTCCGTTAAGCGTCTATGACAATAAAGGTTTCAGACATGAAAAAAAGAAAACACAACAAAACAAAACAAAACACTGAAATCCATGCCATGTAATGTTTATATTTGCCGGTGGACAGTGTGGGTCTTTGTCTAAAAGTAATTATGTTGAGAATGAGGTTCTTCTCTGTGGAATGAGAACACAGGGTTCCCCCGCGGCACGAGGGGAAAACGGGGTCACGTCCAGCCAGCATTGAATGTGACCTTTGTTACAGGCATCATGGACCACTTTCTATATTTAATGGTAAACAAAGACAAAGCAGGATTAAGCGGGAAAACTAGGCAACTGAGTGAGAAACACACACACACACACACACACACACACGCATGCACACACATATACACACACTTATATGTATACACAAGAGTACACACCCCACCAGAGCCAATGACACAATGGATTTTGTGTGTGAGTGTACGTGTGTGTGTGTGTGTGTGTGTGTGTGTACTTTTTTCTGCATGCAAATGATGGATATTTCAGTCGATCCTTTTCATAAAATTCACAATTGAGCCACAGATAAATGTGGGCCATGGTGCAGCTTATCGTGAGCTCTAACCGTTAAATTCCATCACCCTGATATCAAGACCCTGACAGCATTACCCTCCCTATCATGGTCATTCCTCCAGGGTGCATGCACTTTTGCCTTATGCATATTCCAGACTTTCCTCTTTTAAACCTGAAAGGTAAGGGGTTTTTGAACATTCTAACATAAGATTCTGTTCCGCAACAAAACAAGATTCTAAAATTGAATGTTGAATTCAATGAACCCAGATATTCTTTAGAACGTTCATTTTCCAACATTCCCGTCACACCGGTGTGACGGTACACCTTTAATCTCTGACTCGCTGTACTATCTACTACTACTATTTAAAAACATCTAAACATTTCATTCTTCATTCTTCCAGGTTGCTGGCACGTTACCTAATGAAAATACTTGACTTTTCCAAACTTTTAAAGAAGATTTTAAAGATTTGCACATTGTAAATTACTTCATGTATGTATTTCTATGTACTACTATAACAAACTTTTTTCAAGACTATTCACCCAAAACTTTTAAACTCTTCCAGGTCTGGAAAAACGAATACTTAAATAATTCCTGATTCTGGTAATGATAACTTTCCAGACTGGAACCAACACAGCAGCAGAAATGATTTAAGTTATTATT
>NW_027468664.1:26995554-27000554 GCF_046254945.1 Alosa pseudoharengus | reverse complement strand
GCAGTGCTATCTGTCCTCAGAGCAGTGTTTGGTACAGTTTAAAGGTACGCAGTGCTATCTGTCCTAAGAGCAGTGTTTGGTAACTCAGAGGAGTGTTTGGTAAGGTTTAAAGGTGCGCAGTGCTATCTGTCCTAAGAGCAGTGTTTGGTAACTCAAAGTGTTTGATAACTCAGAGGAGTGTTTGGTAAGGTTTAAAGGTACACAGTGCTATCTGTCCTTAGAGCAGTGTTTGGTACTCAAGAGTGTTTGATAACTCAGAGCAGTGTTTGGTAAGGTTTAAAGGTACGCAGTGCTATCTGTCCTTAGAGCAGTGTTTGGTAACTCAGAGTGTTTGATAACTCAGAGGATGGTTTGGTAAGGCTTACAGTCTAGCATTCAGACAGCTCCATAGCCTATTCATCAGAGAGAAATCAACATCAAGACCGTCCTAGCAATGAGACCTGCGAGACAGCACTACCGTTACACAGACCCAAATCCTAGCAGTGAGACAGCACTACAGTTACACAGACCCAAATCCTAGCAGTGAGACAGCACTACCGTTACACAGACCCAAATCCTAGCAGTGAGACAGCACTACCGTTACACAGACCCAAATCCTAGCAGTGAGACAGCACTACAGTTACACAGACCCAAATCCTAGCAGTGAGACAGCACTACAGTTACACAGACCCAAATCCTAGCAGTGAGACAGCACTACAGTTACACAGACCCAAATCCTAGCAGTGAGACAGCACTGCGGTTAGACAGACCCAAATCCTAGCAGTGAGACAGCACTGCGGTTAGACAGACCCAAATCCTAGCAGTGAGACAGCACTGCGGTTACACAGACCCAAATCCTAGCAGTGAGACATTCCTAAATTCTAGCAGTGAGCCAGGCCCAGAGCCTAGTCGTAAAACAGGTCAGTGGGGTATAGCCTAAGAATCTGAGAGAGAGACAGGCCCAACATATATGTAAACAAAACCTCAGACCCTTTATAGCCTTTAACATTGAGGACAGACACCTGACCTTGGAGTGACCGGCCCAATGTGTTGCCTAGCAGACCAGCAGGCGGTAGAGCTTTGTATCCTTTTCTGAATGAAAACCCACCCTGGGCCGTAATTGCAATGCTGGCCAAAGGGCAAAGTCTAAAGTCTAACTGAAGTTTGATTAATAACTACGCAAAAATCTATTTGCAAATGTAATAATACCATGAGAAAGATCCTAAGCACAAACATAGGTGGGTCAGATAGTCTCACGCCTCATGATGCCGCTAGTTCATTGTTCAAAGACTGACTTTGCACTTTGCTGAGCATTTAAATTAGGGTCCATAGATTAGATTAGGGTCCGTAGGTCCATACATATACACAGCTGTCTTAATATGACATTCACTCATATGTAAATAACAACCTAAGACCCTTGTCCAACGGGCACACCGCACAAAATCACATCCCGAGTCATGAGGCTAGCTAATAAGAGGACAAAAGATTACTTTGGTGTTTTTTTTTTTTTTTAAAAAGGCAAAAAGTCCCTCTATTCCCCCGATTCAGTGACTGCAGCATTAACACAGCTGTGAGCTTTAGAATAGCTGTCAGGCTTTAATTATAATTATGATTAGGCAAACATGGCAGCAGTCAAACAGCTTTAGTTAGCGGTGGGCTGGGCTGAATTAGAATAATGATCAGGCACACAGCGGATATGGAGAGGCGACTTTTCAGAAGTCCCAGAGGAGTGTCCAGTGGTGGAATCAGAATGCCCCAGACGCTGAGGAGGAACGTGTGAAGCCCCGAGGCGATCTGATAAGGCGGCTTTATCCCGGGAGTGATCAGGAGAAAGGAGGTTCCATTCCCCACTGAATAATATAGGCGCCCTCACCCTGTCAGCGCAATGACCCGAGCATATCTATGCATGTGTGTGTGTGTGTGTGTATTCATCTCTCACTCTCTGTCTCTCTCTCACACACTCTCTCCCTGTGTGTGTGTGTGTGTGTGTGTGTGTGTGTGTGTGTGTGTGTGCAGAGCTTTGAATTTCAAATCCTATCCATTTACTGCTTTGGGATGAGGTGTGGTGACACCAAGGTCTCACTTCTGTGTGTGTGTGTGTGTGTGTGTGTGTGTGTGTGCGTGTGTGTGTGTGTGTGTGTGTGTGTTTAAGGCCCTGTCCACCGCACATATTAGCAAACAGATGCCGGGGCTCCCTTGCCGTGTGTTTTGATCAATCAAGCTTTAACAAGTGGAGCTGACTTCATGCGAATGTAGCACTTAGCATGTGAATGGACTCAGGCCGCAGGCCTGGATTTGATTAGCCCTAAGAAGATAAATGACAGATTGAAACGGCCCCCCTGCAATCCAGCAGCTAACCCTCCCTCACACACACACACATACACACACACAATCTCACAAGATATCCCAAAGCACCAGGGCTTTGCATGCATAGATTATTGACTCTCCATTTTCTCCCTTTCTTTAGCTCTCACACACACACACACACACACACACACACACACACACACACACAGACTGATAGAGAGAGACAGACAGAGAGATGTACTATTCATCACTGTTTCTCTCTCATCATCTGGTAGACTAGAGTGGCATCAGCAGCAGCAGCAGCGGTGTAAAGACTTCACTAAGCTCTCTATTAGGCTTGGGTATCGAATATCGAGTATTGGTTGGAACCGGGACTATCTTTGCGATTTTCCCGGAATCGTTCAAAAGTTTAAATTTCGATTCCTACTTTCGATTCCCAGTCTGCCGACAGGAAGAAGAAACGTCTGAACACCAACGAAGAAGCGCATAGTTAATAGAATTAAAATTCATGGAGAAGGTCAGACTATTTCATTCAGAAAGCATTCCCGAGGATCCTTAAAAAGTCTTAAATAGGCTACAACTGAATTTTCGAAAGAGAGGTATTAAATGTGCGAATGGGACCGCCAGCGAGTGCAAGAGAGCGAGTGATGTCTCCATCCAGTTTCGTGTATTTAAAACGCAATTGTATACGTGATAGGCTATTAGGCTACGGGAGGAAGTGTAGTGGTTACAGAGTGAAGATGTTTTTCACGGGTTTGGTTAAAGGTGTGAAAACGGTAATAATACAGTAGGCCTATGTACAAAATAATATGCCTGGCGTTTTCGTGGTGTAGCTGAGGCCTGAGAGATAGACAGGGTAGCCTACGTGGAATGAGGGAGCCTACGGTAGAATGAGCGGGAGAAAGAGTTGGTAAGCCAGTTAGCGATAGGTTGGCCATATGTTCGAATTTAGGCCGGACATATGGGTTTTAAAAGCCCTGTCCGGCGTCCGGCGCAGCCTCAAGCCGGACGTTTATTTGTTCTCCTTTTTGGAGTTGCGCTTGGCATCTAAAGTCTTTGCTCGGACGCAGCATCGTTTCACAAACTATGGACGCGAAGACTGCTGGTGAAATTATGTGCAGTGCTTCGCAATCAGGAGGAAATACTGTATACCGGTATGTTAAGTTGATCTGTTTGCATCTTTCCAGCGTGTGTTGCTGGCCTAGCCTAGGGAAGAAAATATCTGTCTAAGTTATAATAGCCTACCTGTAATATCTGCCAGCAGCTTGCTTGCCAGCGTTTCCCAGTAGGCTAGGCCTACTTAGCAAAAGTTGTGAAATATAACCGCATATGTTTTGAATGTCGGCGACTGCTACATACAAATACGTGCGTTCATAATGTGCGTGCTTGAGATGAAACCAGCAGTTTTCAGCAGGATCATGCGAAGAGGACCTGTCTCTTAATTAATTTAAAACAAGTCAATGGTTTTACAATGTTTCAGTCAAGCTTTGGTTGGTTTAGATACAACTGGTATGCAAAATGTAAAGTAGTGGATTAACTTTAATTTGCTGTGCTGCATATGGACAATAGATGCACATAGTAAATTATATAAAGTAGGCTTATTAAAATATGTAAATAGCTTAGTTAACTTTGAAAAAAATATTTAAGGGAATCCAGTCCAGTGCACATGTCTTTGGCAAGTAGCCCTAGGCTACTACAGACACAGGTGAAGAACAGCCTCAGCAGTAAGCAAAACCAAATATGTACAGTACAGCCAGCTTCAAAAGCAAGCAGTCCAGACCCTAAAATTGGGCATTTATAGCTGTGAAGGTAATTCACACACAATTATTTTCTTTCGCCAAAATATTTTTGGTAACTTCTGTAGACATCCAAAATGGGGTGGGGGTTAAAATTAGTAGGAAAAAAAAACTATTGCATTAAACAGTCTTATATATCTTTTTGCCGTGGTATAGTCTTAATTTTCATTTAGATGTCTTGAAAAGGTCTTAAAAGTCTTTAAATTTGCACTTGGAAAATGTGCAGATACCCTGAGAAAGACCGTTGGTTAGCTAGCTCATTTAAAATATCCTAAACTTTTTTTGACCCTGCCTTTAAAAAAAATCGGAATCGAGAATCGTTAGGAACCGGAATCGAAATAAGAAATCGGAATTGGAATCGGAATCGTTCAAATTGAAACGATACCCAACCCTACTCTCTATCATCTTATTTTCTTCATTTGCTCAATATGGCTTCTCTCTGACTTCTCATCTATGTATTTTATTCTTACATTCATTTATCGTAACTTTTAATGCCACGATACGTAGAATAGTAAAGAAGAGTTTAACATTTAAAACATCACCTGATGAGTTTCTCTTTCCACTCATTTGCGTTTCTCTTTTTTTGTGACTTTTCTGTCTTTTCAATTTTTCTCCTTTAAAAAAAATCCAATCATACACGTTCTGTCCACAATCTCTGCGTCTGTGTTCATTACTAACCATGCTAATCACCAACAGTTGCCTTCCTGGCCAAATACTGCATCTTCAACCAGGAGAAGCTGGCAATATACAAGCGGGCTTTTCAAGCAGTAAGAAATGACACTACTACTACCTCTCAGTTATTGTCAGACAATTATGATGATGATGATGCAGATGAAGATGGTGGTGGTGGTGATGATAATGACGATGATGATGATGATGATGATGGTGATGATGATTATCTTCTCTCCAGGCAGACAG
>NW_027468664.1:26963054-26983054 GCF_046254945.1 Alosa pseudoharengus | reverse complement strand
GAAAGAAGAAAGTGTCCCTCTTGCTTTCATGGATTACAGCTTCTAATCTCATTAAAGCATCCGGCCCAGTTTGTGTGTGTGTGTGTGTGTGTGTGTGCGTGTGTGTGTGTGTGCGTGTGTGTGTGTGTGTGTCCGTGTGTGTGTATAAATGAACATACCCTGTTTTGCTGCCCCACTCCTCCCCTGCAATCAACCAGAGTCACTCTGCTCATCTCATATGAACCGTGTGTGTGTATGTGTGTGTGTGTGTGTGTGTGTTTGTGTGTATGTGTGTGTGTGTGTGTGTGTGTGTGGGGGGGGGGGGGGTTAGTGTAGGGTGGCCTCTCGCCCTCCAGCACCAAAGGACCAAAGGCTGCCGCCAGGGCCCTTTCTCCCCGCCACTGAAAGGGGAGTGCGGGCACATGAAAGGCCTGCGGTGGCTGGGCCTGGAGCTGGAGGTGGAGCTGGAGGTGCAAAGGGAAACTGAGCCTCCCTCAGCCAGGCGCTGAGGAGGTGGAGGACAGAGCTGATAATTATAGAGTAGATGTGTGAGCGGTTGTGTGTTCATGTGTGTGTGTGTGTGTGCCAGAATGTGTGTGTGTGTGTGTGTGTGTGTGTGTGTGTGTGTGTGTGCGGGTGCGAGTGTGTGTGTATATGTGTGTGAGTGTGTGTGTGTGTGTGTGTGCGTGTGTGCGGGTGCGAGTGTGTGTGTATATGTGTGTGCGTGTGTGTGTGTGTGTGATGGCAGTAGGCTCACGGCCAGCCTATTACTCCCAGTCCACTGCATCCTGGTCCACCCTTCACCCAATTACAACCTGGACGTTTTTAACAGAGCAAACAGGTGTACTCCAACAAGAGTAGAAATGGGCTGCGGAAACTCGAGCCCCTTCACACAAACGCACGCACACATACACGCACACACACACACACACACACACAGGCATTATGCCTACAGATCCACTCTGACTCATCCAGGTAAGGATTAAGTCAAAGTGAAAGCTAGAGAGAAACAATCGGAGAAATTGGACCAGCACCAGAACTAAGAGAGAACTAGAACCTGAACTTAATCCAGAAGGTAAACCTCAGTATACCAAGAACATGATTCTGATTTGAACCACAATGAGGCTCAAAGATGAGTCTGTCTATGTGTGTGTGTCTGTCTGTGTGTGTGTGTGTGTGTGTGTGTGTGTGTGTGTGTGTGGGTGGGTTTGTGGGTGTCTATGTCTGTGTGTCTGTGTATTGTGTCTGTGTCTGTGTCTCTGTGTGTGTGTGTGTGTGTGTGTGTGTGTGTGTGTAGGTGTGTGTGTGCGTATGTTTGAGTGTCTGTGTGTCTGTGTATTGTGCATTGTGTCTGTGTGTGTGTGTGTGTGCATGCATGTTTATCCTCAATCTCTTACCCCACTGCAGCAGCTCTTCCTGTTCCTCCTGGAGGCGCAGACAGGGGGCGATGTGGTGCCGGCGGACGGCTGCATCAGCACGGAGCAGCTTCTTCTGGAGCTGAAGGCCGGGGGCCTGCGCCGCGAGCAGGAAGAGGCCGTGCTGAGGGAGCTCACGCACCTGGGCGCGCTCGACTTGCTCGACTTCCTCGCCTACCTGCCCCTCTTCATCCTCATACACAACTCCGTGGTCAACAATCCGCTGGACGACTCGCCCAATCTGTGATGTCACACACACACACAGACAAGCGCACACACACACACACACACACACACACTCACCCCAACATGTAAACACACACAAACATGCTTACAATATTAAAAATATACCAATACAATACAATACACCATAAACTGTGTAACTTGTAGATCCTATCTTAACTGTTTGGTAACTGTGGTAACAAGGATTGGGGCCTGATTTAAATAAAAAGCTATTACCGAAGAGACGGGCTGTTCCTAAGGCAAATGTCCTATTCTAAAAGTGTATCCACAATTGTAGAAGCATTCTCTAACTTCCCAATATCTTCAATAAACTCTGCTAACTGTGGGATAACCGATAAGTTGTTTAGAGTCCTTAAATAAGTCTGCACATTTCTTGAATCTTTTTTTTTCTTTCTGTGTTTTGTTGTGGTCGAAACATTGTTTTGCCAAGCATGACAAAATAAAACACAGAAAAAAGAAAGATTCAAGAAGTGTGCAAACGTTTTAAGTATTTATTGACTATTTTTTTGTCTTGCACCTGGGATGTGCACAATGACCTCCTTCAACTGAAGAGTCCTACCAGATCCTGGTCTGAAACAGTCCCAGTCCACTGCAAGAGGTGCTGTCTATGGTTCTGAAATATGGTGCTAGCTAGCAAGACAAGTCTGAAACTGTGTGCCTATGTGTGCATAAATTGTGTGTGATGTGTTATTATGTGTGATTAAGGGGGGGGGGGGGGTTATTTACATGTTTCTAAAAGAACAGTCTGTTTTTTGCAAGAATGCTAGTCTCTCTCTCTCTCTCTCTCTCTCTCTCTCTCTCTCTCTCTCTCTCTACAACTCTATGTGTGTGTGTGTGTGTGTGTGTGTGTGTCGGAGGGGGTGGGGTGTGTGGTGCATCCAAGAGGCGTGAATAGGCCAGTGCATCCCCTGTTCTGCTCTTGTAAGAGCCCCAGCCAAACCAAAGGCAGTGGCCTCCAGTGAAAAGGTCCTCAGGTATTTATGAGAGAGTGAGAGAGCATCGGCTGCCCATAGAGCTGCTCCGCCCCAGCACTGCTTTAAGAGGCGGAGACACAGGGATGGCTACAAGTGCTTACAAGGGGAGACATGGGTATAATAGGAAGAAAGAAAGGGAAGACCTGTAGGGATTGTGTGTGTGCGTGTGCATGTGTTTTGTTTGCAAAAAAGTGAGTGTGTGTGTGAATTTCCCTTTCTCTAACAGAGACAGAGAAAGAGAGCAAAATAATGTGTGTGAGTGTTATCTCTCTCTCTCTCTCTTTCTCTCTGAGAGAGACAGAGAACAAGGACTCCCTATAAATTTCAACAGGAGATACATCAGAGGCTAACATAACCAATCAGCATGGCTCACACAGAAAGTGCCTTGCTTTTTCACCACCTGTATAATGAGATGGGCTGCATTCTGTTAGAAAGGGACACACACACACACACACACACACACAAATAAAGTAGTTTACTCTCTCCCATAGTAACGGCTGGGAGCTGTACAGTTAAAGGGAGGAATGCAGCATTTATGGCGCGCGCCTGATTATCTACATAACCACGTCCAAAAATCCACCCCGCTGCTCGTTAACCAGAACAAGTGCATGGCGCTGAAACAGGACTTCTTTTCTGAATGTGGAGAGAGAAAGAGGGAGGGAGGGAGAGAGAGGCCTGCCAAATCGTGTTAACCTTTCAGACTCTGCCCATGGAGATAGCGGCGACAAACAAAAAAAAGCGATGCCGTAAAATAGGCCTGTGGTCGCTCTATTTATCTTTGATTTTCATTATTCAGTGGCCTTCAATAGCGCATACGCTCGTTATTCAATTCTTTTGGTGGGAAGTAAGGCCTCCGTTAACCTAGCCAAGGCCAAACCTCTTCAAAAACACAAATCTCGCCTGGCTTCCTCTGGAAATCAAGCAACACTCGCCAGAATAGGCATCCAAAGGAAAAATATAGTCGTTTCGTAATAGGAGTCGTATCCAAAACTGCCAATGGAATATCACAACCAGTCTGATATCAGGGAGAACCTCGCCTAAACCATATCCCCAGGACGCGGAAAGGGGACCCCTTGTTTTGAATGTTCTTCAATGACCCCCGCCACCTCATTTCTACCACTTAGCGCAGTCATAAATGAATCATCGGAGGCCTCTCTGCGTAATCTTATGGCGCTTTGCCATCGAACAGCAGCGTATCCCTGCCATATGTTGCCGCGGGGGTTTTAATCCGGGCGAGAGAAAGGCAACGCCATTCAAATCCCAAAGTGAATTTCACACCCGATGAGTGGACGCCTTCTCCCATTGGAATGCCGTTGACAGACAAGTCCAGGGCTTTGGAAAACCACGCCGCCTCATCGATTCGTGACCAAAGGGTTGATAGACGCGCGAATAAATTACGAGAGCTGGTCAAGGGTTCAGAACAATCTCCTCGTTTCTTTGGTGACTTCACATTTAAGAGTGGGCACTGTTTACTGGACCTGTCGGGGTAGGAGTGACGGTGCGTCAGTCTGTCATGTTAGCGTCAAATCCGTAAAATCTCCTATTTCTTCTCCCTATGGCCTTACTTAGGCTAAATTAGCGCTCTTCAGCCTCCCCACATTGGTAGCCTTGGTCACTGGTCTAATTAAAGTGTGTGTAGGCTACCGCTTGAGTGTATCAGTAGCCTTAGCCTAAGTAACGGAACTAAATGTTTTCTTTTGTTTGTTTACTTGTTTTGTATTTGTTTTGTTTATTTGTATTATATGCTATCCAACTTGGTTGCATAGGCCTATTGTACCGTTGGTGAAGGTGTTAGGCTTACAGCAGATTTCTAAATAAGAAATCCGCTCTAATCATCTAAATAAGAAATCAGCTCTGCGTTTGTAGACAATACGTAAGAGGAATGATACCTGAATATTAAACAATATTCCCCTCGCCTTTAAGACTAATTGTTTCAACATGTCAGCAGCCACAGTTTAGATACACATATCAGCGGGGAACTCCCTAGTCTGACTTCTTTATCTGGAGTATTTAGCGCCGGGCTACACCACCGGGTAGGCTATTATTGTGTTCTGCAATAACTCATCTGCGATAGCGGCGCGAACAATGTCTGGCGCAACTTTTCATCTTTATTATCTTTCGTCAGTTTGTTTCCTCCTTTGCTCTGTTCTCTTTCTCTCTCTATCTCTCTCTCTCTCTCTTTGTTTTTTTTCTCTCGTCCCCTCCTCCTGGGCGTAGGGCTGGTCGCGCGCTGCTGTCAGAAGGCACACGCCGTCGGCCAATTCAGTGCGCGGGCAGCACTCGACCACTTTACGACCTCATTCACTCATTACCGCCGCGCACGCGCCAGGCAGCACAAGCGACGCTCCACCTGTCAGATAGGCTCCGGTGGTCGCGCGCAGAGCGGTATGCCAAGATGAAAAGATAAGTCCCATTTAACCACAGGCACATAGTGTCAGATCTAAAAGTTTGACAAGAAGGCGGGGGACTGCACGACGTTTTTAAAACAACTTTCGTCCTTTGAAAAGTTCCTTCCTTTCACAGATTAGCCTCTTTGAACAACTGGATGGACCAATTATTTTAACTCAAAATAATGCACACCAGCAGAATTTTATACTATCAATAAATAAGCTCTGTTTTGTTTAGGCTACACACACACACACACACACACACACAAAATAGATTTTGATCACCCATAAGTTCGGAAATATCTAATGCCGATCACACTGACAAAATGTGTTGATGTGTTGTCAAACAACACGTTGTCTAGCCATAGAGTCCCCCATAGCCGTCCATAGCAGGCAGATTTGGCATGCTGTTCGGGTTCAGGGGGTGCAACAGTATTCAAGTCACGTCCTCCTCAACCGGACACCAACCGAGCTTCTGAGCGATGCACCCCATTCATGCTATCCTCGGGCTTTTGTGCCACACTGATTTCTAAATTGCGATGAGTGCATGTGTCCTTGCCATCAGAAAATGTTTTTTTCCTCCAAAAATGTTTTGCTGAGAAGATACCAGATGACTTCAAATGGAAAACATGACTGAATAACTCCCTCTCTCTCTCTCTCTCTCTCTCTCTCTCTCTCTCTCTCACACACACACACACACACACATACAGAGAGAGAGAGAGAGAGTGAGAGATGCACAACACAAAAACATAGGAACCAGAAGTTGATCATTTTCATATTGCTTTATTGTAAGACTAGTGTAGAAAATATTGTTAAAGGCATATTCATCTTTCTTTTGTCTATTAAAAACCAACCCCTTTAAGTGAAGGTGGTATATAAGACAGGTTGCATCAAGACACAATATACAGTCCATTGTGCTCCGTGTGGACAATAGCTGCGTAACCTTTGATCATTATGAACTCCAAGATATTACAATAACATGTAATTCCTATTAAATAAGACACGTTGGTGCTAAAATATCACTTGGAGTGTCAAACTCCGTACAACCTCAAAAACCATGACAGGGGAGTCAGCTGCGATGTTTTTACAGTCTAAGTCTACACAGGCGAGAGGTCATTAGGCAATTAATATATTGTCAAAATATATACATATTAAAAGAATGTGTACAAAACATCTATAAATCTCTTACATACAAAAATAGCTTAATATATCTCCAAAACAAACGTTTATACAAATAGAATTTCATATAATAAAATCCGCAAAAGTTGGAAGCATTTTTAGAATTGTGTGTCAGTGAAACATCTATACAAAGAGGGTTGGACGTTCTTTGATTGGATTTAGCATAGTTTGAAAACATTTAAATAGTGTTTGTATGTGCCACCGTATGAGGAGTGTCATTTTAAATTAGGGCATTTTAGGACGAATGCACAAGAAGGATGAGTTCCGGCGCGGTAGGCGCTTTGTTTTGCCCGACAGCAGGACGGATCGTCGTATCTTGAAGCCCCTTGGCTCTAGGCGTTGAGGCCCGATACCTGTCGGTGTCATTCGGGGCCATTGCCGGTTGTGGACACATTGGTCCGGAGCGCAAACGCAGTGCTTTGTGTTCGTAGAAAGCATAGGGGTCTACGAGGCCCTTCTGGAACGCTGGCAGTGCAGATGAAGCAGCAACATCATCCTGTGATTTAAAAGAGAGAGAGAAGGACGGATGAGTCTTCAAACTAAAACCATAACAAAATCAATACCCTCCAACTACGAAAAGTGCCATGACTAATAATAAAGTATGAATAGGCTCCTGATTCTAATATATTAATAACAACAACAAACCTGCAATGGGCGCTCAGAACCAGTTAGTGAAGTCCAGAAGTTCTTGTTCTTCGGGACTTAACGGATCGTACGAGCCCTCGTCTGAGGAGTAGGATGAGACTGGTGATCCCGCCATCGAGTTCATGTCATTGGCGTAGTTCTGGGACATGGTGGGCGAGAGTACGCCCGACTGGAAGGCTGCGCTGACTGCGTCGTGCTCGTCCAGCAGCTGCTGCAGCGCGCGGATGTACTCCACAGCCGAGCGCAGTGTCTCCACTTTGCTCATCTTCTTGTTGGCAGCGCCGTTGGGGACGTGTTCGCGCAGCGTGGCGAAGCCGTTGTTGACAAGCTTCACCCGGTTGCGCTCTCTCTCATTCCGTCGCGCCACGGCATGCGGCTGCTGCTGGGGAAGGCTGTAGCCGAAGCCGGCGAAGTTGAGCCTCCTTTTACACCGCAGAAGTTCGGGGGAGGACGACCGATGTCTCTTCATCTGCTTGGAGGCGGACTTGCCGCTGCACTGACTGTCAGTCGGGCTGAGCTGGATGCTCTGCGCGGCTGCTGCGAAGAAGCAAGTGGGAGGCATGAACTGTTGCTGTCCGACGCTGATTTCCATCTTGGCAGTGATATCCATTTACCGTAGATGTAAAGGGTGGAAAAAAGAAAAAGAAGAAGATCAACGAAGCGATGACTGGATGAGTCGCTTGCAGGGAAAAGAGGCGTATGCTTTCGGGTTGCCCGGTTGAACGTGCGTCTAGCTCGTGGCGTTCACGTGTGGCTTTATGCTCCCTTTTTTTAGCAGTTGTCAAATGGGCAGTGAGGTGGACTGCAAGCCTCGCGCGCTCCTTGAATTGCTCTGAGTCCGGAGAGGGGCCGCTGGGGGCTTTTTCAACGCACGGGCAGCCCCCCACGCGCCCAACCTGACCACGCCTCCTCGCGCCTGCTGTATTCACCTTGGGCTGCGATGCTGTTGCAGTTCGTACGCCAGGCGCGTGCCACTCCTGCTACTGAATAAACAACAGAATCCTGCGCACAACTGCTGTGCAACTTTAAGACTTTGGAAGTAAGGAGACAAGGACTCTCCGTGGTAGCCTATTGTGAGAGTGTTGTGCACGTAAAGCAACTTTTCTGAAGTCGCTCTATCTCAGATTTCACACAATTTATCAGTTACAGAGACATTAAATTAAGTTATGACTGTGCAATCAAACTTTACACACTTACAACGTCTAACAACCTTCATTCATACATTTGAATTAGAAGGGACCCTTACCTTACAAAAGTCCCAGTGAACAATGGAGCTTATTAATACTTTCTTTGAGAAACCACATGAACTTATCTGAACTCGAAGTGGCCCTATCATTACGAATGGAATAAGCATTTTGTTCATTCGAAAAATCAGTATAAACAAAATTAGACAGACAAATGTTGAACACCGTCCAAACCAACTTTTAAAAGCATTTTAAAGCAACAAGCTCGTGTTGACTGGGTACAGGCTGAGCTCGGATACTCTGTCCGTTTGGGTTTATGGTGCTGAAAGACAGCTCTCTTCAGCACTTACGGGTGGACGAGTGAGCCACAACTAAAACTAAGCACGGAAGAACTCTTAACGTACGTTGTTCAGTACAGGTGTGGCTCAGGCGAACAAAGTCATGAATTTCCCCACTGGCGTTGATTCAGTCCCCGCCAGTCTGACTCCGGGGTTGGGCAAAATGCTTCCCGCAGCCATAGTCTTAGATATACTATTCATGCTGCTGCTAAGACTTTCACAACCGCATTAAGAGTATCGCGTACTGACTGAGAATGGAGCTTTGTCTGGTCGAAGCGAATTTTCCACTTTCATTAAAACTAATCAGTGGAACGGAAGGTAAAATCTGTGAGGAGGACGCTAACGCCGCGTATTCGGAGGGGTTTTTGTGTATGATTGGTTACACTCTATTTTGTTACAGTAGACGCGACACAGTGTATTTCGACATTTTTGTCTTCTTTTAAAAGGGAGAATAATGGAACACATCTTTCAAACCGGGACAAATCCAACCGACTCTCAACTCTCTATGAATAAGTCCCCCTCCCTCTGTTGGTGGGTGCGTGTGCCTCTGTGTGTGTGTGTGTCAGAGAGAGAGAGAGAGAGAGAGAGAGAGAGGGAGTCGGCTATGCGTGCTGTGAGGGACGAGGCGAAAGAAAGGAGAATAGGGACGGGAGAGAGGGGGGTTCGATAAATTGTGCAATTTTTCTGTGTTGGCTGTGGCATTCAAGATCAAGCTAGCATTGAAGAACCCAGTCCCCTCCCAACTTTTTCTCTTTTCTCTCTCTCTCCCCCACTCCCCCTCCTCTCCCCTATTCTGGCGCAGTGAGAGTTTAGAAAGAAGCGTGGGTTCTATTCAACTGCCCCCCACCCCCCTCGCATGCGCGGGGCTTTCTGAAACCTATCTACCGTGCCCTGTCAGTGCAGCTCCGGCGTCCAATTAGCGCTTTGTAAAGACCGTCTTTCTTTTGCGCTCTTCTAGAGGCTGAGCGAGCGGTAGCTTTATTCGCGAAACATCCAGTCACGACTAGGTGTAATAATTAATATGACATCTGGGCCACTGTGTCTACATTCGGCCACCTCTGTGTCTTCCTATCTCTTAGTCTGTTTTTCTCTGATAAGTTTACTGCGAGCGTTCACGTTCCACAAAACAAGTATAAGTATATACTTGTTTGATCCCGTGAGGGAAATTTGGTCTCTGCATTTAACCCAATCGGTGAATTAGTGAAACACAAACAGCACAGTGAACCGAGGTGAGGTGAAGCACACACTAATCCCGGCGCAGTGAGCTGCCTTCTACAACGGCGGCGCTCGGGGAGCAGTGAGGGGTTAGGTGCCTTGCTCAAGGGCACTTCAGCGAACCGGCAACCTTCGGGTTACAAGTCCAGAGTGCTAACCAGTAGGCCACGGCTGCCCCAATAGACAAATGAAATCATAAAGCGTCTAGGGTAGACTGCGCGTCCTTTTTAATCCATAGGGGTATGCGTTTGCTAGCCTATATGAGATTATTTATGAATGTATTAGTTGTTAAAAAATAATTGTGTATGTGTGTGTGTGTGTGTGTGTGTGTGTGAGAGAGAGAGGGGGGGGGGGGTACACCTAGGAGAAATGTGTGGCCTATATATTCTACAGCCCAAACTGTAGCCTGGTAAATGTATTTTGTTGTTGTTCATGTTCATGAAAGAGTCCCACACTTATGCAAGTATAGTCCTTTTTTGGCTAAAGCTTTCTGAAGTGTGGCATGCCGGGTAGCCAACAGCGACGCGACCACCCAGCCCCTCGCTCTGCCACGCGCCCTTGTCTGCCTGAATTTCAGCATGCTGTCAAACTCCACGCGCTGGTACTTCACCAAAACAATCTGTCAAATTATGGCGAATTACCACTGCACACATTCATACAGCAGGCAAGCTGATAAAAGTCGGTTAGAACGAGAAGTAGACGATTGTAAAGTTAGACATTGGTGCATGTGTGATGGTGATGTTATTGTTTTGCTTGGCCCAAATCATATATTTGCTTGGCCCAAATCATATAAGCGAACCAGGCGTATTAAAGAGTTAGGCTAACTAACCCAAAGGCACACGTTCCCATTTTCTGTTGCGGGCCTACTTTTTTACCTTCCTGCTGCCTTGGTTACAGACGAGTGTGCCGGTCGAACAGGTGGGAGGTCCAGGTGCTCCATACCTTATCTTCTGTCCCAGAGAGAAATTGTGAAATCGCTCCAAGCCAAGTGCCCCTGTGGTCCTTTACCCCTGTTACTTGTTGCAACTTGTTAAGACTCAGCTGTGATGCAAAACCAAAGCCAGCCGTAGAGCGCCATCTAAAGGAGAGAAGGTGGAACAGAGCCTGGCATTGAAATTGAGAGTCAAGTCGGCACCAGAGGGCGTACGGCAAGTTAGGGGGATTTTGGTGTTATATGATACCGGCTGTTACGTGATGTACCCTCTTTTTTTGGCCTGAGCAAATAAAGTGGAACATGTTTATGGATCACGTTAGTTAGATCAAACTAATGTTTGGCCAATGGATTCTCTTGTCTACGTGTAAACACTGTCATATGAAATTGCTTAAATTGCTTAAGCCATACAGCAGCGTTATACTGCTTAAACCGGGCGCACACTGCCCTCTAGTGGTGAAAAGGTGTAAGGGATAGCGTCAATCACATCCAAAACAGTCTCCGCACCATCCTCCTATGGCCAATGTGAAAAAAGACTAAAGCTAGTCAACTTCTCCCGAATCCAATGGTGAGCTTTGCTATCAGTATGTGTATAACACCTTCCCCCAAAACACTATAGTGGAAATACTAGAGATTGTAGATTTATTTTATTTTAAAAACGCAGTTTTAGGGGAACATTTTGAGAAATGTAGCTCCATGACCATGAGTTCCCATACATTTATATGCAAGATATTTTATATAATATTCCTATGGGGATTTCAATATTTTAAAATATTTTAATCCTAACTCATATGCATTGCAGCAGACAACAACAACAACAACAACAATAACAATGTGTGAGTGTGATGCAGGATGTGACATACAGTATCTCCTTATCAGGCCTCTCTGTGACAGAAAACTTCACAGATGTGTTATCTATTTGAGAGAGCTGCCTTAGCAGCAGCATCACAGTGCTGCTTCTCTCCAATCTACAAAATGTTAGAAAGACATCACACCACCACTACATCTCCAATGCACCCTTGACGGTGCTGTACTTCATTACATTACATTACATTACATTACATTATGTGTATTCATTTAGCAGATGCTGTCATCCAAAGTTCATTTCAGTTCAGTTTATTGTCATTCAGCATGTTAGACATACGCTCTCAGGACCATCAGTGTCAGTAATTCACTAGCCTATAATTAAAAATACTAAGGTTAAATATAGCATAAATAGGATAAAAAAAAAGCAGTTCAATATAGCATAAATAGGATTAAAAAAGCAGTTCAATCAAAGCAGCAAGTATTTCAGGGCATCAGCAGCCATAAAGTGCATACAGTTCCGGAAGTGCATTCAGTTCTAGGGTAAAGGGATGGCAGTTGTTGAGTTCTCAAGCCTCACCGCCTCTGGGTAGAAACTGTGCTACTTACAAAATGAGGAATGACATTCAAACTGTAACACAGAGGAGAGACCCTTAGGTAATATTCCTAGCAAGGGGGCCTTAGGTAACAATGAATACTACAACAACAAATACTATTAGTAAAGGATTGAGAGTGCAGCAGTATGAGTTCTGGTCAAGTGTTTTGAAGGAGATGGTGGTACAAGGAGAAGGAAAGAAGAGGGAGGTGCATGGTAAGAGGGTTGTTAGAAATGTTAGGAGAGAGGAGGTCGCCTACGCTCAAAACTCACTTCTGAGAGAAAGTGGAATAGAACATTATGTCCAATATTCCAATATATGGTTTAATGTTCTGCATTTTGTCCAATATTCCAATATATGGTTTAATGTTCTGCATTTCTCATTAGTAGGTCACTTTGATACTAAAAGTATGATTCTATGTAATGACTGTATGATATCTGTACTGTCCCTGTGTATATCTCTGTGTGACTGTATTTAGAGATAAGCGACATTATGACTTTGGAGTGTTTTACTGTTGTACTGCATGGCTGCGTCAGTAGCTATCTGCTCCAGGCTGCCACTAATCAGGGTCTGATTCAGTGTAGTCCACGTGAGATGGGACGACCAACGCCATCTCCCGTCAGCCTGGAAGGATACTTAAACTCAAACTATTTCCTTGTCTAGTTAGAGCAGCTGATGGATCTTTAGTTGAAGTCATGCTGTCTCTCCCTTGATGCGCATCATTGTAAATAAACTCTGTTCCTGATTTTTCATACTATTGGTCTGACTGGGTCTCTATTAAATCTATGGTATCAAATTACCATCACTTCGTAGAGGACCTTGTAAATTGTATATCAGCAGGTTTGACAATAAAAAGTTGCTTCCAGTACACAGTACACTCTGTTCTTCACTGTGTAACAGGAGGATCACTGTGTAACAGGAGGTGGGAGCAAAAAATTAAGCTGACAAAAAAAAACATGTCTTTGTCTCTGTGTGTCTGTGTGTGTGTCTCTCTCTCATTCTCTGTGTGTGTGTGTGTGTGTGTGTGTGTGCGTGCGTGTGTGTGTGTGTATGTGCAGAATCAAGTTGGGATGAAAAACAGACTTGTAGCTGAAGTTACAAACTTTGAACAGTTGCAAAAGGTTGTGTGCAACTCAGCTAGGATCTGCTATGAACCTCTATTGTGGACATTCATTGGATACCGTCTCTTGGTTCAGGTAGGCCTCTAAGCTACCTGATTTCTCAATTCTGTATGGACCCTTTCAACAAGGTAAACAAAAACAATGCTTGAACATTCTATTTGGGCCCCAATCTACTTCCTCTGCATTAAGATAACATATGGAATGTTAAAAAGGAAGTCTTGTGGGGCCAACTATGATGCTGATAATGAAAATTCCATGAAAGGGTCTAAAGCGCCTCTAAGTGGTGGTCTGACGAACAGCCACTCTGAATGAGATGCACTGATATAAACTACGAAACCCACCCTCAACTCCCACACACTCCTTTCCATGTTTCAGACACATTCATATCTGTTCACTTACAAGATTATCACACTCTTGCATTTGTATCTTCCATTCAACTTAATTAAGTAGCCTAAATGTATTGTAGCGTTCACTGCTATTTACATACATGCAAAGGAACACTTATCAAAGCAGATCAAAATAAGATAATTCCATCAAAAAAGATGCAATTATCTGTTTATTATGGTTGTTTTTGGCCACAACCACACCTTTTCACTCAACCACACGAAACTCGGTTCTCACTGGCATGGAAAAAGGGGGTGGCACCCCAACATTGGCCCAGGTTACACAGCCTATCAGCGAACAGTACACACATTAACCTGCCCAACAATAATGTTGCAACCATAACCGTAACTCGGATACGCTACAGTATTATTATGCATGCCTAATTTCCTCAAAACAACTAGTCAGTTAAAGACACGTACTAGGATAACCTGTAAAATCCTGATAACATCAGATGTTCGTTTGTTTTATGCCCACACATAGCTTTCCAATCATTTGTAGCCTAATTATTAAGTAATGCCTTGCGCACCGTTCCCCTGAGAGCATTGAGGAAGGTGTTATACCTGAATAACTGTTAAACAAAAACTGTAAAAAAAAAAACCAGAATGATTACAAACAGACAGCCTCCCGCTAGCATCCAGCCAGCAAACAACTAGAACCAGATGTGCCTTGATGGCCGTTTCACAACAGCTTCAGTGGCCTCCATTCCCAAACCATCGCGTGACAGGCACCACGGGCCGAATTTTTAGGGGGTGTGGTGTCACATGGCCTCTCTTAAATTGGTGGAGTTGACGGAGAAGCTTTGCAAACAAACTCAGACATACGTACCAACCACTTTCTCCTGCACCTGCGCCGCGAAAAGCCGACGATGGACGCAGCTCTCAAGAAAGAAAACGGTGACAATGGA
Organism: Alosa pseudoharengus; assembly: GCF_046254945.1. Classification (NCBI taxonomy): domain Eukaryota; kingdom Metazoa; phylum Chordata; class Actinopteri; order Clupeiformes; family Clupeidae; genus Alosa; species Alosa pseudoharengus. Next base: position 26,968,755 of record NW_027468664.1, on the reverse strand, counting down.
ATAAAGGTAATAGTCGACAGATGTTATTTTTTTAAATAATTGTTAATATCGTGATTAGGCTATTTCAATGATGTATTACTAGCATTAGTATAATCATGATTGTTATCATTATCTTTCATTATGTCTATCATTAATTACCAAGCTGTAACAAAACACCTGTCTAATGACATTTTAGGTATTTTAGGGCTCACATTTTCAAAAAATATATAATTCAAAAATGTCTTTTTAGATTAAGAACTACATTATGTCAAAACCAAGGATATCACACAGCTGAGGTCTAGTAAACATGTTTAACAGGCTTTACCTTGTATGGAGGCTTGGAATTTCACCATTTTAGGGGCAAGGCCACTTGGGCTTCAGTTCGGCATATTTGGTGGGGGGCACAAAGGCCACATGTCAGGGCACCAAGGCCAAAGCAAAGTTACAGTAATAGGCTATAAAAATGATCAAAGTTGTATTTAGCCTATTCAGTAGACCTGCATCACTGTATGAAACATTACAAAAAACATGAAACATGACATACAGTATTACATAGAACTGTAAATCATCTGATCATCTAATATTTACAGATATCAAGTTGTATGTACTGACTCATCTGGCTATTTGAGATAAATATATACCTTGGATCTGTAAAATGTAGTTTATAATGGCTATGGCTTAAGGGTTGTGTGTGTGTGTGTGTGTGTGACTGCTTATTCTCCTGACCGGGTCTGAGTGGACAGGTTATGCAGGTCAGTGGCCAAAAGGTAGCGGGGAAAGGGCAGAGATGTCACAACACTAAGTTCGCTGGAACGTACATGTGCCCCCCACACACACACATACACACACACTCACACACACACATTGCAAAACCCTTGAACACATCCACTTGTAGCAGATAGGTACACAGTGCAGGTATTCAGGGATATTTTTAATCTGTGTACTGATATTTAGTGGCAGTTTTCTTATTATGCATGTGTGCAAACAAATAGCCCACTTTCATGTGAGATGCATACAACGTAAGCGTGTAAGTTCAGGTAAGGTATGTAATGTGGGTCAGGCCGGTAAATCAGACTGGGCAGACAAAACAACATATGCTGGAGATTTCAGGGGTCAAAGAGAGGAAGAACGCAGGAGCGAGAGAGAGGGAGAGGTAGATCAAGGAAGCACAAGAGAGAGAGAAAGAAAGAGAGAGGAAGAGTTTGTGAGAGAGAGAGAGAGAGAGAGAGAAAGAAAGAGAGGAAGAGATGGTGAGAGAGAGAGAAAGAAAGAGAGAGGAAGAGATGGAGAGAGAGAGACAAAGAGAGACAGAGAGAAAGAGAGAGAGGAAGAGATGGTGAGAGATAGAGGAAGAGATGGTGAGAGAGAGAGAGAGAGAGAGAGAGAGAGAGAGAGAAAGAGAGAGAGGAAGAGATGGTGAGAGATAGAGAGATATAGAGAGATATTGAGCGGTGAATAGCCAGTAGCTGTGGTTCCCAAAGGGGGTTAGCACTCTGAAAGGTTCACTTGAGGAAAGAGTGTCTTAAGTGTGCAGGTCTGTCCATCAGTAACACAACTAGCCCATCTGTAAACCAGGCTGGACTGCCAGTGTTGGGCCAGCACAGGGCCGCATCAGAGCCAGGTGCACGCCAGAGGTGGAGACATGAATCATGCCAAGTATGGACAGACAGGACACTACTTGAAATGTTGGGCCTTATCAGAAAATGAAATATTAGCCCACCTATGGGGTACAGTTGTTGAAAGCACACAGAGCTCACATTGTGAGCTGGTAGTGTGAGCTGAGGATAATTATTAGGATAATTATTATTAATTATTATTTAATAGATATATTCCCGTGAGGGAAATTTGGTCTCTTATCCCAATCCATGAATTAGTGAAACACACTCAGCACACAGTGAGGTGAAGCACACACTAATCCCGACGCAGTGAGCTGCCTGCTACAACAGTGGCAATCGGGGGGTTAGGTGCCTTGCTCAAGGGCACTTCAGCCGTTCCTACTGGTCGGGGTTCGAACCGGCAACCCTCCGGTTACAAGTCCGAAGCGCTAACCAGTAAGCCACAGCTGCCCCATGATGTAGCAGGGTTGCTGCAGTGTGTCCAGGGTGTGTCCTCCTTGCCCAGTATTATGGTCCAATCAGCTAGTCTCTCGCAACGTGTCTCACAGTAGCCTGCTGGATTCTGTAATGAACAAATGATTTACTTGGACCTTATTTCCCGCGCACCATTTAGAGACCCCTGCAGACTTCAACAGGACAGCAGCATGTCTTCAGTTATTAATTAATGTTACTTTAACCGGTGCATTGAGTAAAAAGTAGTTCGACCACAAGACCCTGAGCCTGTTGTTGTTGTTTTTGTACTGTTTTGTGTGAGTAGCAAATGAGACAGGCCTATCTGGAGGAGCAGACCCAGAAGTCTGGCGTGCTCTCCTGCATCTTCTCCCTGAAGCAGGAGGTGGGCGCTCTGGCCAAAGCCCTCAGGCTCTTTGAGGTTAGTCTCACAGCACGGCACAGCCTTTTCCATATGCACTTACATTCTCTCCCTCTTTCTCTCTCTCCCTCTTTCTGTCCCTCTCTCTTTCTCTCTCTCTCTCTCTGTCTCTCTCCCTCTTTCTCTCTCTGCTACTGCCTTTTTCATCATCTCACCTCTAAAAAATGTCTCTGTCTTTCCCTAGTAATATTGTAAGTATTTTTCTTCCTGTTCTCTCTTGTTCTTTCTCTCTCTCATTCTCTCTCTTTTCTCAATTTCTCTCTCTCTCCCCATCACCCTGTTATTATTCTTGCTATCTCACACACACACTTACACACACGCACGCACGCATGCACACAGACACACGTAAACCTATTTGTATTGGAAGTGCATTTGGTCAGTAGCTGGTCAATGAGAGAGGCCAGGTTACTGACAGAGTCAACACTGGTTTCAAAGCAAACAATCCCCCCATAATCACACATTTAAAGACGTCTGCTGTCACATGACACTTTAAATAAATAGTTTGTCCTCTCCCTCAGGGCATTGTGAAAACATATCACAATATTTTGCATGCATTTCAATGAAATGTTGGAACTTAAAGCAACACAATGTAGTTTACCTTAAAGCAATAGCTTCAAACTAATTTCGGCACTACACCAACTTACTACATGGAGGATGGGGTCTCTGATATTTCCGATGCACGTCTAGATCACCTGGTATTGTACCTGGAAATCCAGAGTTATCGCGAGAGCTCAATTTTAATTTGCTCAGCGAGTGACTCTGGCGACGAGTAATGATGCTCATTACCTATGCCCATGAAACCAAGCTGCACCAATCACATCGGTGTATCTGAAATAGGCAGGCCAGAGGCGAGCTAAACAAGTCGACAGTGTTGCAACGGCGATGTTCGGAAACATTGATCATAGTGTTATCCAATTGTGTCGTTGTCCAGAATCAGTCTGTAAACATTGGTCGTAGTGTTATCCAATAGCGTGCAGTGATATTTTCAAATGCATGCTTGGTGCCGCCCCTCGAGTCCGGCCATTTTAATTACTGGTAGCCAGACCCTTAATCTTTCGGATTGGGTCTGGTCCTCCAGGCTACTGGTATTGCACTTTGTAGCGTTTGTCACTTGTAGGAGCATGACCCTTTTTGTCAGTTTTAGATCAATTCCGTACCCCTTTAGTGCTGAATGGGCACCCAGTACATTGACAATTGTTGAAAAGGGGAGTTCATACATCTTTAATGTCTCAATATCAATATGGAAGAGAAAGAGAGACGCAGAGACATAGAGATGGCTTGGATTCAGCTTGCAGTACATTGTAATTCCTACTGGTCCGTTACTGTTGTAAACCTTAGGCTGTGCTTGCAAGACCAGCAGGAAACCTTTAATAGCATACTTTAGCATGCTCTGTCCAGTAGTAAATGTTTAACAGCCTTCTTAAATCATCACAAAGCAAAGGGTCTGGTTTACAGATGCCCCAGTCCTGCATGCTGCTTAAAAGCACAGGGATCTCTTCAAGGAGAAAAAGCAACCCCTTTGCATATGCACGTCTAATAATAATAATAATAACAATGAAAAGCATAATAATAATAATAATCATACCTTCTATGTATAGAATGTTTATCTAGCTACTGATTGTTACTTTACATGCAAGTTAAAACAGTTTTAAACAATCATTTCTAAAACTGATTTTCCCTTGATTGTGATTGGCTGAATCATGTTCAATGTCGTTGTAAAATGCAGCATAAACATACACCTTGATCGCATTTCGTTCTATATTACTGCGCTACCATAACTTGATACAAAAGTTAAAGTAGCTGCTTCTAGACGTTGCTTGGCAACCATTCAGATAGATTAAATATATTTATTGGCGGAAGAATGATTATCTATGAATAAATCGTTACATTACGCTAGCGCGTCGTGCCTAACAACACCCCTTAGCTGTTGCAAAATCAGTGTAACCTACGGTCTCTCGGGGCTTATTGCTTAAATAAGTACAGTATATGTACTGTATGTAAGTGTAATATAAACAGCATATAATAGTAGAAACAGTATACAGTACCTGTAGTAATGGAAACAATATATAGTAGTAATAAAAAACAACACAACCACTTTTCTAGCCAATCACAGATGTTGCCTCAAGAGCGTGGAGGGGAGGGGTGTATTTGATTGGCTGTTGAGCTACACCATCAAAGCATCAGCAGAAAAATATTGTTTACAATTTCTATATGAAAGTGCATTGAAATTAAGCTTAAAATCTGGAAAGGTTTAGAAGTGCCGTCTAAGCACTTCTAAAGAAAACCTATTTGGTTAAGGTCAATTGTACGGAAGACGTTAGTTCTCTATTGATACCAGGGGCAGCCGTGGCCCACTGGTTAGCACTCTGGACTTGTAACCGGAGGGTTGCCGGTTTGAGCCCCGACCAGTGGGCTGCAGCTGAAGTGTCCTTGAGCAAGGCACCTAACCCCTCACTGCTCCCCAAGCGCCGCCGTTGTAGCAGGCAGCTCACTGCGTCAGGATTAGTGTGTGCTTCACCTCACTGTGTGTTCACTGTGTGCTGTTTGTGTTTCACTAATTCACCGATTGGGTTAAATGCAGAGACCAAATTTCCCTCACGGGATCAAAAAAGTATATATACTATACTATGTTAGCCATTATTTTCTTTTATCTAGTAAAACCGCAGTACAACCATATCAGATAGAGTTGGAAGCTATAATAATTGCTTAGTTGTCATCACATACTGTACATAGGTTTAATTATACAGTGAAAATGGCCTTTAAATAGAGGAATAGAGAAGCTAATGTTTGGGACACATGTGGTATAGAATTAGAAGTTCATTAGAAGCTCATTTAAATTCTACAGAATGTGCCTATAAGTGCTGGTCATAATAGCGTCCATTTTGGCACAGCTCCAGCATGTGTATTTTATTGGCGAGCCAGCCGGAGTGAGCAGCGATAGGCGTATGTTGATTTACGCCTTCTGAACCGCGTCTGGTTGACAATAACAACCCTGCAAATGTTTACAGCGGCGCCAGAACACAATGTGCTCTAATGTAGAGAGAAATAATGAGCAGTCATGGCAGAATACCCAGAACATGAAAATAGTTAAGCTTACACCCCCCCCCCCCCCCTACTCTCCTGATAAGAGCACACTAGCCACAGACCATCTATCGAGCCAGGCCGAGCTAAGGCTATATTTGAGGCAACAGGTGATAATAGCTGGGCTTCAAGCACCGAGACTAGGGTGCCCACC
>NW_027468664.1:26923054-26955554 GCF_046254945.1 Alosa pseudoharengus | reverse complement strand
CCAGATTCTGAGCTACGGGTCGGAGCTGGATTCTGATCATCCCGTAAGGAAGGCGTGTGTGTGTGTGTGTGTGTTTATGAGAGATTGTTTGTGTGCATGTGTGTGAGTGTGTGCGTATGTCTGCATGCATTTGTGATTAGGTGTGCGTGTGTGTGTGTGTGTGTGTTCGGGTGTTTGTGTGTGTGTGTGTGTGTGTGTGTGTGTGTTTGGTTTTGGGGGTCTGACTCATACACACGTGACGTTGAACCCCAAATGCTGTGATGATAGCGGCCTCTCCACTCCTCTATTGTCATGGAAACCTATCCAGGCCATGAAGCTGATGTCACAGCCTGAATTGAGCCTCGCAATTACATATAATTGCTCCTCTTCCCGAACACCATTAAACTCAAATGTATTCAGCATAAGCTGCAAAACACGCTACAAAGGCCTCATTTGAATATGTTTTTCAGTCCAGGAGTGGATGACTAACACTTTCAAAGGCCTCGTGGGATCAGGGCGTATCATACGATTTGCTCTCTCACGCTCTCGTCTCATGTCTTTTCCTAAATCTAAATCCAGTGTGAATCCACTGAGCAGGTGTCAATGGGAGGGTCTGACATTGTTTGCTTTTGTCTGATCTTCATTCCCAGGGGTTTACTGATCCAGTCTACAGGGCCCGCAGGAAGGAATTTGCCGACATCGCCTACAACTACAGGCAGTATGTGCCCATCCCAGATAAGGGGATTCCTCTAGGATTCTCTCTGAAGTATTTAGAAAGCTGTTGCCCTGTCTAAGCTGTTCACAAACTCATGTCTCTACGCCTACTGCCTCTCTCTCTCTCTCTCTCTCTCTCTCTCTCTCTCTCTCTCTCTCTCTCTCTCACTCACACACACGCCTCTTTCCTGTTGGGTCTTTAAAGGAAAATTACCCCTATACAAAAGGGGACAAATGGCAGTAGCAGCATTTAAAGCTGAGTCTATAATAGAGGTGTATTATTCACACACACGTACACACACACACACACACACACACACACACACACACACACGGCCACTACAAAGAGCACCCTGCCTCAATGAACCACCCCCACTGCATTTGCATTACGGGTCTTGAGTCGTCACTGAATCATGAAATCCTCACACACAATTCTTTACTTGGTTTGGCAAGTCACACACATATTCACATACACACACACACGCCCACAAACTAGTGTTGCTCGTGGATCAAGGTGTGTGTATGGACAGTGTGTGTGTGTGTGTGTGTGTGTGTGTGTGTGTGTGTGTGTGTGTGTGTGTGTGTGTGTGTGTGTGTGTGTGTGTGTGTTTGTGTGTGTGTGTGTGTGTGTGCAACTTTGTTCATACAGTACAGATGTAAATGACAAAGATAAATCTAATGTAACTGTAAATGTCAATCTATAAAATATTTGTATATAGTTGCTCAAATGCAGAGGTAGATATACACATCCAGGGAAAGTAATGGTGTGTGTGTGTGTGTGTGTGTGTGTGTGTGTGTGTGTGTGTGTGTGTGTGTGTGTGTGTGTGTTTGTGTGTGTGTGTGTGTGTGTGTGTGTGTGTGTGTATATGTGTGTGTGTGTGTGTATGTGTGTACGTGCGTATGTGTGTGTGTGTGTGTGTGTGTGTGTGTGTGTACGTGTGTGTGTGTGTACGTGTGTGTGTGTGTGTGTGTGTGTGTGTGTGTGTGTGTCTCCGTGACCCAGTGGCCAGGCGATCCCTAATGTGACCTACACGGAGGAGGAGAAGGCTACGTGGGGCCAGGTCTTTAAGGAGCTGAAGACGCTGTACCCGACCCACGCGTGCCGCGAGCACAACCGCGTCTTCCCACTGCTGGAGCAGTACTGCGGCTACCGCGTCGACAACATCCCCCAGCTGGAGGACATCTCACGCTTCCTGCAGTGTAAGACGACCGCAGTCCACATACATTCTCTTATCTTCCAGTAAGACGCGCTCAGTCAACATACAGTCTCTTATCTTTCAGTAAGACACGCTCAGTCAACATACAATCCCTTATCTTCCAGTAAGACGTTCACTCAACATACAGTCTCTTATCTTATCAGGTAGTTACCTATAGGGGCCATCAGTCAACATACACTCCTAACTACAAGTTTATGAACCATCAGTCAACATACACTTCTACCTACAAGTTTATGAACCATCAGTCAACATACACTTCTACCTTTAGGTTTATGAACCATCATAACATCACAACTTCCTTCAGTGTAAGTCTCGTTACTGTTAAACAGCACGGACTTATTTAAAAAAAATGAGTAAATAATTACATTTAAAACCTTTGTTTACAAAAAACTGTGTTTTTAAAACCTTTGTTTACAAACAACTGTGTTTGCTGTACCGTACTTCCAAAATTGTTCAGTACAAGTTTAGTGTACCAAGTTCAGTTTAATTTCACCACTGGTTATGCCCCTTGGAAATCACAGGTGACCTGAAAGGTTCCAGGAATACACATGCACTGAATGCACCTTACCTCCTCCAGTCATGTAACCTTTGTTATTAGAGATTGCAATCATGATGTTGTGTGTCTGCAGGGTGTGTGTGTGTGTGTGTGTGTGTGTGTGTGTGTGTGTGTGTGTGTGTGTGTGTTTGTGTTACTGACTGACACAGCTAACTCACACAGTCACGGTCACAGACTGGTCATATCTTCCATTTGTGGCTGTGTAAGTGCCCTACTTCCTATTCCATTATGTCTGTGTGTGAGTGTGTAACACACACACAGACACACACACACAAACACACACACAAACACACACACACGCACAGACTCACACACACTCTTTCTCTCTAACTACTCTAGCGTGCACAGGGTTCCGCCTCCGGCCAGTGGCGGGCTTGCTCTCCTCGCGTGACTTCCTGGCTGGACTGGCGTTCCGGGTCTTCCACTCCACACAGTACATCCGCCACGGATCCAAGCCCATGTATACCCCAGAGCCGTGAGTAGCCATTCCAAGAGTTTTCCAAGGTTCTAGTAAGGATTTCAAGATTCTAAAGAGGATTCCAAGGATCTAATGAGAAGCCTTTTTTTTCAGCCAAAGTCCCATTAGTTGGTAAATGTGATTCCTCAGGGCTGTTTGTTTCAGAACTCTGTGCCTGCACTAAAGATGCTATGTGGGCTTTTTCTAGGGGCAATATGCAAGTTAAACATTTGTGTGGGCACAATTAGAGTTGGGGATAATATAAAAATTGACAGAATTGTCTTCATTTTGTCATATTCCAAGAATCCAAGGAGGATTATTTTCAAAATGTAACATGTCCACCTAGCTTCAATGGTCATAAGGCATTAAGGAACTAAGCAGGAGGGCTTCAGCATTATTTAAGCGTCTAACCTCGTAATAGGCTATAACGTATGAAGGTGGTCTTTGGGGGGAAAAAATCCCAGAAGTGATTAAAAAAAAAAGACTGAATTAAAGCAGGGGCGCTGCTAGAAAATGTGGGCCCTATGAAAAAGAATCATCCTAACCCACCTCCCAAGCTCTGTAATCAAGGCAAGCTTCTTGATATAAAATAGAAAAGCTTTATTAGTAGGCTGGTTCATAATACAATAGATAAAATCTTGCCAACATGTTTCAGCCTACGTGGCCTTCATTAGGGCAGAACACTGGCCACTCGTCCTGATACAGTGTCCCAATCTCCTGCTTTCTCACAGAGATATCTGCCATGAGCTGTTGGGCCATGTGCCCCTGTTCGCTGACCCTAACTTCGCCCAGTTCTCACAGGTGAGCACACAAAATCACAACACCTTCAGGTGCTTGCACACTGCCCCCAACAGACACACTGCCCCCAACGCCATTAAAAATGCCAACAGTTTGGGTCGGTGTGCACCGTGAGTCTATGTTTGTTGGTGTTTGGTGGCTTGGTGAGTTGTTTGGTAGTTTGGTGAGTTGTTCAATTTGACATGTCCAAAAGTCTGTCTTTTCGATCGCTGTCTGGACAGTGTGGAGCTCGCAGCTGCTTTTCTGAACATGCCAAAGGCTGCAACTAGCGACCGCCAGCTTTCGAATGCTGCAGTTTGTTGGGAATTGTCTGGGCAGTGTGCATGCTCCTTTCAATGACCTTCCAGACATGTCAACTCTCACAAAAAGATCATACTTATTACAGATCATCATGTCTTCATAATCATAACCAATAACTGTTTGTCTGCAAATACTAAATACATTGTGCGCAAAATGCATATATCTGTGAGATGACTAGAGCATTAAGCAATATACACAGCAGCCAATACCAATAAACAGGCAAGCTAAACTATTTGCTGCATCTGCCCACTGTTTTCTTGGATGAAGCTGTTGAAACGGAGAGGCTAGTAAAAGTGGCTGTAAAGTAGGAAGGCCAGATCAGTAGACCTCTGGAACCATTTCCTTCTGTTATATGGGGCAATAAAGCATGAGTCCAGAAGATAATATTTCTAGAGTTTATTACTCTGTAATAACGGTCTTGTCTGCGCAGGAAATTGGTCTGGCTTCCCTGGGCGCCCCAGACGACTTCATTGAGAAACTGGCAACAGTGAGTATTGTACAGAGACTATTATGGGATATTACCCCTGAAGCTGTTGCTATTGAGATATACTCTATAGGCCTACTACAGTAAAGTTGTTTTTTGTTTAGTGTTAAATACAAAGAGTTCTCATACTGACATCTCTTTATCGATAATACATTATTATTTAGTCCTTATATAGTCATGAACTGATAAAAGCCATGGAGGTGTTTCTGTATATTATCCCAGAACATACTGTATATCCTAATAAAATGTAAAAGTAACATTAGATTATTTTGGACTTTTATGAGTGAAGATTTTCTCTACACAAATTTATTTATTTTGTTTGTTTTATTTTGTAATTTATTTGTCAGATCTGAATCTGTATCGGCTTAGAATCTATGAAACTCCATGTTTGTTTGTGTGCAGCATGTGCGTAGAAATAAACAAAGTGAAGTGTGAGAGCATGAGGGATCCTGTTGGCTGCTGTGTGTTGCAGGTATACTGGTTCACTGTGGAGTTCGGCCTCTGCAAACAGGGCTCAGAGATCAAAGCCTACGGCGCTGGCCTGCTCTCATCTTACGGAGAATTACAAGTGAGTGTGTGGGGAGGAGACAGAAATAGTGTGTGTGTGTGTGTGTGTGTGTGTGTGAGTGTGTGTGTGTGTGTGTGTGTGTGTGTGAGAGAGAGTCTGAGAGAGAGAGAGAGAGAAAGAGAGAAAGAGGTTTATCTTATAAAAATCATAAATCAGTCTTATAATCAAATAATAATAATAATAATAATAATAATAATAATAATATAATGATTTAAAATCTTTAATCATCTAAATATGTTCTTTGTATTTCTGTTTTTATACTGTATGTTGGCCTGACCTTCAAATCCTCTTTCAAACACAAACAGAAACACCTTTAAACATCAGTGGCGTTGGTTACAGCTCACCTCATTGAGTCCATGATCTAATCTAATCTATCAGTAAACAGGATGCCCTCTGCCTCCATATTCTATGTGACCTTGTTTTAAAGATAGAAGCGTTGAAGCCCCCTTGCCGCTATGTGACCCCGTAACAGTGGGTCAGTGGCTCACCTGAGTTGGTTCAATGTGTCAGTGGGAGACCTGGCCAAGCCTGGCTGGGGACTAGGTCACTGGTTCACTGGGGGAAGAGATGCATTATGTGTGTGTGTGTGTGTGTGTATGTGTGTGTGTGTGTGTGTGTGTGTACGAGCGTGGGGGATTGGGTTATATTGTGGGAATGGTCACTAGGGCATAAGGTTACATCACACACACACTCACTAACTCATTTCCTATAACACACTGAAACACACACACACACACACACGCACACACACACACACACACACTCAATGTGAGAGCAGGAAGTGTGCATCAGCTAAGTGTGCGCTGACAGTATGAGAGCGACTCACGCAGCGCATTACATCACATCACATCAGCATTGCTTCATTTCCTGTTTGTATGTTCTGTACGTCTACTAGCGGACTGGCCAGACTTGAGAAATGAGGCAGTTTGGTGACCAAGAGAGCTGGCATATGTGCTTACTTAAAGGAACATGCCAACTTTTTGGAAAATCAGATTAACTGTACGATTTGGGGGAAATATCTAATTGCAATTTTACTGACAGATATTGCTATTGTGATTTTATTTGCAATATAATTTTGGAGAGTAAGCTTCAGTTCAATGTTTACATTTTTGCTTTTAAATTGGGCCACTTCTTATTGGTGAACATGCCTAATGCATGAGAAGCACACAGCACTCCTGATAGGTTAGCTTCACTGTCTGCGACAGAAGGAGGATAGATGTGACTAATTAACCATTAGAACAGAGTGGCAAGCTTTATGATTAATTGCAGCCTTTGCAATGAACTCATTTGTTCAATTTGCTATTTCGATTAAAAATCAATTAGTTAAATAGATAGATATATATTTCATGCAGTTATGCAGCCTTGCTCTGAATATGCATAATGTGTCACCATCTTCTTTTACCCCAACTAGCCCCCCCCCCCTCCGCCCCCCCCCCCCCCCCCCCCACACACACACGCACACTCAACTAGATCTATTTGAAAGTAAATACAAGTTGGTTAAAAAATGAAAGTTGTGAGAATCGTTAAGCATTGTTTGTTTGTAACAACATAAATAATAATAATAATAATAATAATAATAATAATAATAATAATAATAACAAATAATTATTATTTCCATTGGCTTTCTTTCCTTCTCTTTTTCTACGTCACGAGTGCTTAGGTGTCAGGCAGATGGGTCCGTTTGATTGGCCTTGGTTTGGTTCTGTTTCAGGTTTCTTTCAATCAAATGTGTGTGTGTTTTATTTGTGACTTTTATTTTCTGATACGTTTCCTCAACAGTACAGCTTGACAGACAAGCCCAAAGTGCTTCCGTTTGACCCTGAGAAAACTGCACTTCAGAAGTATCCCATCACAGAGTTCCAGCCCGTCTATTTTGTGGCAGAGAGCTTTGAGGACGCCAAGGAGAAAGTCAGGTAGAAATAAAACGCACAAATCTAACGTGCTCGCACCAGTAGAACCGAAGCGCACAAAATACCATGATGTGACGCATTAAAGACCATGCACCATGCACCACCGTAAATATTGTCTATCATCACGCCATATTGGTCTACGTTCTGTCCCTCCACAGGAAGTTCGCCGGAACTATCCCGCGACCATTCACCGTGCGCTATAACGCGTACACCCAGAGCGTCGAGGTGCTGGACAGCACGCATGGCCTGCAGAACCTGGCTGACAGCATCACAGGTGTGTGCGCTGGACACAATATAAAAGTCCTTAATACTGCTGTGCTTGGTGGTCATACAGCATACGCATGAGTCATCAGAGTATGACAGTCATAGAACACAAAAAAAAATGTTGTTTCTCCAGATTCTTCAAAATTATTTATATTCCGGTTTGTATATTTGACCATTAGCTCGTGCTGTGTTGAATAATCGCTAATTATCACATAGCCTACGTAAAGGGATTTACATTAATTAACACTGGTCAATAATGACTCTCTCTCTCTCTCTCTCTCTCTCCCTCTCTCTCCCAGGTGACATGGGCATCTTGTGCAACGCCTTGCGTAAACTGCAATAACGATTACTTTGAACTATTGTAAAGATACGGATGTTGTATTGTGAGGAGTTTCTCAATTGTGTGCGCCAAAAATGATTAACTAACTCTTACCATATATCCAAATCCAAGCATGCATAAGCTTTACCATTTGCAAATATTTTATAGTCTACTCTATGGTGTGATTTCTCACACTATATCACAATATATCCCTTGCCATGTACTCTAATGTAGAAATAAATGTTCATATTGTAGTGTATTGTATTATGTTTAGATACGACGTAACGCTATCGACATGCTTTTGTAAATATACACATTATATATACTTTACACGCACTAATCTGGGGAGTGAATTCAAGCAGAAATATTTGTTCATCGTAATGGCATGACTCACTCAAGCAAACAGAGATAAAAACGAAAATTGTTTGCCTACCTTCAAATGATAGGGAAGCTTGTCTGGCTGTGTCTGCAAGGCTGGGGATAATAACAGTAATTTCACAAATAATGGGGAGCCAATTGAATCACACCAGAGCTTGATTCATTAGATTACTCCATTGTGCCTTTGATCTTTTAGTAATACTCGAACGAATATTGGATTTTTTTTCTTTTGCATTTATTAACAGTTAAAAAACAAGCACATAAGCTGTGAAGAAAACGCACAACACATGTAGTGATTTGATTAGTGATGCATTTAGTCTACGATGATAATTAGATGTCATCGCATATATCATTTTTAAAATAAGTCTTAGATAAAAAATAATTCGTCAATTCTTAGTGTGGTATAGTAAAATGCTTTGGGTAAGCTATTAGGCTATAGGAATGATTCTGTTAGCAATGTGTTAGGATGTGCATGCAATGTAACTGATTCAAGAAATAAAATATTTTTCACATTCACTTTTTTTTGTTATGTATCTTCCATTGCAACCACAAGCTTTTCAGTCCTCTGTCTCAACATGTTTAATCCACAAACCTTTCAGTACCCTGGAGAGCACCGAATTCGCGTTTCAAATCATCAATGCAAACGTGCATTTGTTTCAAAGCAAACATTCAAAATGTCACGTTTCACACACACACACACACACACACAATGGATTGTGACGAGTCATTTTGCATTTTAATAGCTTGACGACGTGACACTTTTGACGATCTCGGCTATTTTGGTTCTATTAAAAAAGGACGGTTTCATCATGACGCACCTACCATAAATTCAGATGCGGACTTGCGTAACTAATTACCATAAGCACATATCCTGGTGTCATATATAAAGACGCGAGACCATGGTTTTGTCATAAGCACAGAGGACGCACCTTTTAGCAAAGGAAGTGAAGACCTGAAAGTTAGGCTACTTGAGTTCAGTTTTTTTGTCTGAGGCCGCTTGCAAAAGGATAACTAAACCCAGCAACCTTTCAAACAAAGGTTCCAAATACAGTTGTCTGCATGAAGACTGAGAGTGTCGTCCAAACTGTGCCCTTCACCGGTAGAAAACGGAGCCTGCTTGATGACGCACGGAGGGACCGAGAGAGTGGCTCCTCGGCGTCCCCAGGTCCCTCGCGCGTCGGGGACTGTTGTGTGTTTGAGGAGAAGAACGGGAAAGTTTTGCTCCACGTGCTTTTCGCCCTAAGTAACGAGAAGAATTCTGGGTTCTTCAAGGCAGGCAAGGTGTTTGAGGTAAGTCGTAGGGGCAGGACGCATGACATATGTTTCTAAGCAACATAATATCCCAAACCAGGCTATTGTAAAATTGGGATTGTGCGTTTCTAGACCTTCGAAGCAAAACTTCTTCACGTGGAAAGCCGACCCAGAAAGTCTAAGAACAACACATCGGACCTGGAGTTCCTCATCAAATGTGAAATACACACCTCGGACATCGACGTCTTCATCAACTCATTAAAAAGGGTTGCAGACGATGTGCGGACAGTCCCTGAGGAAAAAGGCAATTATTTATTAATGTTGTATTGACGCATTCTTCTACGCTGCCATTGTTATCCACAGCTTATTGTTTTGCATATGTTTCCAATATATCACGAAACCAACGCAAATTGTTTAACTTGTGTTTTTTGTGTGTTTGTTTGTTTTTATTCCCTCCGAAATTCCAGTGCCCTGGTTTCCAAGAAAAATACGAGATTTGGATAGATGTAATCATTTGGTAACGAAGTTCGATCCTGATTTGGATCAAGATCACCCTGTGAGTTCGACTCTGTTTCGCTCTCGGAATAAGCTTGCAATCTATTGATGCCTGAAAGTGTTTGAGTTGGTGTGTCAATCAGCCAATATTCACTTTAAACCTCTTTCTAGGGTTACAGCGATAAAGAATACAGAAAAAGAAGAGCATTCATCTCGGAACTAGCATTTAATTACAAACAGTAAGCCCCCCTTTCCGTGTGCTTTGTATAACTTTTGTGTTATTTCATGCATTTACGTTCATCAAGAAATGTGACGTCTGGATTAGGCTATACTAGTTAGTTTAAATATTCTAATTGAAGTTTAAAAAAAAAAAATTGAAGGATGTCTACTGGATGCTTTGTTTACTAAATGAAAACAAAATATAGCCTTGCCTTATTAGGCTACAGATATATTTTGGATTCCTGACAGCATGCAATTCATAATAATTTTAACATTTATATAATGAAAGGTATTATGGAAGGCATTTATTCAATGAAAGGCAGTTTAGCCACACAATAGGCTACGTTTAATGACGACAATTTCAAACGAAACGAACGCTTTAATAGGTCACTTAGTTGTCTTGACATCTTTTTTCCGCAGAGGGGAGCCCTTACCCAGGGTAGAATACACGCCTGAGGAAATATCCACATGGTAAGGACCTTAAGGCCGCTTCATATGATAACCAAGGGTGAACAGTGTGCATTAGAAGCGTACACACCACAAGCCTATATAGCAGATGTGTATAGCAGATGTTGATTCAGTTCCGTCCAGCTGTTTCTGTTTGTGTTATTGTCAACTTAGCTGAACTGATGGTATGTTTGCTAAACACCATTCTGTATTGAGGATGTAAACAGGCCACTACACTGCATATCTGATACAGTATGACTCCATTGATGGTATGTCACTAACTCTGCATATAGCCTGCCTATGATTCTGTTGATGTTGATTAGTTGATTGCTTTATTGGAACAGGAGGCAGGTGTATTGCACCCTGACTAACATTTACCCCACACACGCCTGCCGGCAGTTTCTGAATGGACTTCAGCAGCTGGAAAAGGAGTGTGGCTACGCGGAGGACAACATCCCCCAGTTGAGAGATGTGTCTGCCTTCCTCAAAGGTAGAGACACTTGGAGTACATACACACCTGGCATTGGAGGTGTGAAATCACTAAGATAGAATCCCTCCAAGCAGGTGTGTGCAGGCTTTTAAAGCACACAAGGTGCAGGGGATGTGATGAGAACACGCAAGCATGGTTTTGCGAATACCAAATGTTGAGCATGTTGAAAACATAGGTCTATAATGTTATTTTATAATATGTAAGGGATGGAAATTTGTTCTTCGTAAAAGTTTTACAAGTTTTTCATTCAATTCTCCTTTGGTTTAATTTGGGTGCAAAACATTGGGGCCAAAAGTTGTGTGATGACAGTGAACGATTCCTGCTTGGTGTGTCGCAGCTGCTATCATCGTTTGGAGTCTTATGGGCTGTTCATAGAATCAAAGTATTAATTTCCCAATTTAGAATAGAATGTGAATCGTGTGAATTGACAATTGTAAGGTTTTGTGTCTGTGTGTTTGTGGCCCACTGTATTTACGTGTGTATGTGTGTGTGTTTCCCCTCACCCAGAGAAGACAGGCTTCCAACTGCGTCCAGTGGCAGGTCTCCTCTCGGCGCGGGATTTCCTAGCCAGCCTGGCGTTCCGAGTGTTCCAGTGCACGCAGTACATCCGACACCCCTCAGCCCCCATGCACTCCCCAGAACCGTAAGGGACTAGAATGCTGTAGAATGAACGTTCTAAAGAATGCTTGGGACCATTGAATAGAACATGGAATTTTAGAATCTTACTTTGATGAAGAAGAAATTATTTTCTTAGAATGTTCAGAACTCCCCTGCTGAAGGGTTAACATGTTTGTGTAAGGTAGACATCAGACAATTTTACATACTGTACCTATGCACAAATCTACTTATTTTAACAAAACTCAGCTCCCATATCATCTGTCTTATTTGTTTTTATTAATTTTTATTTCATACATTTTATTTCATTATTATTTCATTATTTCATAAAAAGGACTGCACCTTTAATAGAGCTGTATGGGTCCACATACATCTATTTACAAACAAATTCACTTTATTTTACTTCTTAATTTGAGTACTTTTGTTTTTCCACAGAGACTGTTGTCATGAGTTACTCGGCCACATCCCAATGCTTGCAGACAAAGAGTTTGCTCAGTTCTCACAGGTAAGCACATTTTTGTGAAGACAAGAAGACAACTCTAGAGTCTGTCTGTCTGTAGACGTGTCTTATGAAAGTGATAAAGAGGTGTCTTTTCACGAGATAATGGTACATTTAGATGTGTTTCATTGTAGTTTCATCTTTACACTACATTGGACATTAAAATGTGATTTTGTTGATATTTTGTTGTATACACTGACTGACTGAAAATGCTTTTGAATTTGATAGGAAATTGGTCTGGCATCACTGGGTGCATCTGACGAGGACATTGAGAGACTTTCAACAGTAAGTTAAAAATGTTTTGTCTTTCTATTTCTGTGTAGGTAAGCCTGCAGAATAAGGTTCTATACAGCCTGGGGCCAGGGCCTAGATTCATTGTGAACACATTTATCAATAATTAACATGAGGTATAAATGGGCATTTCTCAGATTTCGGGCCTATTTGGGTTACTGAAATTTTGAAAAATAAAATTCAAAATTTTACTAATTGGTATGCATCAAGTTATCAGTCATTTTGATAGGAGTAACCTTGTGAGCTTGGTTGAGACCACAATATAAGGGAATTTATGATTTTTTGTCATTTTTCAGGTAAATTTCATTACCATCACATCATCTAATATGTACATTTTAAAGATGAAATGGTCAATCAATGATCAATCAATGATCAATTATGGTTTCACATGAAGTCTATTTTATCTTGAACTTATTAGAATTGTTGAATTTTACTTACAACATGAATTATAGTCGTTTAAGTATCTTATTTTTTGATTTTTTCACTCGACCCTGGCTTGGAATTTCATTTATTTGAAATAAATGCCATATATCATATCTGTTTTCATCCAGTGGCAATTTAGACTGTCCAACATTGTCAAAAATATCTAATTAATGTAATTTATTGTAATTTATACATAATCTATTGGCAAAAATATGCATGGGTCTGGTAATGACATTTGTTGCGGTGATGACAAATCACTGATCGTAATCTATTGCAATTAAATGTTTATAATTTAGAAACCCAAGTTGAACTGACTTTGTGAAAAAAATAACTTATTTCTTTTAAAAAGAGTACTTTAAATGTATCTGCAAAAATGTCATCACCAACACAGTCGTCATTACCACTACATTTCAAGCTATAATGTGCTGGTAATGACTGTGTTGGTGATGACATTTATACTGAAAAACTACCCTGAGAAGCAAAAATGATCACCATGCAAGTGTAGCTAGCTTTCTACATGTAATGTACATCATTTAAACTATTAAAATAATTTTAAAATTTCAGGAATATTTAAAAATACAGAAATACAATGCGTATGGTAATGACACATAATAAGTGTACATGCCCAAAACGAGGGATAAAGAGTAGATTTTCTTATGTTTCTGGACATCAAGGCATCAATCTTTCTGCTTGACACCCATGTATTCCACTGTGATATTAGGTGACCATGGTTACCAAATATTTTTTTGATGAAAAAACAGTAGCAAAGTGCTTTTATGTAGAGTGTGCTGGTAATGACGGCTAAACCATGGGACAGGTATACATTAAGCAAAATAAAGCAGGAAATGCATATATATGCATAATGTGTGCATGCAGTTCATTAGTTCAGATAACATTTAATTCATATGCATGATTTTTTTAATACATTTTTGATAAATAATGTTTGAGATATGGCACAATATGTAAAAAACTCTGGTTGCGGACAACACCAAAACACTGATATTGTACCATAAAACACCAATAAAATGTGTCTAAATCATGAGTAGGAGCAACCATTAAAAAAGTCTAGGGTTGTTTTTCTTTATACTAATTAGTGATGCTAAACATTATTAGATTTAATGTGTTTTTAATAGAATTACACCCTGTGGACAGAAATAGGCCCCAATTCTGGGAAATATTATGCAACATTACAGTTTCCAAGGCTGCTAGAAATCATGCTGTTACTGACCCCTTGTGGTCATGTGATTAATTGATCCAGTTAAATCTTTGTGTGACTGGGATCACTTATATTAAAGATTGACAGATGGATCCTGACTGAAGGGCAATGTAGAGAAAGGAATGGTTGAAAATGTCTTTTTGGAACAAAGAGCATTGTTTTAGAATAAGGGCAGAGTAGCCTCACACATATTATTTATTCAAGGAACAAACTGATTATCATGATGAAATATTCTGTTACCTGTAAGCATGGTATACAGTAAAGTAAAGTACCTTTAACCAAAGTCCTTTTAGGCAAGTCCTTCCACTCGGCGGCCATATTGCAACACTTTTTGGGCACTCATCGGGCATCTATTTCGGCAGAAATGCGCGTGCGCAAGGCTTCACAACACTAATCTTGCTCCAGCGGCGAGAGCACAACACATGATTGGCACGATGTCTTCACAACACACCACATGATCGGGTCAATGTATTCACAACACAGCACATGATTGGCTCAATGTATTCACATGACGACGTTTTGCCGCGGAAGGGGTGGGATATGCGTAGACAACGGCCATATTGCCGTTACAAACTAAACCCATGCATTTCTATGGTGGATTTTTTGAGTGCTGTGTCTCCTCATTAGGAAGTCTCTGCTTTAACCAGACTGTGAACCTTAATGACAATTTCCTGTATGTGTTGTGAAAGTCAGAGATATAACAAATTGAGAAGTAGGTCATTGATTACACATGACCACTGTCTTTACATGTATGTGTAATTATAATTGTCTATCTTCATTACAGCTGTACTGGTTCACAGTGGAGTTTGGCCTTTGTAAGCAGAGTGGATCGGTCAAAGCATACGGAGCGGGATTACTGTCCTCCTATGGAGAACTCATAGTGAGTGTCATTCTAGAACTTTTTGATGGTTCCGGCTGGAATTACATCTTGTGTGAGGACTGGAACTCACACCAAAATGTCTTATACTGTGTGTTTCCATCCGCAGTATGCTCTATCAAAAGAACCCGAATACAAACCCTTTAACCCAGAGGAAGCTGCAGTCCAGCCTTACCAGGATGAAACATACCAGCCCATATACTTTGTGTCTGAAAGCTTTGAAGATGCAAAGGCAAAACTGAGGTATGTGGACCTGTATTTGTGAAGTATTGTGGACCTATTTGTGTGTATCAGTATCGTGGCCATTGGTTTGTGAATGTTTTCTATGTTTGAGGATTATTATCTTATAGGTTTAAAATAGGTTAAAGTCTTGAGCTGTAACATAGTATGTTTTGCAGGTTGTTGCCTCCAATGTTGCTAATATGTATAGAGGATTGTTGCTACAAATAGTAAAATAGTGTTGCTTTGTTTTGGTCCATAAACACTGACTTTCTTAATGTTTTAGTTTCATACTTATTATCCAGTTTCCTTCTTAGTAAGGTTAGTCTTCGGTCACTTAAACCGGAGCCATGACAGAGGAAGGGGGCGAGTGCCGGAGGAGGCTGTCCACCTTGGCCATTCTAAGCTATCCCAAAAGACTGAAACATAACCACAGCACTCTCTCCAAACAAGTCAAAACACAGTCCTCTCACGGGGTGGGAATAGGTGTTTGGAAGTGTGGTCGTCCAGCAAAGTTTAAGAAAAGTCCCCTCGCTGTGAATGGACTGACTGCTGCATTTTTTAAAGATGTCACGACGGTCCAAAATTAAACATGAAACCCATGTTCCTTCATAGGCAATTTTCCTCAACGATCCAGAGGCCGTTCACCATCCGGTACGACCCGATCACCAGCAGCCTGGACGTGCTG
This sequence comes from Alosa pseudoharengus, assembly GCF_046254945.1. NCBI lineage: Eukaryota > Metazoa > Chordata > Actinopteri > Clupeiformes > Clupeidae > Alosa > Alosa pseudoharengus. Next base: position 26,939,880 of record NW_027468664.1, on the reverse strand, counting down.
GACCGGCCTGGAAAGATCCAGAAGGCGCTGGGTCAGATGCAGGAAGAGCTGAAGACCCTGTGCCAGGCCCTGGAGAGTCTGGGTCAGAGGTGAGCTGGGCCCAGGGAAACCAGAACTCAGAACCCAGTTAAACACCATTCAGGACCAGAAGTCAGAACCCAGTTCAACACCATTCAGGACCAGAACGTAGAACACAGAATCCAGTCCAACACCATTCAGGACTAGAACTTAGAACACAGAACCCAGTCCAACATCATTCAGGATTAGAACCTAGAACCCAGTCCAACACCATTCAGCCTATATTAGCTCATGCTCACGAGTGCTTGGCCACAAGGAAATTGAATTGTACACTTCTTTATTTATATTTTTAAAATTTGACTAATTTTGTTAGCCTTACCATGATTTCGTGACCTATACATTCTTGCATGATGTTCATTGCAGAGCCATATAATAGGATACTACACTGTATATATATACTGTAATTCAAAAATAAAGCTGTTATTTATTACATTTGATGGTGATGGTGATTCTGTAACATTTAATATTTTAATGACATTTGTTTAACTTGTATATGTAAGAACATGAAGATGGGTATTTGTTTGTCAATTTTTTTTAGTTTGACAAATTCAAGACATTAAATATTTTCCTCTAATATCCCGTAGGTGTCATTGGTTTTCATTATTGTCCATATAAGCATGAGGTTTCAGAATTTTTATTTGTTGTGTATATATTCAATATGTGTGCACTTGTTTGCTGAGAAAGAATGGACAGAAGATTCAAGGTCTCAGTAGCATACAGACATCACACACAACATGCACTAACAGAAGAAAAAGTAATATATGATTTCACAGAGAGAGAGAGAGAGAGAGAGAAAGAAAGAAAGACAGACAGACAGAATGAGTAGGATAAGGGGACCAGGACAGACAGACGTTTTCATTATTTTTGTCATTAATCCTATGTTTTACAAAATGTCAACTTTAATTTCATGTACACTTTGCTCAGGTTTAAACTCGATGCTTTGGTCACAATGAGTTAATGATGCTTTATTAGTAGGAGTTGAGTCACAATGAGTTAACTCCTGCTAATAAAGCATCATTGTATCTCATTTAATTTGATGGGATTTGAGAGGCGGAGGGAGACAGACAGAGACTAAATACACTAAAGGCCACCCCCTCCCCCAAACACACATGCAGACACACACACACACACAAACACACACCCTTTTTGCAGACCAACTGTTTCCACTTGGGAAGTTCTTGGAAAGGCGCTGCTGCACTGGCTGTGTCATTAGGCCGAGGGGAAAGCGCTAATTATGAGTGATTTAGGGATCACGTTTCCAGCTGCAGACCCTGAGCCGTGCGGACTGAAGCCCCCGAAGACCGGGACCAGAGTCTGACCGACCGACCCGGTCAGGTCGTTGTCATGGCATCGGCACGTCACGACTTAGTAGAGAAATGTCACCCCCCCCCCCCCCCCCTCCTGCCGTCAACCCGGGGAGTCGGTTTCCACGGTAATACCTGTGCCACTTGGGCAGGGGCGACGTGCACCACTCTGATTCACTGCGGGAGCTAAAGTGGACGTAAGCCTCCCCCCTTAAGGCTGCCACAAGAGGCATAAAACATGCTTGGCGCTTGGCGCGGCGACCCGGGGAAGCCAGTAGTTTAGTTCATATTTCAGTTCGCCTGCCGGGGAAGCCGTCGCTTTTCCAGCGAAACTTCAGGTTACATTAAATCCCCCATAAAGCTTCTTCCACACAAGTTCAGCCGAACGTGGCTGGGAGCTGCGGAGGGAAACGTGGTGGGGTGGGGTGGGGGTTTGTCAGAGAGAGCTGAACACATCCACTTCCTTAGAACGGCTCCTGGTTCCCTACCCCCCCCCCCCCCATCCCACACTCCTGCGGGCTCCCCCCTTCCAATCCACAAATCCTCCCCAAACCGCTGCCTGTTACCCAGAATCTGCCCAATCCCCAAACAAACACACATCACCGAGGCAACAAGATAACTCCACACTACGGCAAAACGCAACGTTGCTCACCCAGAGCAGCGGTTCTAGCCACTAATCCGCGGCGTTTGAAGAGGAGCCCTTGAAGATGAGCCCAGTAGCTGTCGGACGATCAAAACACAAGCACTTCTGCCTGCCTTTGACCTGGCAGAGTCATCACAACCATCTGAGAACAACTTCCCCCCGCAGTCGCCACACGTCATTGAGCATCATCACTTTTGCAGTTTATTCATGTGGGAATCACTTGAAGCCAAAGCAAATTACAGTGCATTATGGTACACATATACACGTCAATTGTGCACATGCGTTATGTGAACATGCTATGAGCATGTGTCCCCTCTTGGAAAGTGAACCAGGTGAACTTTGTGAAGTGAGCCGCTGGCTCCATGAAGCTACAGGAACATATCATCACTCTGGTATCAGAGTCATTTAAAGAGTGAGACAGAGAGAAAGAGAGAGAGAGATAGAAAGAAAGAGAGAGAGAGAGAGAAAGAGAGAGAGAGAAACAGTCATGTCAACAGAGCAGGTGTTCGAAATTCTTGATAGTCACATGATTTCAGGGCAGTTCATTTGAATCAGTTAAATATGGTTATATGTCTCTACATGGCTCTGGTCTAGCTGAGGGCAGTGGCATGGACTTGTCTGAAGTACTGCAGGTGTTGCCCGCAACAACGAGCTGTAGCTGACGGGGAAGTGTGATGTTATGGTCAGACTTGCAGACCAGGAAACCCTGATGACAGCTCAGGTCACTCTGATGTGGTAACTGAACTGAGCCCTGATATACATAATAACTCACATGCACTGTACAAAAGGCTTACACATGTTTTAAACAATGCTGTCGTGTGAGGATTCTTTCAAACTGATAGTCATGATACTTAGTTTAAAGTAAAAAAAAAAATGATTTCATAACATACAGAGGTGAGGTATTTGTTTGCTGTCGTGTAAGGATTCTTTCAAAACAACATTAAATAGTTTTTACTTTTATCATACAAGAACAACATACACAGTGAGGTACTGGTTTTACGGTCAGCCATCTCCTCTGTGTTCCTCACACCCCACACAGCAGTCCCCTCTAGGCCCAACCTGTGACTCCACCTGGACGCCAACCTGAGACTCCACCTGGACCAGCTCAGGGGTCAGAGCAGGAAGGACGGTGTGATGGGACACTTGAGGGTATATTATATATGGCACACGTGGTTGTACATGGCAACAACTTACACACACATCTGTAGGCTATGGGATTATTATGGGGTGTCAGACTGGGGGCCAACCAGTACCAGATCAGAGCAAACCCCTGCTTCGCCACCAGGTCCAACCTGTACCAAACCAGAGCCCAACGAATCACAACCAGATTAGGGCCAAATGCAACATCAAATATGTATGTGGTGGAGCACTTGGTCGACCTGGGATCACTTCCCGAGCGTAGATTGGCGAGTCCATGTCACTTTCTATAAAATAAATACCAGTCACTTAATTTTACTTTTATCAGGGCCAGATCAGAGGAAACATGAGCCTGGGGCCAATATGTGCTGGACCAGGGCCAAATCCAGACCAGACTGGGGCCAACCCATGTGCCACCAGAACAACAACAACAACACATTACATTTATAAAGCGCTTTTCTAGGCACTCAAAGCGCTTTACAATGAAGGGTGAAACCTCACCTCAAACCCCACCAATGACGTGGCACCCACGTGCCTCACCTCAAACCCCACCAATGACGTGGCACCCACGTGCCTCACCTCAAACCCCACCGATGACGTGGCATCCACGTGCCTCACCTCAAACCAGACCAATGACGTGGCACCCACGTGCCTCACCTCAAACCCCACCGATGACGTGGCCTCCACGTGCCTCACCTCAAACCCCACCAATGACGTGGCATCCACGTGCCTCACCTCAAACCCCACCAATGATGTGCCACCGACATGCCTCACCTCAAACCCCACCAATGATGTCCCACCAATAATGTGGCACCGACATGCCTCACCTCAAACCCCACCAATGATGTGGCATCCACGTGCCTCACCTCAAACCCCACCAATGACTTGGCACCCACGTGGGTGACGCCCAGCAGCCAGGGCACTCACCACACACACCAGCTGCTGTGGAGTTGTCCTTCTGACACTGCAGTGCTTCTGTAACTCCAAGTCCTCCATTTTTTTCTGAATGTCCTTGTCGACTATTGACGATCAATAAACATGCCATATCAGAGCTGAATCCAGGCCAGATTGGGGCCAAAACCCTGCGTCATCAGGGCTGACGCATGCCATACCAGAGCTGAATCCAGGCCAGATTGGGTCAAAACCATGCATAATCAGGGCCAACCTGTGCCAGACCCGAGGGCCATCTCTGTGCTTCAACAGGGCCAGATGTGCTCTTCAGGACAGCAGCTGCCATTAAAGCAACACCAAAGAGTTTTTTGTACCTTAAAATAATGTTTCCAAAATTGTTTCCGTGGTTCATCAACACGTAACAGGGTGAACGGCACTTCTGCATTCACTTCGCGGCCCTCTTTCGGCTGTAACCGCACTATGTAAGTTTGCCAGATCGCGTAGCGGGTTTGTAGTTTGATGGAATGGGACATAAGAAACTACAAATTTGACTTGCATGATGTAGCAATACATCGTACTTTCATAAAATCATTTATGTATCATATTCTACCTTGTCTATGGACATCGTTATTTGCAAAGCCGTTGCTGGATAAACAAATAGCGTGCGTGCGACAGAGGAAAAGTTCTTTGGTGTTGCTTTAAGTGAAGGTGTTTTTACTTCACGTCAGAAATCCCCTCTTAAAGAGACAGCTAATCTCCTTGATTTTCATTCTTGTTAGTCAGCACTGGCCTGACCCCGTCGCTGCCTTTTGTTCCTGTGTGTGTGTGTGTGTGTGTGTGTGTGTGCGCGCCTGGGCTTTGAACATGAGCAGCACGCCAGCTTCTGAGGCTGTACTGGTGGATCAGGACTGCCGACTCCCCTACGTTCCTAGAGTAGGAACCTGCCCGAAGCAGCCCCGAGGACGCTTTGATCCTCCAGGTTTATTGTTTCACAACCGCAAGCAAGAACGTCCGATTCCGAGCACTCGGAAAAAAGGGTGTGTGTGTGTGTGTGTGTGTGTGCGTGTGGAGAACGTGGTTTCACCCGAAGTTGTGGCCCAGGTTTAAACAAACAATATCTACTCCCGAGAACTCGGGTGAACCAGTCCCGAGGGTTCTGAGTATTCTTATGACCTCCACAGCCACAGGTAGGGGTGATTTCCCATGCTATGCTTGCAGCCACCACCAGGGGGTGACATTGGGTTACCCTTCTGAAAGACAGTATTGATTAAGGGAGAGTTTAGGTGACTCATGTTTCTGAGAAAATCTCCCCTAATTTTGCACTTGCACTTTGTACTGAAAGAGACCATTATACCCTTTGGAAAATCTTCAGCAGTGAGTATGTTTGAGAGCTTGAGAGACAGTGACAAGAGTGTGTGAATGTGTGTGTGTGTGTGCTGTGGAGTGCTGTGTCTGCGTTTGACGTCGACTTCTCTGTACCTCTAACACACAGCTGTTCCAGCTTTGTCCACGTCCAGCGTTTTGCAAGCGTTAGCGACAGACCACAGTGGACTCGTTCAAACACGGCCAAGAGCCCGGCGAAAGCGGTAGCATGTTATGCTTGCGGACGGTGGTTTACGCGCCGTGTCCAAGAAACATAAGGTCCTGTCTAACGGCTTTGAAAGAGTCAGGGTCCCCCACCCCTGCTACACCGGAGTCAAACGCAGAGGCGCACATCCCAGTACAATGGGAACCACTGTTAATGCTTGAACACATACAGTGCATTAATGCAGAGGCCTATTGCACACTACTCTGCTCAAATCCCCTGAATGCTCACAGTTCTCGACCCCATCATAACTCAATGGTGAGTGATATGTGTGTGTTGGAGAGAATGTAAGGTTGTCACACACAGAGAGATGGATTGAGTGAACTTCCATGACCTATTCCAAATGGCTGACAACAAAAGTTTTGTAGAAGAAAAAAAATACTCTTTTGCTCTATTATCTGTGAAATGTGAAGGTCACTCTACAAGGAGCTAGTGTAATTTCTTCATCATCAGCACACACAACAAAAAGCTGCTGACTACATGGAACTACATGGCCTGGGTTTCACAATGGAACTGTATGGCCTAGGTTCCATAATAGAACTGTATGGGCTGGGTTCCATAATGGATCTGCATAGTCTGGATTCCGTAATGGATCTGCATGGCCTAGGTTCCATGATAGAAGGCTCTCAGAACCATGTAGATCCTCCAGATCATGGGTTTGATCCCATGGTGGTGCTACTACTGTGCCCTAAGCAAGTCAAATGAACCATTGAATTGCTCCAGGGGGACCCAAATCGTCCCTATGCTGTTGTACTTAGAAGTCTGGATTCTAACTTGAAAGTTTGGGGATCCTATATACCTGACCTACAACTGGAGTGGCAACAATGGTCAAAAATTAGGATAGTTTTCTAACTTTTGTACTGGATCACCCCCACTGCCCCCAGATATTCTTTGTGGAGCTCCTGCACCCCCCCCCCACCCCTTCCCCTTTACTTTCATGTCCACTCCATCTCTCACTTTCCTGTCCTCAATTGCTGCCGTTTCCTACTCTGCTTCCTGCTTCCTCAACCCCAAGCACATCAAAGTGTGAAATCGAGGTCATGAAAATGCTCTTGTTTACCTAAACTGGATGAGTTCAGTTCAGTTCAGTCAGTCAACCGGACTAATGATAAGGCAAAGATGGAAAACATTCAGGATAGGGAGACTGGCACTGAGATTGGCACTCAGTCCACACATTGGCAAGAGTAAGGCAGGGTAGGGAGAGACTAGGCCAGGGAGACTGGCACTAGTACAATAGTATAGAGTAGGGGGTCTGGCACCGATAGAGTAGGGAGACTGGCATTAGTACAATAGTGTAGGGAGATTGGCACTAGTAGAATAACGTAGAGAGATTGGCACTAGTAGAATAGCGTAGAGAGATTGGCACTAGTAGAATAGCGTAGGGTAGGTGGCCTGGCACTAGTGTCCCTACTAATCCATCCACTCCACCATTCTCTTTCTGAGAATCCCCAGTACACCTCTCACTGCCAGTCTGTGTGCGCCTGACACACCTCTGTGTGTGTGTGGACCTGCGTGTGTGTGACGCTTGCTCCCTGTTCTTCCTGAGCTCTTCTAAGAAATACACTTCCTAAGGCTTACACTATCCTCCTTTTCTTCCCTTCCTCTCTCCCTCCCTCAAGTTCATCATTCTCTGTTCATTTGAAAGCGTTTTTCTGGGCCTGTGCCCAGTAGCCCTCCCTCCCTCCTCTCTCTCTCTCTCTGTTTGTCCTCTTCTCTCCTCCCTCCTTCCCTGTCACTCTGCTTTTCTCTCAGCTCTCTATCCTTCTCTCCTCCCTCATTTTCTCCATCCTTCTCTCTCCCTCTCCTTCCATCCCTCCTCTCCTCCCTATTCTCTATCCCTCACTCCTCTTCTCCATATCCATCACTCTCTGTCTCTTCCCCCTTCTCCTCTCCACGTATTCCTGGATTATAGGTCCAGGTCTTTGCATCTGTGATCTGCGTCTGTACCATTATTGTGTGTGTGTGTGTCTGTGTGTGTGTGTGTGTGTGTGTGTGTGTATGTGTGTGTTCTGGATTTGTTTCGTAGCCTCTTGTTTTGTAGCCTGGTCCTACCAGACACTCGTACATTTCATAATGTACAGAGAGTCTGGCCACTTTCCATTGCCAAGCATTACCTTCCTTGAAGGCAAGTACTCTGTTGAAGTTTAAAACTATTGGATCTGCCCAGAGCCACTCTGGATCTGCCATAACCAATCGCTAACGTTCGGTCGTGACGTATGTCTGGCTCAAACTAGCGCACAACCTCAACGTCATCGTTCTCAGCCACTCCCTCTGTTCGCTGATTGGACCTGCAGATTTTTGCAGGAGAAAACCCACAAATATACCACAGACTCAGACGACGTACTGAAGGGAAATAAAAATTGAGCATAAGTACGTAGGAGGGCGGGGCCAGGCTACTTGTTTTGTAATAATCAAGTCATGAGAGTTTGCTTAATTTGATACTTGCTTGTGCTAAGTGGAAGGAACATCACAGCATCATCAACCGGCCATGCACAGGAGCTCCTTGCAAGATTTTTGACCAGAGAGTCAGAAGGACAGACAGAAGAGTAGCCCAAGAGCCATGGACCAGTCGGAGAAAGCTCCAGAAAGCTTGGAGGCAGCAGGTACAATTGTTATACAGAAAATCATGCACACCTCCTCCAAGGCCTCTATGCACGCTCACCCCGCACAACTTCATTACTGAGGACAAACATGTCAAAGTTTGCCACACAACATTTGGACGAGACTATGAAGAGTGTAGTCTGGTCAGACAAGGAGCCATTTTTTTCTGGGAGAATCTTGCCACCAAGATGATGAGGATGAGATGTGGGTGGACCTTCCAGCAGGACAACGATCCAAAGTATACAACAAAGGAAACTCTCAATTGGTTTCAGAGAAAGGAAATCAAGGCCCTGACTTAAATCCAATTGGAGATTTCTGGAAGGAACTAAAAATCAGGATACACGAGAGGGACCCCTGGAATCATCAAGATTTAAACTATTTGTTGACTATTTGTTTAGAAGAATTGGCCGATATCAAACCTGAATACTGTGACTGATTAGTTCCATCTTACAGGAAATGTCTTGAAGCTGTCATTACAAACAAATGTTTTTCCAGCGTATTTAAGAAATGTCAGTAGGTGTGTTCAATACTTTTTTTTTTAGTACACATAACTTTATTTATGGACTTTAATGTTTGGATTTTTTTTTGTGTGTGGATTACCTGAGTTAATACTAATGTCTATTGAAATAGGCGAATAGCCTCACTGGAAGTATACACTACTTACTGAAAAAAAATGTTGCCGCGTTCAATACTTATTTCTCCCGCTGTATATGTAAACGTTATGTGTGTACATGCAGTTTTGCCATTTTTGTGTGAGCCTGTATTTGTGCAATCATGTGACTGAATACAGAGTGCTGTGACTGAAAAGCACATTCTTTGAACAATTTCATTTTTCCGAGAACAGACACAGGAGAGTGTCTGTGACTGCGTGATTTTACTGTTCCGAGTGTGTATGCCCGGTTGTAATTAATTTTGCAGAATGTATGTATGTATGTATATATGTATGTATGTATGTGTGTGTGTGTGTGTGAGTTTGATGAGAATGATTTAGCTTTGTGTGTGTGTGTGCGTGAGAGTGGTGTGTGTGTATGCATGAGTGTTTGTGAGAGTGTGTGTGTGTGAGTGTGTGTATGCATGAGTGTGCATGTGTGTGTGCGCGAGAGTGTGTTTGTGCGTGACAGTGTGTGTTTGCGTTAGTGTGTGTGTGAGTGTGTGTGAGTGTGCGTGAGCATGAATGTGTGTGTGTGTGTGTGTGTATGCATGAGTGTGTGTGTATGTGTATGTGTGTGTGCTTGAGTGAGAGTGTGGGTGTGCGTTAGTGTGTGTGTGTGTGTGTGTGTGTGGGTGAGTGTGTTTGTGTGTGTTTGTGTGTGTGTGTGTTGGCACGGTTCTCCTGCTCCTCCTCTAGTCTGACCTGTGTCTCACCCTTCGCCAGCTTGGCAGCGGGTCAGGCCGGTGGTGCGCTGGTTTCGCAGAAAGCCTGCTTCGCAGAAGAGCCGAGCACTGCCCCCCTACACACATGGCTGTCTGCCTGGGATCAACCCTGTCTCTGCTTAACACCACATCATCCGGTTAGTACATGCAAAATACCTTTCACACACACCACACACACAACTCATCATATTGTCCCCCCCAACACACACACGCACGCACGCACGCACAGCTCATTCAAAATAAAGCTTTTATTGCTAAAGCAAAAAACAAAAGACGCAAAAACAGAGAGTGCTTATCAAAATAGACTATCTTTATCAATTCGTAGTGCAGTTAGTTGTTTTGAAATCACCAGGTCTTCTTGTAACTTCCAGTTTGTTATTGGTCACATTTCGGTCATCCAGAACGACAACTTCCTGTCGCCACCTGTCACACATAGTGGTAGGCTGCGGTGCCAGCTGAGCCCGCCCCCAACAGTGGATGAACCAATCATCACAGGCTACAGTGAAATCATAAAACATAAGGTCAAAGATTGGCACACATAGCCTATAATTACCCACAATTCACAGCTGAATCCATGCATTGCTTTGAATAAATAAATATACACATGCATTTTTTTTTATTTCAATTTCTTCATTAATCAATCATAAATTCTTAAATATCAATATAATTACATACATAATAACACACACATTTGAAATTCTGATTTTGTTAATTCAGTTGCCTTGTTAAACTAGCCTGTTAAAGGTCAAATGTACCATATGTCCAGGTTTACCTGTGGATGGCTGAGGTGGTGGACCAGCAGCTGGCTACTAATCTTCCCCGGGCACCCAGTGGTGGAGAAAAGATTCTCATTGGCCCTCGACCACCTTGCGGAACACAGACCAACCAATCACAATCAACTCTCAGTCGACATCACTGTCCAGTCATCACTGGCAGGATCAGCTCATCAGTACAATGGCCATTGCTATTACCGTTCTCTATGACCACCAATATCCTCATCATCATGTTAATAAACCACAGCATGTTTGCCAAGAAACTATTATTTTCCAATAGAGGGCTTAAAACAATGACCATTTCTGTGCCTGAAGTTATCAGACACATTCAAAAGGTATTATATATTATATCTAATAGCGGAGCATGCTTGAATTCAGGCACAACTTTAAGCCCTGCCTATAACATCATCACCTTCCTCATCCACATTATCACTAAGCCACTATAAACATGCACTTTAGTTTAGTTGATTCCTTAAATTGGTAGGGACAATGCGTATCAATTACACTTCACAAATGCTTGGGTTTCGGCAAAGGGTTCATTCAAGCAACAAACACAAAACTTACACACAAACAACAAGCACAAGTAACACACACAAGTAAATGTAACATGTAAACAAGTAAATGTAACATGTAAACAAGTAAATGTAACATCACACAAACACAAACACAGACATGGCGAGAGGCAGTGGTTACCTGAAGAGCCGAGCGCGGTCGACATGGCACGGCTTCTTCCTCTGGGGGTAACTGCAGTAAGGAGGGAGTACACGTTGACACATTTAGGGTCTACGCAAGCAACGCAGACTTAGCCGACAACGCAAAGCCAGGTGCAGGTGACCTCCCACACTAGCCTGTCTGTGCCTACCACCATTCCCACTTTGATGTTGGTTAATAAAAAAAACACACACTTAATTCTCCCTCAAACACACATACAAAACACACGTTTTCGAACACCAAGCCTCCAAGTTACACACGGACACATTTAGTATCACACACACAAACATAAACACATACACAAAAGCTCTCTCTCTCTCTCTCTCTCTCTCTCTCTCTCTCTCTCTCTCTCTCTCTCTCTCTCTCTTTCACCTAGAGCGGGTCACGTCCCATATGACCCAGTCTGTGCCCACGACGGCTCCAACCTTGATGGAATTGGCAAGGCACCAGTCGGCCGACATGAGCGGGATCTGCCCACAGTCCAGAGACAGGATGGCCTGCTGGGACACCAGGTCGTAGAAACGGATAGCGCCCCTCTTCTCCGCCACCATCAACTGCAGACGGAGAGATAAAGAGAGAGGGGGAGGGAGGGATAGATCAGAGAGAGAGGGAGAGCGGGAGGGAGGGGGAGGGAGAGAGAAGGAGAGAAAGGGAGAGAGAGAGATTAAGGGAATGCAGGTAGGCCCGAGAGAGCGATAGAGGGAGAGAGAGAAAGAGAGAGAGAGTGTGGGTGAGTGAGAGGGAGAGAGACAGAGGGGAGGAAGATGGAGAGAGAGAGAGTGAGTGAGAGAGAAAGAGAGGTAGAGTGAGTGAGAGAGGGAGAGGGATAGAGAGAGAGACAGAGGGGAGGAAGAGTTGAGAGTGAGAGTGTTTGTCTTAATTGTGCTGTGGGTGTCTATGGAGTCAGGTAGGTGCAAATAGGAGCCATATTCATTTGGAGGCGCTATTGGTCATTCAAATGAGAATCCTACAAAGAAGGGTACACACACACACACACAGACACTGACACACTCACACACACCTGCACGTATGCAAACGCGTGCTCGCATACACACACACAAACGCACCCACCCACACACACACACACACACACACACACCTTTAGCACTTCGGCCGGGTGCCAGCACACACTCATGCCAGGCGAGCGAAGTTTGAATAGTGCAGTCTCATTGCCATCCAGATCCCAAACCCTGGAGAAACAAACAAAACAAACAAAACACACACAAACAAACACACACACAATTTGTTTTAGAACTCATGAACTAATCATGCACACAGAGATCTCTTCAGTCATGTGTACTTGATTGTGTTAGTGTTGAACACACATTACAATGTATTAAAGGGACACCAGGCAACGTTTTCGTGTTAATTACTCATCATCGTAAGTCGGTATATGGTTAAATGACTCATTACAGGGCGAATGAAGACTCTCTCGCCCGCCCCTACTGCCTGTAGGAAGAATATCCCACTTGCAAGTTCGGTGTATCCTACCCGCCGACCGAAGCAGGATCAGTTTACAGCACAGAGGCAGGCTAATGAAACGCTAGAGATTGTTGCAAACGTGTGTATAATGGCAGAGCCAGTGAAGAAGCAGCGAAAACCCGGAAGATGACGGAAGATGCAAAGAAAAGGAAAAAAGCTTCAGACCGAGCGAGGGGGAGTTTCGTAGAGAAAAAGCATCAGGCTTGCCTGGTGTCCCTTTAAACAAACACACACACACACACACACACACACACACACACACACACACACACACATTAACAAACAATACAAAACAGTGGTTAACCAATCATGTAAAGACACTTAATCATGAAAACACAACTCTCTTTAATCATGTTTACTTGACCATGTTAATTAACTAAGCACACACACACACACACACACACACACACACACACACACAGTGCTCAGAGGATGAAGAACGGAAAGAACAAAGAGAAAGGAGAGGAAATATGACTGTGAGCTTATGCCGATGCTGTCCTCAAGTGACCTTTATCACACACACACACACACACACGCACGCACGCACACACACACACACACTCCAGACTGGACAGGATGTCCGGAATTCAATCAGACGTGTGTTTGGGAGCTAAAAAAAGCTGCTGACAGAATCAAGCGGCGGGTTCAGATCCTGAAATAAAACTTAACGAGGTCTCAATTAGGCACGAAGAAGGGAGCCAGTCGGGCCCACTTAACTACCACCAACAGAGGGAGTACACTCACACTCTCTCTCTCTCACACACACACACACACACACATGCACACACAAACACGCATACAAACACACACACACACACACACACACACTAGCAAACAAACAAACACACACACACACACCCTCTACACACAGACACATGCACATATCTTCCCTTTCTCTTCTCTGCAGTCTACATTTGTGTTTCTTGCTTCAGTAAGAGAAGGTAAGGGTACTTAAGTAAGTGAAGGTTAGACTTAAAACCAAACTGTTCTCCTATGCATTCTGCTGCAGAAGTGTAACACTATGTCCTAACAGGATCCGAGCGAGCGACTGTCAATGTTATCTGTCTACACTGAATCCGTTAAATATGCCTTTCTATTGCGTTGTATTTCTCATTCAAAATAGCAGAGCAAAGCGAGTGAACAAATAGAAACGGGGCGTACAACAAATAGAAACGGGGCGTACAACAAATAGAAACGGGGCGTACAACAAATAGAAACGGGGCGTACAACAAAAGTTCTCTCAAAACGTTGTGTTGCATCGTGCTGCTCTCGTCGCTTGCAGTCAGGACTCTCCAATGGAAAACAATGTACTTAAACGGAATTTATCGCTAATGTTCGCTTCCATGGCGTCCGGTTAGGACATGGTGTAAGTAGCAGTCAGTAGCTGTTAGTGAGAGGAGGTACTCTCGGAAGAGAAGGGGTCTTCAAAAGTTTCTTGAAGAAGTTCTTTATCACTCTCTCCCCTTTAGTCTTTCACTGGTTATCCCTTTAAAAGCCTCTTCTCTTTCCCATGTGTAACCCGCACGACGAGGGAAGGGCCTGTGCTTGTGCGGGAACAGTCTAGTTCTAAACTCTAGGTTCAAAAGGAGACTGGTTTAGGTTATTACTAGACCACAGTTCAATGACTCCAATGACCCCAAGACAACACACCACTCTCAAAGATTCTACTTTAAATACAACATATATTTATTTTAACATTCAAATATCATTCAATTCACTCTATGCAATCATATATTATTCTATTCTAAGGTATCAGTGGAAATATAAAAAACTATTGTGATATATAGTAGTGTGTAGTATATATTAACTATTTCATTTGACTGTATATATTATTGATATTCTATTTAAAATCTATTTATAGTCTATTTAAACCCTATTTGATATACCCTTTATTTATTGATCTATTTTAATCGTTATAAATTATACTATTTTATTTGACTCTATATTCAATTTATTACTATTGCTACTTATTTGATTTATATACGTCATTTATCACTTTTCCTTATACAATAAAAATAATTCTTAACATATAACTATAATATCAGTTTATCAGAAGTGCCGGCACTTAGGTAACTTTTCAATAAATAATTCCCTTGAGATCTAGGAACTTAAAATAACAAAATAAACATAAACCCCAAAAATAAAAGAGAGTGCACTCAAAATAAATAATTAAATAAAAAATAGTGGTGGATGTAGCGCTCTAGAATCTTTGAATAAAACTATCATAGGCATATCATAACCGTAGTACTGAGGTAGACCAAGTTCATAAAATGCTAAAGTTCAGAATATTATTTCCATGAATCCATTTACGTTACCAGTTTGTTTGGTTGCTATGGGTTCACATGGTAACCGCAGAGCGGTTAGCTTCAAGGCTATCTAAGACAGCTAAGCAGCACTTTGGCTTCCCAGAATAACAAACACAGGATACCTTTTTTTTTTTTTTAAATCCTAAATTGTTTGTAACATCATACATTATAAAATCGATTTCATTAAGAGGTTGTCCTGACTGGTTTTTAAAAAAGAATATCACTCACAAAAAATACATTAGGGCGTATTTAGGGTCATTAGTCTCCAGTGTAGGTGGCTTAGCTTAGGTTAACATAGCTTAACTTAGAAAAAATACGATTACAAGATAAACATTTTAAAAAAATACTAGCTCACCAGGATTCAAGTGATTAATACATTTTCATCTGTTACGATGGTCCAACGAGGTCTTTGTTCAGGAAGTGGTTTATCTGTAACAGTTATCAGGATAATAACGTTGTAACACACACACAAGGGCCAGGGGGCTGCTCTAACGCACGCTACACTACAAGCTCAGGGCCAAACCACTAGCTTACCACTGCACCCAAGAGGAGATGAAAACACCCTTCCAAACCATTATTGGCACTGAATGAGGCTCCGCCACACACACACACACACACACACACACACACACACACACACACACACACACACACACACACACACACACACACACACACACACACACACAATCTCGCAACACCTCCCTTTCTGAACACACAAATGCATACACACACACACACACACACCCATCCGTGCACACATCCAAAACCACACATACACACACACTCAGACTTACACTTACACACCCAAAACATTCGAACACTCAGGCGCCAGACCACACACATATACATACACACACATATATATGTATACACACACACACACACACACACACAATACACACCTTTGCATGCAACACTGCTGACAAAGAACAATGGCATTACGTAACACCTTCCTGCTCGGAGAAGCCGAGAGAAGCCGGCGATGCCAAACAATAACCCGCGGCGGCGGCCATGACTGTGGAGGGACATGAAAGAGGAGAGGGGAGAAGCCGAAGACCGCACGAAGAAAAACAGCACCCGCCCCTGAGCGAGCGACCGAGCGAGCGACCACCTCCCCTTCCTCCCGCCAACGCAGGAGGGGACCCGGAGGAGAGATGGAGACACACAGATACAGACGCATGCACAAGATACTGTTCCATAAGAGAGTTGTGAGTCAGAGATGGATGTAGAGGGTAGAGGTGTGTGTGTGTGTGTGTGTGTGTGTGTTGGGGGGCGGGGGGAATGGTATGAAGGAGAGGGCAAATAAACAGCCCTCACACTGTCTTTATCCTGACACGCAGACAACAGCTGAACTTGAGAAGCTGAACTTTGGGTGGACACACACACACCAGGAGAAACTGCTCAGCAAACTGACAGGAAGAGAGTCATGAGAACAAGCAGCCAGCGACAGAAAGATAATGCAAAAGAGGACACAGAAGTGAGGAAGTGTGTGTTTGTCTTATTGAGTGAATGTGTGTGTGTGTATGTGTGTGTGTAGGTGCTTTATTACACTCAATGAACTCTGTCAACTGTGCCTACTCTCCGGTGACCTGCAGTACCCTGCCTTCGCCTCTAGGGGGAGAGAGGTTCTATGTGTTGTCTCATCAGCATCACTGAGGCAACAGGGTGCAAATGCTCTCCTGGCTCAGTCTATGAAGACTCACTCAGCACACAAACAAATATGCTGCCAAGTCACACACTCTCTCTCACACACACACACACACATACACTCACTAACTCAATTATCCTTTCATACAAAGAAAATTAAAAACGACATATCCCACCATATCACTGTGTCCATGCGTGTTAAACACACACACACACACACACACAATGTTTTTGTTTTTCTGCCGATCTGGTAGTAAGTCAGCTGGACCCTGTGATGCGTGTCCAGACATA
>NW_027468664.1:26853054-26918054 GCF_046254945.1 Alosa pseudoharengus | reverse complement strand
ACCCCCGCTTCCCCTCTTTTCCATCCCTCCATCTTTCCCCAAGCCCCTTTTCACTTAATTTTTCCCGTTCCCTTACCGCTCATTCCCACCCTCCCTCGATGTCTCCAGCCCTCTCCACCTTCCCTTAACTTCCCCCCTCTGCCTCCCTTTCTCTCTGCCCCCCTCCCTCTCCCCACCTCCCCTCCTCGCGGGAACCAGAGATTGGTGCTTTTTCTGGCAGGTGTGGGGGTCGTTTGGTCGCCCCGCGCTGCAGTAGTCCGCACGAAACCCGAGGAGGAAGCACAGGCGGAGCACTGGAACGTCTCGGAGGCCCACCAGCGTCATCACGCACGCACACACCCACGTCATCGCTCAGGGGCTCCCATCGACCCTGCACCCCAAAACTACGCACACACACACACACACACACGCACGCACACACGCACACACACACGCACACACACACACGCACGCACACGGCACGCACACGCACATACACACGCACGCACGCACACACACACACACACACACACGCGCGCGCACACGCGCACACACAGAGCCAGGTCCGGACCCCGCTACCCAGCCAGGAAGCATCGCCGTCGCCAGGGGAAACGGGCCCTGTGGGAGGCCAGCAACAGCCAGTGAGGCAGAACGGAACCCTGGCAACGTCACAACTGACCCACAAACACCTGGAATGACCTCCAGAGGTCACGACTACACAGCACAGAGAGAATGAGGGGGAAAAAGGGAAGCAAAGAAGGAAGGAAGAAAGGAACAAATGAATAAAGGAATGATGGAAAAGAAAGGAAAAAGTGAATGAGTGGATAAATGACAGGAATGGGGCAACTTACAAGAGGGAATGTATGAATGAATTAATAAATGAGTGCAGAGGTGTAGGATGGTAGAGAGACAGTGAGTCGTAATAACCATCGTTGTAATAACCATTAACTGGCCAAGTCGATTAATGATTATTACTTCATCTTGCCAAGGGGACTGCAGTTGAAAATTATCCAACTGGCTAACACAGGCACATTTAGAGAAATGATGATTAATGTGCGTTGTCCTTATAAATAAATTAAATGAAAGTGTGTGCAGGTGTGGGGTGAGAAGGTGAAGGTGAGACAGTAGCCGGAAACGTCCGGACAAAAAGAAAGACAGACAGACAGACAGACAGACAGACAGACAGACAGACAGAAAGAAAGAAAGAAAGAAAGAAAGAAAGAAAGAAAGAAAGAAAGAAAGAAAGAAAGAAAGAAAGAAAGAAAGAAAGAAGTAATGATTAACGAGGGCCAAAGGCCAGATTAGCCACAAACCCACTATCAAGCCAGGACGACACAAGGCAATATTCAAGATTACAGGTGAAAATGGTCGGGGCTTCATGCTGCCAGAATAAAAACACAACATTTGCTTTCCCACTATCAGTCTGTGTTGTCGCAAATCTCGCCACCTCGATGTTAACGTCATACCCTGACCCAGTTCAAGCAGAGCATCAGGGGTTGCTGTTGCTGTTTTTTGCCCCGACGAAGATTAACTGTTTATCACACAAATAAAGCACAAGGTAGACTCCTCTATTCCTTTCCATAATGTGCAATACATTTCACAGTGACGGTAACCTTTGTTTACAGTAGAGCACCACTTGAGATGCGAGACTGCTGTGTGTGTGTGTGCAGAGGTTTTGGGACGGGTGGTGAGACAGACGTGTGGTGAGACAGGTGTGTAAAGCAGAATGAACCCATTGACTCCTCTAATTACAGGCAGCACAGCAATGAGGGAAACAGCAAGTCCTAAAGGGGGAGGAGAAAAGGAGGTGGAGGAGGATGACGGCAACGACAACGATGGAGAGGAGGGGACAGGAACGCATGCGCGCACACCCACACACACACACCCAGGGCCTGACTCCGGTTCCCAGCAAAGAGGCATTGCCGTCACCAGGGGAGCCCACTGCCTACTGGGGCGGTGATAGCATAGTGGCTAAGGAACCGGGGCTAGCAAACGGTAGCCAAAAAAGTTGAAGGAATGCCCTTGAGCAAGTACGCAAGTAAGTACATAAGTTTAATTTATATAGCACATTTAAGACCAAAGTGTGTCACAAAGAAATAAAGGAATAAAAGAAAAGAAATAGAAGAAAAACACATCAAACACACAAACAGGCAGGATTTACAAACAAAGACATAGCAATAAATACTCTCCTCCAAAAAACAAGGCACTTAACCGAGACCAGCTCTGGGGAAACTGGCCCTTTTAAGAACTGGCGTACGTAAGTCGCTTTGGAAGCTTAACTAAAAGTTAAGTTCAGTCAGTTCATTTAAGATTGTCAGCCAAATGAGTAGATTAGAAGGGAGAAGAGGAGAAAGATGCTCCTGATTTCTGCTGCTGTTGTTTACTCCAAACAGGAAGTGTAAGGAACAGCAGCATGTGTGTGAAATAAACACTAATGCCATCTGCACTCCCCAAACAATCGGTCATATCTAGCTTTGCCATATTCAGCAATCATGAGGAGTCATCTCTTATGTTGACCTTTCTTTTTAACATGCCCACTCTTTGTGGGGAGGAACAAACTACTCCCACAAGAGAGTGGTTGGGCTAATTGATGTGAACACACACACACACACACACACACACACACCTGTCCAGATATAACTCACCTGATGACCTGGGGCAATTTGTCCAGACGTGACTCAGGGCTCCAGGCCAGGGTGTCAATGCGTACCCCGTGATGGAACACGCGCAGGGTGTCAAACTCCAGGCCCTCCACCTCCAAGTCCTCCTCCTGAGGCAAGCAGACAGACAATGAGTTCTCAGGGTCCTCAGCATCAACAGTGAGACTGTAAGACTGAACATGACGAAGGGACGTTCATACAGTTGAGTTTGTGTTCTTTTAATCAAATGCACTCTTACTGTGTCTTGAAATTATTTTATGTACTTTACTTTTTCCCAAGCTATCGTCACAAGAGAGTGGTTGGGCAAATTTGTATGAACACATACACGCACAGCACATACTTCTGTATATTATGTATACTTTTAACTACAACCTCACAGGAGTTGCACAAGCTCCTTCATCACCTTATAGTCAACCTAAGCTACACACACACACACACACACACAGACACACCTTCTCTCAGGAGACAGTGTGTTCTCACCTGGAAGCGACACACTGCCACTACCACAAACAAGTTTCCCCCGTAGGCAAGCAGCGAGCCAGCCGATCCCGACTCAAAGGGACTGAACTCCACCACGTGCACGTAGTCCTCGCACGTCACTGTGTAACTTGGGCCGCGGTTGCCCCCCTCCACGCCTCCTCCCATCTCCGATTCAGTCCAAAGAATTTACCCGCCGAACACTCACTGGTCCACAGTACAGATCCAAATGCACCAGTAGCTCTAGTGGGAGCAGTGGAAGATGGTGATCTGGTTTTATTGGTGGATGTGAAATAGTTGGTTATAGGCTAGGCCTCCACTGGTAGCAGTGTAAAGTTAGTAAGCTTTTCCACCATGAGAGGACCAACTCGAAACTGCTGGTGTTGTGCGTTCTCAACAGTTCAATAAAAAGACATCAGAACCTGTAACAAAAGAAGCGAGAATGACAACATTACCCATGTCTGTGTTAAATTAGATTAAAAAGCAAGGATATGTTGATTTATCTATAGAGCTTATGGCTGTGAGGGGTAGAAACATGACACATATGCAATGGGCAATAAGAGGAATAGGCTCAGGTTCCACTTGGAAAAGCATTGTGGGTCAGGCACATGTTAAAGTACAAAAAAACTTTCAGGATGTGTCAAAAGAAATAGACTTAATGCTCTTTTGCAATAATTCACGTACGGGGCTAACACTGATTAGCCTCACTTATCCATATAAATCCACAAATAACAATTATCTCATGCATCCCGATATGGAAGACAGACAGCTTTTGACTTAGGCATGTAGGCTACATGTTACTGTGGGTCTAGCTGTCACCGTATGACAAAGATAACGTTGACAGCGGAAACGTCCACTTTGGAGAAAGAGTTACACCCTCTGATACCCCAGAGGTATATAATGCCTCTACGTTGGTAGTATCAGATGTGTCAATATATATGTAACTCATTAACTAAGTGAACACGACCAAACTGCAACTAACAAACACTTGTCAAATGTTAGCGATTTCCAGGTAGCAAAGCTATCTGGCTAACG
Organism: Alosa pseudoharengus; assembly: GCF_046254945.1. NCBI lineage: Eukaryota > Metazoa > Chordata > Actinopteri > Clupeiformes > Clupeidae > Alosa > Alosa pseudoharengus. The sequence goes on along the minus strand of NW_027468664.1, from coordinate 26,913,903 downwards.
TTACCTACTACTTTAGTTGTGCGGCACTTATAGTTCAAATTAGTTCTTGAAATGATTATCCAAAGACCAACGGGACATGAAATGTCCTAATATTGAGTTAAGCCGCTAGTTGTGTTATCCACCTGCTGCTAGAAGATGTAAATTCAACTGTGGCTTCAGGCTCAACAATGTTATCATTTGCTTAACAAATGCTAGCGAGCTAACTGGCTAAAAAAAAGCACGCAAAAGCATCTTCTGGCATAAACAGCTATGCACATTAAATGCAGGTCCGTAACCTCTGCTTTATACTTAATAACACCAAGTCTGGTGGTCTTAACAGTGACATATTGAACCATATTGACAGGGCACCATACCTAAAGCATGCTTTCCAGGCAGTGCATGTACCGGCTATGTGTACCGGTACTTCAAATTTCGGACAGACGACAACGTCAGATCCGGTTTGGGTTACCGTGTTTGGGTTAACATTCTCTGGTAGCCCACAGTAAACGTGAATAAATAGTGAAATATTCTTTACGAATCCACAATATATATATATATAAAGCCATACACTAAATCTCATTTTTCTCTTCAAAATCTCAAATGCAGGACGAAAACATCAACGATGAGGGCATGATCACGCCAAGAAAGAACTAAGATGAAATCATATCAATTAACAAGGCAATAGAAATTAATGTATTTTGTACATCTATGAACTTTTGAGTTAAACACTGAACCGCTTCTAATTCATGAACGATTTTTATTTGTATTTGTTTCAACGCATTTCAAAGCAGATGTAAGGAGGTGTGGCTACTGACGCGATTGGGCGTCATGTGCAAGACACCACATAATTGGACACGGAGCGGCTTTTCTGGAGTTTTAAATTTTCAAAACAAGTTTGCCCCTTGTTACACGGTGACGGCACGCTGATTGACTAGGGTTGGTTGGTCTTGGTAAAGGCTGCATTTCACATTACTTGAAGAATTGTAATCAGACTTCCGAGGTAATTTGTCTTCCCAGAGGTCGTTGTTTTTGTGTAAGGAGGCATAGTTAGTGTTGTAAAAACTCAGGAACAATAACGGTAGCACATAAGTTAGCGTAGTCAAAATGTTAGACAACCAATATCTTTCAACTGAACTTGCCGTTTTCAACGCATTAGTGTTATAAGTTAGAACATGAACGTGAATGAATGTATAATCAGCATTTACTTTATTTATGCAACAATGTAGATACAATGGCGAGTCTCGAGGAGAACTTGAAGACTATGCTTAGAATCTTCAGGAGAGAATGCCACCGAATTCTGGAATCGGAGAGGACGACCATTCGAGGTTCAGACGAGATGCTTATGTCCCTACAACTCACTATGGCTGAAGTGAACAAACAGGTAGCCATTTTCTCCACCGTCTTTACCAATCTCCTCTGTGCACCTGAATTGAAACATAGCTTGGCTGGCTAAAATTATTCACTTGAAACGATTGATTCTTAGAACACCAAATTAGGGTATGGGACCTAGGGCGATTCCAAGGGCCCTGTACAGAGATAAGGGCCCAACATTTCTTGCAGCGGCCATGCATACCTTACATCTGTTTGAACACATTTATCCGCTAACTGCCCTCCAAGAGGCATTAATACAATGAACTGGTGAGGCCATTGCTTTATACATAAATATGGTTTAGTACATTTAGCCCTGTACCTTCTAATTTGTCCTTATGGGTCTCTCTCTCTTTCAATATATCTCTCTCTCTCTCTCTCTCTCTCTCTCTCTCTCTCTTTCAATATATCTCTCTCTCTCTCTCTCTCTCTCTCTCTCTCTCTCTCTCTGCTTGACAGGAGAGTGGAGAATTTGGCGTTGCCCTGAGCGACGTCCTCCTGTGCTGGAAGAGCTTGCTGCTGGACCGTCTCCAGCTACCCGACGGTGGGTCACCGCGCCCGGAAAACTACGAGCTTGTGCGGCGAGAGTATGAGGGCTTCATGAAGCGCACCAACACTGTGGACCTGATCGATGTCTACTTCATGTATAAACAGCTCAGGCTGGATACTGACCCTGAGGAGCTATTCACCCCAGTGAGTGTGTGTCCTTGACTGTGTGTGTGTGTGTGTGCGTGTGTGTGTGTGCACATACATTGGGCTACACCATAGACTCAGGGTTCCCACGGGTCATGGAATTTCTGGACTTTCTTTCTTATCATTTTGGGGGCAACGTCATGGAATACCAGGGAATTTTGTTGTAGCAGTTGAGCAATGACTTGCCCAAATACATTAATACAGATATTTCTATGCAGAATTGGTGTACTGGCTACTCTGTGTTGATAGATGCTACTCGGCACACAGAATATTGACCCTGTGCAGCCACTCACCCCCAGTGTGTGTGTATTTGTGTTGATCTGTTTGTGTGTGGAGGTGGGGGGGGGGGGGCATCCTGAACCTTACCAACATTGTAGAACTGCTTAATGTCTGCCTCATGTTTAGATTAGATTCTGTTTAGATTAGATGTGTGAACAACTCTCTGTGTGTGTCTTCTTGATTTTGTGTGTGTGTGTGTGTGTGGATTCCTGGCACCCATCACAAGTTTCTACAAATTCCTCACGGTGGGCCTATGTTTACCCAGTAGTACTACAGTGTGTGTTTGTTTGTGTGTGTGTGTGTGTGTGTGTGTTGGAGTCATTTTTTACTACTCCATTTCCTAAACGTCCATCTCCTGACTCCCTCAACCTTTCTCTCCCTCTCTCTCCAGACCCAGCTGCTGCAGTTCCTCCTGGGTTCTCCAGACTGCTCAGAGGAGAGGAGCTCCATCCCCCCATGCCCGTCCACCCCTTCCTCTAGCCAGCCCAGGCCCTGCACTGCACAGGTACGGCTCTAACGCCAGCCACTACCCGCTAGAGTTTAACCAAAGTCCCTTTTAGGCAAGTCCCTCCACTCGGCAGTCTCTGGTTTAACCCCCTCCTCAAGCCAGCCAGCACTGCACAGGTACAGCTCTAACGACAGCCACTAGCCGGTAGAGTTTAATAATCTCAATTTTAGGCTGTTAAAAAGTATTAAACCAGATGTTCTATTCAGTTAAGTCTTAAATATCATCCGCCTAGCTGCCTGTGCCCTGAATACATTGTAAAAAAAAAAAAAAAAGCGGTCTCTGTGGACAGGCCAGGCTCCAAAAACGGCAACAAAAACAACTTGGTCCAGGCTGGACATAACAAACTATTCCAGCCAGTCAAGGACGAGATGCGCGTTTAGGAGAGTTTAAATTGTCCGGGAGGGAGGGGGAGGGAGAAGCGAGCTAGCTCTCTGTTTTGTTTGAACGTCAACAGAAGTGACGTTACCCGATATCGCTTAGAGCACATCTAAGTCTTAAATAAAGGGGTTGGGTTGGAGCAGTGGTAGGGTCACCGTCCCTTTTCCCCCTCTCCACTCCTTCCAGCCGGCCCAGGCCGCCCACTCCAAAGGTACAGGCATCAGCTGGTATACAGCAGTGGTAGGGTCTCCAATCAGGTCACCATACAAGGTCACATACATTTACGTTTGTAGGCATCACACCAGGTTTTTGTTTTGTTTGTTTTGAACAATTAAACAAGCTATTGCAAACTGCTCAAAGAGTAGCATTTCAGCAGACACTAAAGCTTTCTCCAAGATGTATTTCTTTCTCTTAAGCTGTTAATCATATCATGCGTTACCTGTACAGATCGAACAGTAGCCAAGAGAGTCAGTTTTTTTGCGAGAAAGTCTGAAATGTAACAATCTCAATTTTAGATATAGAGTATTGCATACCATGACTTCAATTAGATTGAATTGAGTTTTACATATGATGGAGGGCGTGTGTGGTCTCCAACCAGTGTCCACCTCCTCCCCTGAAGTAAACAAGCTAAACAGTGAAGGAACAAATATTAAGGAAAAAATAATTCACACATTTACCATTTACAGCTGTGGGAACAGATCACACACACACACCTCTAGTCAGTAGCTCCAGCTAGTCAGCCATCTCCCCAGGAGAAGGGGCCAAGGTGGGTTGGGGGGTGTGTTGCTTGGGCCAGGTATGAGTTAGAGGTCCGGATTGGGTAACAGCAGCTCTGGAGACCTCTCCGTCCTCTCCTCCAGATATTCACGGCCGAACAGAAGGTGGTTTGTTCGGCCGTGAGACGGCGGTGTTGGCCGAGGGTGTTGTTGAGCAACCCGAGTTGCGCTCAGCGTGTTCCCTCTACGGTTTCCTAATCTGGCAAAGAGAGCCATCTTTCTCTCTCTCTCTCTCTCTCTCTCTCTCTCTCTCTCAATTTTTTTTTTTTTTTCCTGGTCACTCTATCTCTTTCACTTTCTTTTTTCCCCTCTCCCACCTTCTCTCTTTTTGTCCTCTTTTTTTAATTCCCTTGCTTATTCTCTACCTCTTGCTCCAGTCTCTTCTATTCCCACTCTATAACTCCTTCTCTCTCTCTTGCTCTCTCCCCCCCCCCCCCGTCTGGGATCACTCCCGTCTCTTATTAACAGGAGCATTAAATCGTATCACACAGATTTAAGAGGGTAATGTGAATTCGATTACCGAGCGGATGTTTCAAAGCACAGTACAATGTAGCTTTAGCTCCCTGGACCCGGGTACGGCTGCAAAGTCCTTCCTGTGATTTACGATTCGCTAAACCGATTGCTACCGTTACCGGGGGCAACGAAGTTCAAGAGAACTGCTGTGAGGCTGAGCTCACTCTCTCGCTCTCTGTGACGCCCCGCGTTGCTGGGGCAATCCTTAGAAGCGTTTGTTTATTTGGAATGTTTGTATTGTCTTTGATGGTTCCAGATGCGGAGGGTGGCGAGGAGAGTGTTCTGTTCCTACCTGGGCCTTCTGGTCAATTCCAAGAATGACCTGTCTCTGGCAAACGTGTTGGACAGTCCCTGCCGTGCTCTTGGACGCACAGCCTTCACTGACATCAAGCACGCGGCTCGGAACAGTCAAACCTCCCTATTCCTGGTAATGCAGGGATTTTGTCAGTAATTCACCCTTTCATATCTATTTACCATTCCTACCGATTATGACTCATTCTCTAGGAGTCTGTGTCTGTGTGTGTTAACTCTGTGTGTGTCTGTGTCTGTGTCACAGGCCGTGACCTCCTTTGTGCGGGCAATTCAGCTGGGCGGTAAAGGTTATGCCCCTGCTGAGTCCGACCCACTTAGGAGGCACCTGAAGGGCCTGTGTGAGTTTGTCCACTTCACTGACCAGCTGGAGGAGCTGCTGGGAGAGACCCCGGAACCCAGGTACCCACAATCCTGTGCTGAATTACCATTTCATCACATGCATCACCATTTTCAATTGACAATCATTCAATTGTGACCGAGTGCATCACCATTGAGTGTCAGGTCAGACTGCCATAGACCTCTTAAGTTCACCTACAAACAGGACCCAAAAGCTGCCGTCTTTACCCATGTATGGAGTTCCGGGTGCCATGTTTACCCATATACGGAGATCCGGGCATCATATTATTTGGGTAAAGATGGCAGCTGCTTTGGGTCCTTTTTGTAGGAAAACTTCAGAGGTCTATAATCAATAAGACAATAAGCTTGGCTCACTGCCATTGCACTCAGGAAGCATGCATTGATGCACTGTAGACCTGCGTTTGGGGCCAGGTAGGGAGACTGGCTCCTTTCTCCCTTTGCTACAGTAACCATTGAACTTCAATGAACCATTGGGAGATACCGGTTTTACTGAAATAATGCAAACAGCCAAATGAAGTGCTAATTGGCCATTTCCATTTCCCATCATCACAATGATGATTACCACCGTTATTGGCTATTGCTGCACACAAGTAAACACTACGGCCTATTCGTCCATGGATATTAGAAACAGATGGATCTTACAAATCTATGTTCTGTTCTGCCTTATTGATGTGGCTTTTATCCTCATTTGCTTGCGGTTGATGCATTCGAGACACAGTGCCCTTTGCCATTTTACCAGACCTGAACCATTTGTCTCGAAATCTGTTTTTCGACCTCGCTTTAGGAAAAAAAAATGGTGTAGACCTACCTCTTTAAAAAGAAAAAAGAAGGTCCTAATGACGTCTGCTTGAATGATTATGATGGCATTCAAATGTTGAGACCAGTTTATCTGGCCTACATCAAAGTGGTACACGATGCTCAAAAGCACAAGGTCATTTCAGCTTTTCCCCTGATGTGATTGCCTAAATCTTGATTTTTTTTTTTGTTTTGAGTGCCAAACAAGAGGGTATTTCCTTGATCGAACGTGATTGTAGCGCTATAACCTCAAAACATTCAAGATGCTTCCTGAGCCTTGCAACATCTGGCAATGCAAAAGAAAACCACACGAACAACAATGTGTTTGTGTGGGTGTGTGAAGTATTGTGCAAGAACGCACTGTTCCTATTCTGCAATTGATAAAGTATGGCACAAACAAAGTCATTTGAATCAGCATGGACTAATTACCGGAACTGGTCAAGTAATTCGTTTTAGTTGCTTTATACTATGTGTGCGCATATACCTTTGTATATGGGCCATATCTATGTGTGCTCATGCACGTGTGTGTGTGCGCGTGTGTGTGTCTGCGCGCGCGTGTGTGTTACAGTGTGGCCGGAGCTAAGCTTGTGGCCCGCATGCGTACGGCTCTCCTGAAGGGTTGCAGCAGTGGAGACCCCGTCTATACGGCGGTGGACGACGCGGCGAAGGCGCTCAAGGAACGCATCGGTCAGATCCATAGCGCTCACCAGCAGTCGGCTCTCACAATGGGCATCAGCCCTGCCAGGGTACTTTGCACTACAGTTAACACTTGTTTATGTCTGTGGTATGGTTATGGTTATGGGACTTTGCAGACGCCTTTGTCCAAAGCGACACACAAATACAAAAAATCAACATAATATTTAAAAAATAACAGGGAACAGATTAGAATGTTGTTCAAACTATATAATAAGGAGAATAGCAATAATAAACAACGTCAATTCAATAAATAGCCTAATAAAATAAGCAATGAAAATGAGGGGAAAAGCAATAATAAACAATAGTGTACATTCAATCAATAATATAAAAAACAATGACATGGTAAGACTATATTAAGGAAAATATCAATAATAAACAATAATGTCAAATTAATTAAACAGCCTAATGGAAATAAAACAATATTATACAAACCATAACGCATAAGAAGCGCTTAAAGAACTAAGTGCATGTTGAACAGGAATGTCTTTAGACCCCTCTTAAACGACCCAAAACTACCACAGGAACGGAGAGCACTGGGCAACTCATTCCACCAGCATGGAACCACTGAGGAAAAGAGTCTTGAATTAGACCTGGTATATGGCAGATGTTGTTTTTGTTCAAAGCAATCTCCAGTATATAAACACTACATTAGTCAAAATGAGAGTTTCAGATAAAGTTGAAAAAAAGATTGAATGATTGAACAGCCGTGTCTCTGTCTGGCTGTCTGTCTGTCCCTGGGTTAAATGTAAATAAAGTAACTTAAGGGGTCCCAGTTGTTAAGATCACTGTACATCGCTCTGTACAAGAGATCTAAAAGGGACTACATGACCAGTAATGGAATGGAATAGTGTACTGATACAGCACAGATAAAGATGCACCAGAGTCTGTGTGCAGTAAGTACTGTGCAGCCAGTGCATGCAGATTAAACAGAAAACAGGCCTAAATCCTGTCTTAGTAACACCCCCAATTATGGCAATTCTAAAACAACAATGTTTTTTAACACTTCAAAATAACATTTGCTAAATGAACCTTAAATTTTTCAGTAGCCATAGGCAGGGGCGCCTGCAGGAAATAATGCTATGGTACGCACCCCCCCGCAAAAAAAAAAAATTTCACTCGTGAACAATATTTGTCCGTTTTAGGTCCGTGCATTGGTCAGTCAGCAAAAAAGTAGCCTACATAGCATTGTAACATCCACATGCAATAATAAAATGACAACGTCTACAATGACCTATTCATTTGGACAACTTGATACAGCCCTATACAGGCTAAAGTTACCTTTTTAGTTTTGTTCTAACGTAACGTGAAGTCTGGCTTTAGTGCAGTCTAACGTTCTGACAAGCACACCAATTGCCTACCTTGTTCTTGTCCTTCTGGAATAACTCCAAGCTTTGCTGCCTCCATCCTTTCTGTTTTCATTGTTTAAACTTGTGATATCCATGATGAGTATTGAGTTAGTGAATTAGCTCAACATTGTGTGCTGATAACCATATATAGATAACCGAGTAAAAGAAAACAACAAGTAGCCTATTGCGTGCCTGCGTGCGTATTCTCTCTCCTGCTCAAACAAAATGTGTGCATGTTAATTTTGATAACGTGTTCACTAACTTTACGTAATAGAAAATGGTAAATAGCCTGATGGCATGCAGCTAATGGGATACTGTGCATAGTTGGGAAGGTATGGTAGGCCAATTTGGTGTGAATACACACACACACAAGGGAAATTTTTGAGTAGCCTGATGGTACGCACAGTGCGTACGGACGTACACCTGCAGGCGTGTCTGGCCATAGGTGTGTAGATTTGAACAAAATCTGGTTTGGTTCTTAACAGGAGCATTTACTGCCTGAAATATCCGATTTTGTTTACCACGCTCAGAGTTATAGTGCTGGCCTGATGGGTCGCCTATTTACGCCGTTTCAATGGCACATGAACGGTTAGACCGAGAATTCTTGTCATGAAATTAAAATTCCACTGGAGCTCCAAGCGGATGTGTACACACAGCCTTACAATACTGTTTACAGCTCTTCGAGTCACTGTAAAATGTAGTTTTAGGTACATAGCTAATTTAGATACACCTATGGTGTGGGTGCTTGCCTTTCTTTAGGAATCCGCCATCTTGGTTTGTAAAGAAATGGATATTAAGTGACACATACACGCAAGACGGCTGAAATACGGGACCGACAGTAATGGGGGGAGTTCCGATAGCTCAGTCTGGAGCATTTAGTTTTAACACAGCTATCACAGGGCAATTTCGCGCAAAACTGTCACATCCATAATGCCAAAACAATGCCATGGTATTTAGTTGGCGTTATGGATGTGAGTTTTTTCCGTGGAATTGCCCCACAGCTGTTTTTTTTTTTTTTAACTCTACCTGAAAAATGTTTGCACTAATTGCTTTCATAGGACCCTGTAACATGTTTTCTGTTTCTTGTTCTCTCTTATTCCCTTCCAGCCTAGAGCGCACGCCATCAACCATGCAACAGCTTACATCGGCCGGGACACGGTCAAGGTGCTCATGAATCTGCTGGATGAGGAGGCTCTGGCGCCGACCTGCAGGAACAAGGCAGAACTGCTCACTGATGACCAATCAGTGCTCAGTGGAGCAGAGGGAACTTCCCTTCTCAGTCTTTACAAGTGAGTAACAGTGCCAACGAACAATAATACAAAATCATATAAAATCGCAAATTGGCTCAATGAAATCATATGAAACGAAGGACACTGTAACAGCAAGTCCAAACAAACGTATACCTACCATAGGTACAATTTGTAGGGGAGTGAGGGTCTTGGTTTTGTAGGGGAGTGAGGGTCTTGGTTTTGTAGGGGAGAGAGGGTCTTTGTTTTGTAGGGGAGTGAGGGCGGTGGGGGCTTGGTTTTGTAGGGGAGTGGAGGGGGGGGTCTTGGTTTTGTAGGGGAGTGAGGATCTTGGTTTTGTAGGGGAGTGAGCATCTTGGTTAGCTTCTCTGTGGTATGAGTGGACTTTCCCATTTTCCCTTGAATACAGGCAGACATCTTGAATGGCCAGTATAGAGGGCACTGGTACTGTTACGTCTACTCCTGTGTTTAAATTCTTGAATGACCTTCTGAGACCTCTCTGCTTGTCTACATGTTTTTATTTTTTGTTGTGGTGTTCCTTTGCCACCTGTATCTGCAGGTCTCCAGAGGTGGTGACGGGGACCTCTCCAAAGCCCTTACGCAGTCGCGTCCAGGCAGCACAGGCCAAAGGAAAGGTGTGTGTATGTGTGTGTGTGTGTGTGTGTGTGTGTGTGTGTGGGCAAACTACTTAACGTGCGTTTTCTAAACTGTGCAACTCACCGAGTGGTTAGTGGTGTTCGTTGATGTTCCAAAACAAGTAGCGTAGCGAAATACAGTTTCTGTCGTCTTTTATTTGGCATTTTGTAAAATCCCATTGATTTCTGTTGGAAGACTCATTGCACGTTGATATTACTGCGCCACCGTCTATGCTTCAGGTTCAAATACGAATCATACATTGCGCCGATATATTTGCTTTTAATAGTCAACGAACTCCACTAACCACTCGGTGAGTTGCACAGTTTTGAAAACGAACGTTAAGGGTTGTTTTAGGACATGTTTGAGTAGCCTACTACAGTATGCCCATTGCCAGCCACCCTGAGAAGTGAAAAGGCGATTCAAAACGAGTCAGAAAAGTCGAGACCGGACCAATCGTCAAAATTTCGGTGTCCACCACTCTAGTTCATCCAAAACAAACCAGAAAAGGGTGTTAAAGTGCTAAAAAACGGAATTTTCCTTTAATCGGGTTATCATAGGCTGCTCTCTATTTTTTTTTTTTCCTGTGATGGATGCGGCTCGCCAACCAATATTCAAAACCCAATGTGGCCCTTGAGACAAAACGTTTGGCCACCCCTGCCCTAAATATAGCCTGGGTTTTCCCATGTCTTACGCGAGCAATTTTATTCACGCTGCTAGGCAGCCTGGATTCCTTGGACTTCGTTTTCACCTCAACGAAGGAACCAACCAATCACAGAACGGAGAGGGGGACAGCAAGACGATGACTACACACCGAAGCGGTTATGAGCTACATACAGACGCATTTGATAGACATTCGTAGCGCCCAATAAACGGCTCTGGGCATTCGTAAACCATGTTTCAAATACGAGAAAATGTACTGGTAGTTCCCAGACTCCATCTCAATGAGATGAGGTTTGGCGTTAGCCAGGCTACCCTAAATAGATGAACAATAAATAAGCTTGTGTGTGTTCATGTTTGGCTGAAATGAACTGCAAGCATCATCCATTATCAGAACATAATCTGGAACACTGCCTCAAGGCAACACCTGTAGGCCAACAGTACCTCACCAACAACCAGGCTGGAGATTTGGACAGCTGCATATTTTTTTCTCTGTCTCTCTGTCTGTCTCTGTCTCTCTGTCTGTGTCTCTCTCCCTCTCTTGTATAAGTACAGAGTGTTCTGAATCCTGCATGCTATATGAAAACCGGTCTCCAAGTGGGAAGTTTAGTTTTCTAACCCACAGCACTACCCTGTCTCTCACCCGGGACTCACACGGCTCACCGCCGTCTCCTCCCCTTCAGAACAGCCTCCCCACTGTTGGTGTCTGGTAGAGTGTGTGTGTGTGTGTGTGTGTGTGTGTGTGTGTCATCTGATGGCAGTCTCATGTTGGAGGTTTGGCACGGAGCCCTGGAGCTGTTCTTGCGTTGGGAAAGCCCTGTGGGTAGTTTATGGACATATACATTTTACAGTTGGACAGCAGTGAATTCAGAGGGGGTGGGAATGTGGTATAGTGTATCTTGTGCGTGCGTCTCACGCGCGCGCAAGCTCAACCTTTTCTGTGTATGTGCAAGTTATGTATCCTGTTTATATAGAGACTAATATATTGTACGAGTTTGAACGTAATGAAGGAAAAAGGCACTTTTATATTGGGTTCAGTAGCTTCATCAACAAGAAATAAAACCCCATTTCTCTTGCTCACTCTCTCTCTTTCCCTTCCTCTGAACATGTATGCTAAACTCATTTCGTGAGCTAGCTCCTTTATTTGATTGCACTAGCAGATGTCACGTTAGCTTCCCTGCAAGTCTGGCCGCTCTCCTGTCCGAAGAGCCGAAATGGGCCTCCGAACGCTTCCCAGTTTCCTGCGGAAGCGTCGGCTTTTGCTTTGAGGATGCCGTGTCTGTCTCGCGGCTGTGTAACCCGAGAGAGAGTCAGGTTATAGTTTCCTGTTACTCTCTCCTCTGGATGGTGAACAGGTCCGGTCTGCCCTGTCCTGGCCGAGCGTGCATGCATGCTGTGTGTTGACCCGTCCAGACAGGTGACGTCATCAGTGCAGCATCGATTTAGTGACACCAAAGTCCTTTTAGGCAAGTCCCTCCACTCGTCGGGCATCCATTTCGGCAGAAATGCGCATGCGCAAGGCTTCACGACACCAATCTTGCTCCAGCGGCGAGATCACAACACATGATTGGCACGATGTCTTCACAACACACCATATGATTGGCTCAATGTATTCACATCACACCACGCGATTTGCTCAATGTATTCACATGTCGATGTTTTGCCGGTTTTGTAGGGGAGTGAGGATCTTGGTTTTGTAGGGGAGTGAGCATCTTGGTTAGCTTCTCTGTGGTATGAGTGGACTTTCCCATTTTCCCTTGAATACAGGCAGACATCTTGAATGGCCAGTATAGAGGGCACTAGTACTGTTACGTCTACTCCTGTGTTTAAATTCTTGAATGACCTTCTGAGACCTCTCTGCATGTCTTCACGACACCAATCTTGCTCCAGCGGCGAGATCACAACACATGATTGGCACGATGTCTTCACAACACACCATATGATCGGCTCAATGTATTCACATCACACCACGCGATTGGCTCAATGTATTCACATTCAGGAAGGGGTATGATATGTGTAAACAATGGCCATATTGGCGTGACAAACAAGCCCCATGCATTTCTATGGAGTATTTTTTGAGTGCTGTGTCTCCACATTAGAAAGTCTCTGGTGACACACACACACACACAGAAGGAGAGAGATGTGCTGAGGTGTGTGATGGGTTAGGCTGTGGGCGAGGAAGAAGAGGAAGAGTTATGCATTGCGGTCTTTGTCTTGTCTGTGCAGAATGTTAACACACTCTGAAATCATTTAGCACCACTCTAGACCTCCCGGCTGAAGGAGATGCTCTCCTGCCAAGGCTTGCCGACTCGGAGGAAAAGTGGCCTTTAGTTCTGTTCGTGTGCTTCTTGTCTTGTCTTCATTCAGTCCCTCTATACTTCAGTCTTGCTCGCCCTCATGAATGAATGAATGAAAGAAACCTTTATTGCCCCAAGGGGAACTTGTCTTGCACTTAGGAGCCATAAATTACATAGCGTACACATCACTTAGACATACAGACTCGCACAATGATGCATAGAATGACAAACGAATCTAAAAACCGGGTTCACACGGGTCATGGAATTTCTGAAATATAATGGAATTTTGGGAAGTCTATTCCAGACATGGAAAGTCAGGGGATTTTATCATTTTTAGGGCAAAGTCATGGAATATCAGGGAATTTTGGGCAGGTAAAAATGTACTTGCCAAAATACATTAATACAGATGTTTCAGTTCTATGGTCGCACTCTCATTTGCTTAATTTAAAGGATAAGGATGATGCCGACGCCCAGAAAAGAAACTCTTCAACAAAAAAAAAATGGATTTGGGTGGATGAATGCATGAATGAATCGTTGTAGCTTGAATGTTATTCTTTATAGAAAAAGTCGCTTTGTATCAAAGCTTCTGCTAAATGAGTAAATGTAAATGTGAGTCTGCACAAACTACATTACCCAGAATCCTCTGTATTTCTGGCTCGAGTTCAAAGCGATGCACTGAGATGCAGGTAGTTACCTAATGCGCTGCCGAAAGTATCTGCATCCTGTTTCTTATTTACACCATTCAGAGCAAATCCACCTGCCAGCTTTTATGATTCAATGCATCTTTTTGATCTTTGTAAAAGAGAGTGTGTGTGTGTGTGTGTGTGTGTGTGTGTGTGTGTAACCCCCCCTCATCTTGGAGAGTAATTGCGATCACCTGCTGTTTTTGGAATGGCATCAGTGCCGGCTCCTGTCGGTCGGATGCTTTCCCTCGCCTCTCCCGACCCGGTCACTCGGTCCACAGGGGTTACGTCAGGACAGTAGCAGGCTGCCTTGCCGTTTCTCCCTTCTCCATCACTCTTTTTCCCTTTCTCCATCACTCTTTTCTCTTGTCCATCACTCTTTTCTCTTCTCCATCACTCTTTTTCCCCTTCTTCATCACTCTTTTCTCTTCATCACACTTTTTCTATCCATGTCTTTAATTTTCCATCACAGCCTTTCCCTCATTTCTTTTGTTCTTTTTTCAGACTGCCTGGTATTAATGACTTGCTCTGTTAGCCTCACTGCCTGACATGGAGCAAAACCTCTGTTTAGTCTCATTTCTTTCTTTCTTTCTTTCTTTCTTTTTCTTTCTCTCACCTCCACATCAGCCCAGACTTTTTCTTTCTTTATTTCTGTCTTTCTGACTCTTTCTCTCTCATGCACCCCCCGCCCCCCCCCATCTGCATTAGATGAATACCTCTGGGAGACCCACTGAATTTTTCTTTTCTTTTTTTAAAGTTGTCATTTGTTCACTTACTGCAGCTGTGTTTGTGTGTGGAGCAGGTGAACCTAATCTGGGTTTGTGTTGCTGTTTGAAGGGTGGTGCAGGCAACCGTGTGTGTGTGTGTGTGTGTGTGTGTCCTGTTCTGTGTATCTGAGCAAGGCTAGCAGAACCGGTGTGAGGCAGGCAGTGCGATGTTGTTGTCTTAGGTGTTCTTCTGAGGATAACTTTAAACAGCTCTCATCTCTGCACTTTGATCCTCCCCTGCCCCAACCAGCACCCAGATCTGCCCCCCTACACTCACCAACACCCAATACTGCCCCAACCAGCACCCAGATCTGCCCCCCTACACTCACCAACACCCAATACTGCCCCAACCAGCACCCAGATCTGCCCGGTCTACCAACACCCAGCACCTCACCAGCCCCTCTCTCTGCCCCCACCCAGCTGTGCATACTGTTCCCCCCTCCTGCCTCCCTTTCTTACTCCCACTTTTTTCCTCCTTTGTCTCTCTCTCTCTCCTCTCTCTCTCTCTCTCTCTCTCTCTCTCTCTCTCTCTCTCTCTCTCTCTCTCTCTCTCTCTCTCTCTCCCCCCCTCCATCTCTCTCTCTCTCTCTCTCTCTCTCTCTCTCTCTCTCTCTCCCTCCATCCATCTTTCTCTCTCTCCCCCCTCCTGAAGGGAGAAAAGCCTTGAATCCTGATAATCCAGGGCAGGCGCACATCAAAAGGCAACGGAGGGGAGGAGTGCAGAGTGGAGATCAACACTTCTCCTGAACCCGCACACATGCACACATGCACACATACACACTCCCGCACACACATACACACTCCCACACACATGCACACATACACACTCCCGCACACACATACACACTCCCACACACATGCACACATACACACTCCCACACACACATACACACCTGTACACTTGTGTGTGTGTGTGTGTATACACACACACACACACACACACACACTGCCCCCACCATGATCAACACTTCTCCTGAACCCATACACATGCACACATACACACTCCCACACACACATACACACCCGTACACTTGTATAGACACACACACACACATACCGCCCTTGCCATGATCCACACTGCTCCTGAACCCATACACATGCACACACCCGTACACTTGTGTACACACACACACACACACATACACATGCACATGCACACATACACACTCCCACACACACACAAATACCGCCCCTGCCATGATCCACACCCCTGAGATCTTTAACCGCTTGTTAGAGGAGCCTGAGAAGGCCAGCCACACCTTGCTCAAGGCTTAGGGTGGATTTGATGCATCAGTGCTGTAACCCCCTCGGCCTGCTGCTCTCATAGAGCTAAGAAACACACACCCACCGACGCAGTACTGCCTTACATCACAGGAAACTCGCCTGCATAAAGCTCAGCTCAGCAACACACTGCAAAGCTAAACATTGTTGAGCTGTTATTTGAGGTCAAATTGTGCATCTCTTTGCTGTTGGGAAGTGGTTTTCTCTCTAGCTTTGAATCCTCATTATGTCTGAATAATCAAGTCGATACCTTCACCATGGTTTCTGTCTATACATGTGTCCTTCATATATGCCTGTGTGCACTGTTTGTAAAGCCCTGTATGATTGGTCTTCGTCGTTGCTGTATGTCACTATACATACAGGCGAAAATCAGCCTGTGCAACCAAAAACGGACATTCGTCTGCTTGGGAAAGACAGTGTGCCGCAACCATGAGAATAAATTAATAAGTAAATGTTTGTCACAAAGCATAACGAGGGGAAAATTGCTGCACGTAAAATTGCTGCAATTAAAACAAATGTGTTGGAATCAACACAAACTGTGTTATCCCTATCTGGACACAGAGATGTGTTAAATGAGAAAACAACACAACTTCTTTTTAAGAGTGTGAGCTGTCAAAAGTAAGAGTTTCCACATTGTATGACCTAAAGATCAGCCTTAAACTTGTCTTGACCCCCCCCAGGTGAAGGAGCGAGGCCTGCGCTCTCAGTTTGCCTGCACGTACGTTGAGGTGGACGACCCACCGCTGAACCGGGTTCTGGACTTCCCCAGCACCAGCCAGCTGCCCACCTGCAAGCACCCTGCTCCGAAGTGGCCGCTGCACCGCCCAGCGCTGGTCACAGACTGGGGCAGGGATTCCGAGAACCAGGAGTCTGCTGTACCGAAGGAATCACATGGGCTAGATAACGGTAAAAGCGCTTACTGATAAGGATGATGGATGATGAGGATGATTGATGATCCTAATAATAGTAATCATAATAAAATAACTTACATTTATATAGGGCCTTACACAAATTCCAGGTCGCTTTACACAATGATAATCATTGGAATTGAATTGAATTGAGATGTGTGTAGGTTTCTAGCTTTCTCTGCTAAAATGCTTTTATATGTAAAGTCCTCGATTCTGGAATCGTAAATATAACTTTGTCCACTTGTTAGCTCTTTGAAGATAGCTTTTGCCTGTTGTTAATCCTTTACCTCCACAACAAGGGGGGATAAGTCACGAGAAGTATGCTATTTACAACAACAGAGTAAAATATAAATATATTTTGACTCTTTTTATAAATATATTGCAACCTTTAATCAACTAGCTAGTTTAACATAATTGACGATACATTGAAACAGAAACATTGATTAGTCCGCTCGATACTCCCCTGCAGCACGAGAACTTTGCTTGCTGACAGACTTTGTACTTTGTCTGCCAAAAAAGCTTTTTTTAGCCGTAGATGGACAGTTACAGTAGGGGGCGGAATATGAGGAGAATTTAGCAATGCTAAATTGCTAAAATACAGAAATGTGATAAATACATAAATAGAATATGATTTGTGATGAAGTGCATAAAGGAAGGATAAAAGTACAATAAAAAGATAGAATAACCTAGGATGGCTTAACCATAAGGGAGTGGGCTTGGCCAACCAAGAGGTCTGTCTTTAAATTTGACTTGAAACTATCTATAGTGAGACAGGATTTGATGAGTCAGGAGAGTGTTCTAAAGTCTAAGGGATGTGGTTGTGTGCAGGACTTTGACTTGTCTTTAGAGCACTGTAAAGTACTTGGGATCTGAGACAAAAAAAAAAAACATTCAAGGACTTCAAGTTGGTGAATTTCAACTGAAAGTGTTTTTGACTTTTGCCCCCCACCCCCAGTTGCCTGAAAGCATACTAAATAGTTAATTAGTCGACAAATAGGTTGCACATGTTGCTCTGAACCTCTCCAGTCCAGCCACCAAAACCCTGGTTTCCATATCTGAGAAGTAGCCGGTCAAAGAGGGGTGAAAAAAGAGAAAATGGCACTTTGTGCCAAGTGGCAATGTGGCATGTGGTAAGATGGCAAAATAATGTATTGTGAGCTTTGGAAAAAAGTTCCAGTGTTCCTTGAAAGTCCTTGACTTTAGTTTTCCTTCACGAGGATTGGGTCGAAAGTGCACACGGGTGGTGTGGAACACAGGAAGGGTACGGGCCGTGCAACCGGTTCTCTCGGTGGGTCGGTTCCACGCACCTCCTCCGGCTTGGAACGCCAGGTGTTTCGGAACCGATCCCAGACCTCTCGTCTTCTATCCGGGCCCCACGTTCTGCCCGGAGTCCCGTTCCGGGACCGGTACTTAAGATCAACCTTTAACCAATTCCCCGTTCTGTAAGAACCTGGCAGCCTTGACATTTGTTGTAAAAGTACCCCGAGGAACTCACTTTCTCACTTTTTTTTTTCTCCTTTCTCCTCCTGTTTTTCTCCTTTTTACTCATTCATCTCTCTCTCCATTTCTTTCTTCCTTTTTCATTCTTTCTTTTTTATTCTCTCACCTCCACATCACCCCAGCCTTTCTTTTTTCTTTTCTTTTTATCACTTTCTCTCATGCATGCACACTCGTCTCTATCCCGCTTTCTTTCTATCTTTCTTTCTTTTATCATTCTCTCTCATGCATGCATGGTTTTCTCTCCCTCTTCATTTATTTGTCTCTCCCTTTCTTTCATTCTTTCTTTCTTTCTTTAGCACTCCTTCTCTCATGCACACATGCTCCTCTTTCTCTCTCTCTCTCTCTCTCTCGCTCGCTCGCTCGCTCGCTCGCTGCTCTGGTTGGCTGTGGGAAACTAGGCTCAGCTCCATCAGGTTACATGGCAAGCGTTCCCATTCTCCTCGGTAAAATACACACACATCTCCTGTGAAACCCACCCCAGTCTAACGTCAGCAGTTTCATCATAGCTGCCCCCCTCCCTCCCTAACCCTTTCCTTTCTCTGTCTTGCTATCCCCCTTTCTTTTTCTTTCTTTCTCTCTTTCCCCTGTTCTCGTTTGGTTTTTTCCCACACCCCACCCTGCCTTTGTTGATTGTGTCGTTTGCGGACACTCTACTTTGCTTCCCCTTCCTTCTTCTTACCCCCCTTCCTTCTTATAAGTATAAGTATGTATAAGTATATATACTCTTTTGATCCCGTGAGGGAAATTTGGTCTCTGCATTTATCCCAATCCGTGAATTAGTGAAACACACACAGTGAACACACAGTGAGGTGAAGCACACTCTAATCCCGGCGCAGTGAGCTGCCTGCTACAGCGGCGATCGGGGAGCAGTGAGGGGTTAGGTGCCTTGCTCAAGGACACTTCAGCCGTGCCTACTGGTCTGGGTTCGAACCGGCAACCCTCCGGATACAAGTCCGAAGCGCTAACCAGTAGGCCACGTCTGCCCCCCCCCCGCCCCCCCCTTATTACCCCACCTTCCCTCTTCTTACCCCCCTTCCCCCTTCTCATTTTAGAGCGATAATGTGTATGCATTGGAATATGCATAACACAAACTGGTTAATTCCCATTATGGAATTCTCTATGTAGAGGGAAGGTGTGCATGTTGAAATGAACTGGAATGTTGTGTACCACAAACTGGTTAATTCCAATTCTGAAATTCTCCACTGTGTGTTTTTGGAAAGGTGTGACAGGATGGTTGTGATGTATATGGGCCAGTATATGTATGGGTAATGTACTCAGGAAGATACTGAGTCAAATGTATTTATTTATTTATATATTTATTTATTTATTTATCTATCTTTCTTTCTCTCTAGATGATGCGAACCCTCCAGCAGGTGCCAACCAGAAGGCTAACACGGTCTCCATAGCAGCCCTGGGAAGTCGCCAGGGTAACGCCAAAGCCGGAGTAGCCAAGGAAACCCAGAAGACGACGGCGAAGAAAAAGAAGAGTGACACCCCCTTAAATGCCCAAGCCCTGGGGGGCAAGAGCATGAAACGCAAGCAGGTGGATGGGGCAGACCTGGGCGGCGAAGAGAACCAACCCCCAGCCAAGAGACCCCCACTAAAAGTCCCTGGTGCCGCACCGATGGCCAAGAAGAGCACCAAAGCCCCCAGTAAGAAACTGATCGCTGGGCAGGGCAAACTCACCGGCTTCTTCCGGCTGTAGCTGTGGCCTGTACTGCTCAGACTAGCTGGCTGTGATTAATCACCAAAGTCTTTATTTATTCTTGCGTCATTGTTTCATTGCTTTGATGTAACGGTGAAGGTTCATTAGATGTAATATATTGTTTTCTCAGTATGAAGTAGCTGTTTGAGGTATTGTCCTCTTGCTAGATGAATCGGGCTCTTCCCCTAACCCCCCCCCCCCCCCCCCCTGTGTGTGTGGTATGTTGTCCCTAAGTAACATTGTTCTGTGATGGATTGATTGGTTATGATTCATTTATCCCGTTTGTCCACCGCTCCAGTTGTTTACTTAATTGTTTAGTTGTAATGTATATTGTGTATTAATACATCATCATGACCCCTTTGACGTTTACCAGCCCTAGATTCTATGTGTGTGTATGAATGCACAGTCCTTGGAACAAGGCAGTCAAAACCCTGCAACATCTCTTTTAAATAAAGTTTTATTTTTGGCGTTACACATGCATTGTTTCTGTTTTAATAGGTGCTTTTGTTTTTTTCCTCATTTACTTGATAAGCATCACATACATCACATCAGTAGGTTCACAAGACGACGAGAGAAGTATATTTTTGAGACACACACACACACACACACTTGGCCCCACGTTCTTCATGGTTTCTCAGATGGAGTGCTGGTGGATTCTTCAGGCTTGCCAGCAGGGCCTGTACACTCTTCCGATCATACACCTCAGCACTACACACAGAAGAAAGGGAACCGCAAAAGTCACCACAACATCGACCTGGGGCATTCCATGGTCATCAAGACTATAACAATACTGGTAATGTCTACCAGAGACTTGAAGGAATATTATTTCTATGAAATTGGCAGCACCGACTTGAATGACAAAATCTTTCAGGTGATGTTTGTGTTTTGCAGAAACAAATCCATGCCCTGGAGCGGAAAGCCTGAACTTCTAGCGAGTTCCGTGTGTATGCACAGCCTTGGCCCAGCTTGGTGCATAATAATGTGTTTTTGAACAGAGTGTTTTCTAGGAACATGTTTGTGATCAGATTCATCTTTGAGTTGCCAAGAACTCTGAACTCATCAAAACAGGCCGTCATAACACGCCGTCCAAGCCTTGCCACTGGAGCATTAACTTCAGATGTCAACAGAACATCTCAATGGTTGCTATTGTAAACAGTATTTGTCTTCCAACAAAGAAGCACGAAGAAGCTTGTATCTAACTTCAACACAGGACGGAAATGCAAACAAAAGCATTGTTTATGCCGCACGTCAAAGGTATTCAGTTTACTGGCAAAGAGCAGAAAATATTGAACTTTAGGATGCTGTGGAATTGGTCACACTTAACTTGGATAGTCTGCACACAGACTTTCTACAGATGCTTTGGTTATCAACAAAATATCTGTTGACTCCTATAATTTTATGGGGTTGAATCTGGATAAGGTGCTGTTCATAATTGTTCAACAATTTCTACATAGGCTACTGAACTTGAATCTTAACAGATTATATGTTACGTCTCTGTTTACGGACTATCCATATTCATTGTTACCGTGGAATCAGAGAATTTTTAGTTGTTCTTCCTTTTACTCAACAATTACTCAAACTGATCAATTGATCAAAATAGTTGGTGGTGATTAAATAAATCGTTGACCTCAAACCGATTAATTGTTGCATTGCAGACCCTAAACAAAAAAAATCTAAATAAAGACCGGAATCTCAATCTCACATGTTTCTTTCTCACCGTCCATGTCTCTGCGGCGAACGGACAGGTTGTCATCCGGCTCGGGGTGTCCCTCCTGGGGAGCCCAGTCGGCCGCGGCCTGGTCCATCCTCCGAGAGGCCAGCAGGGGGAAGGTGCGGCCCAGGACGGAGCTCAGCTGGTGGGAGCGGAGGCTGAACCCTCCTGGGCCATTATCCTGGAGGTGTGGAGATGGTAAAATGTGTTTCTAAATCGGGAGTGGATGTTTGCTTTCTTTCCGTTAACAGTAAATGCTGCAGTCTGTTGGGGCTCTGCTGTAGAAGATTGGTGATCGTAATGTAAATGACAAATACCAGAGTGCTACTTGGTGGGATCTGTGATCATTTAATGGAAAGCGTGTGTGTGTGTGTGTACAAGAACCAACCTCTCCTCTCTTGGAGGTTGGACTGTGCTTAAAAAAAAAACAGTGAAATACTATTATGTGTGGGTGAGTGTACATGTTTATTTGTGTGTGTTTGTCAGCAACAGTCAACCAGTACAGATCCTCTTGCCCCTGCCAGGATATGAGTGTGTGTATTTGTATTTGTGAGTGTGTGCATTTGTATTTGTGTGTGTATTTGTGTATGTATGTGTGATGCATATATATATATATATATGTGTGTGTGTGTGTGTGTGTGTGTGTGTGTGTGTGTGTGTGTGTGTCAGTAACAGATATCCAGGGGCAGTAAAAATCATCCTCATCCCCCTACACTGTTCTGGACAGGGGCCAACTCACATGGAACCCTCTGTGGAAGAAATACGTCAGTCTATGTGTGCGACACAGTTTCCAAAGCCTCATGTCACGTAGTTAACCCCCACTCCCCACCTACACACACACACACACACACACACACACACGCATACACATCTTTACAAGGTCCCAGTGGCCTCTATTTCTTTGACGGGCGTCATTTCCCAGCACAACCCCTGTCTGCTACCCCTAGACCAACCTCCTGTCCCCTTCCCATAATGCACCTCTCTCATAACAGCTAAGATAGCTGGGAAATGATTGGAAATGGCAGTGGCAACCCATTCAGGGAAAACCGACTGGAATCTTGAGCAGTTCTGGGAAGCCTCTAGAAGGTTTATTTTGATGAGTTGATTCACACTGCCCATATGATCACACTACCCATAACATAACACTTTTACAGAAGTCATGACTCACCCGAGACATGGGACTCTATCTTATACAGCTTAGCGCTGCTGCCGCGTGCAGCGCGTGAACATGCTGTTTCTGATTTTCGACTGTATTCTGCTGAATTTCGATAATAATATTAACCAGAAAAAACTGTTGACCCTTGAGAGGTCTGTCTGCATGTGTAATATCACATAGCCCGAGTTTGCTTGATTATGATTATCCCCAGAGTGTAGCACTGTAGCTGCCTGGCTACTCCAGCTGTTCCCATACAAAAATGTGATATATGGCAATATATGAACATATATGTCAAATAACAGGGACTTATAATTTTACTTATATGGACATATATGTGATTCAAATATTTATGTCAAACATATATTCTAAGCTATATGTCCATACATGCATACAAAATATTTAAATTTCCCATATAAGATGCTATATATCTTCATATACTAGATCCAATTATTTGTTTTCCAAATATATGGAGAAATTTATGTGTGAATATGTGACAGACTTATGTAGTCTGTATATATGGCGGCATACATATCCATACACTAGATTCCACTACTTATTTTCTAAATATATGGAGAACTTTATGTGTGAATATGTGGCAGACATATTTGTAGTCTCCATATATGGTGGCATAGCCTACATATCCATACACTAGATTCCATTAGCCTACTTATTTTCCAAATGGAGAACTTAGTGTGAATATATTTGTTTATGTCTTGGCGTCACAGGTATGGTGTTGACTATGCTGCTCGGCATCTTTTGCCTTATGTGTCAATGTTTTGTGTGGAGCGTTTGGGTTGCACCATGTGCATACAAAAATGTGTGAGGCCAAAGCTACTTTAAATATAACGGATGCTTGTCGTATCTTGATATGCGCATGCGCACACAGCAATACCCATCCCCCAACCTTAACTGTCTTTTGAACACCAACCACGGTGACTTCAACCGTCACTTTTCTGTCCTGTCATGCATCTGACTTTGTAAGCTGTACAAACTCTGCTGTCATCATATCCAAGGTAAGAAGGCCTTTAGTAAACGGGAATTAGTTAGAAAAATATTGTTTTTATAATGTAATGTTAACCAAATCCGTTTGTTAACAGTCTAACCATCATGTTAGAATTAGCTAACGTTAATGTTATCAATTAGCTATCGATAACGTTAGCGAGCTAATATTGCTAACGTTAGCGATGTTAGCTATTAATGTTAACTTTTCCATTAACTAACTTTACCATTATGTGGAATATCTAGAATTAAGCAATATAGCACGAGTGAGAGTGGGGTTGGTAATGGATATTCCCACGGGTGTTGTTCGGCCGTAGCCATAGACATATACACTAGATGTCGCCTTGACTACTGCTGTTCATTGGAACGAATGCGTCAATCGAGACGCCATCTTGCTTCAGTGATCCACTCCTCTATAATGCATTAGCGTCAATCTGGGCAAAGATCTAGCGAAAATAAAATCACCATAGATCGTCAAAATCTCAAGCAATTATCTAGTTTTTTGGGTTGTTCCAACTGACAGGCATGTATTTATGGTTGAGTCTAGAGAAAACTAAGCTTAAGACGATAATAAAGATACATTTTACCCGTCTAGCCCCATAGACTCCCATTCATTCTGCACTAGCTAGCGGAGGCCCCTAGAGGAACAATGAGTAAACTGCAACCAGGTTCGATACAATGAAAGTAAACAGGCTCTTCTAGACAGGCTCTGGTTGAGGCCACATACCCCTCGTCTCGTTTACTCATGTAAATTGTAATCTCACCAGAAGCTGCTGTAGATCTGTAGAACATTTACCTCTGCTACTACATAGGCTACGCCAGTCGTTACTTTTATAATCATGGGTCAGTGCCATGGGCAAACGAGATGTAGCTGAATTCATAAATGACAAAGCCATGAGAAAGGTGATTTTCTTACGTTTCAACAACAAAGAAGCCGATCTGCCATCATTGTGAGAAGTTCCCAAATTTGTCGCTAATCGCTAAAAAGGTTTTCTATCGCTGGGGATGGCCAAACGTCGCTAAATAGGTAACGCTGACAATACAGGAGAACTAGTTTAGCGCTTCAGATCCCTGTACAAAGATGGCGGCGGTGTTGACGCATGCTGAGAAGCAGAAGGCGACATCTAGTGTATATATCTATGGGCCGTAGCCACGAGACCGGAGGCCGAGTGGCGCAGGCAACAACAGCCGTGGGAATGTCCATGACCAATCCCATGATCACGAGTGCTATATTGCTTTTATACAACAATTCTACCACAAACTAAATAATCTGAAAACACCCCAATATTGTTTAAAAGTGTTAATTTCGACATCGTTCTTACGCATCAAAAAACAGTTCCCTTTTCAATAGACAGCGTCTTGGTTGCTAGGTAACCAACATTCCAGATCCCTCTTTACGGGTCTTTATGGTTTACGTGTCTTCTTGAAAGTAATGTTGAAAGTCGGGCTGAAATCACATTCATATCTAGCTTTGCTGCATGCATGTTACAAGGACACTGGGCCATGTCATGTAAGGGACATGGTACTGCAAAAAAACGGAAACATAGCCTACATTGCAGAACCACTCAACTTTATTAATTTATGGTGAATAAATGTTACACTACTGTGCACAGCCCCATATGTTTTTCTGACACGTTAGTTATCTACAAGTCTCCTCCAAGTGACAATCATATTATAGGCCCTACACAATGCTGGCAATGCTGAGAACAATTAGCATCCTCATTTATCTTACTTACATTGAGTTAACTGTGTGGCTTAATCCACAGATGTGGTGAAGCACTGTTTCGTTATGGTTTGCTAAGAAGTAACCCATTGCTTAAAATAGTGGAGAGCTGGGATGATAACATTGTGTCAAATCTTTGCATTGTATCGCGGAGTGATTTATTATTAGCTGTGCAAAGTCTGAGTTGAAATGTCCAGGGATATTCCAACTCATGGAACGTCTCTCAGCCAATCAGAAACAAATAAATAGTTCCATAGAACCCAATTGTTGTATAATGATAGTTAACATCATATCCAACAACAAGCCTGTCTGAGATGTCGTTATGAATATTTATTCCACTGCTTGGTTGAATTTCCCATTGTCCTACGTAATTTAGAACGACCATTAACCGTATGTTATCTGCACACCTATGAAGTAGATCCATTTTTTTGGCCGTATCACACTTGTATATTAATTCGCCGAACTCGTTGTGAAGTTTAAATGAACTGTCACGTTGCATCCGAGCTGTAAAATGCAGACGTTCAGAACATTGCAACATTGTAGCATATGACGGAGGTGGCTTTTAGCTAGATGGATGACAGCAGGCTAAGTAAAAGCGATGTTTCAAAGCTAAAGTTCATCAGAATCTTGGGATACGCCCGCTTGACAATGGGAGAGATAGAACTAACGACTGGCCTTTGACTGTAGCAACCATCCATTTAGAACTAGTAACGGCAGTTTGTCCTGTGAGTTGAGAAATTAGTTGATATGTGTCGGAAGAAATTAGTTCTACAAACAAGACAGTTTTAGCGATTAAAACGTTTAAATTGTAACAGGAAATGAACACAACGCAAGTGGAATAAGCAGGATAATGGACGACACGGTGGTCTGTTCACAGAAGTTAATGCAAAGATTGTTAAGGCGGAGCAAGATATTTCATCAGGAGCCACTTCCGGGAACCCGGATCGCACGAGGGGGGGTCAAAATCCCCCTTTATGCAGAGCAGAGGCAGCGACTGCTCCATTGAAGTCAATGGGCATAGCTCAGAATTTTACTACATATGCTATGGTCTTGGCATTTTTGAGCATTCCAGTCTTTGACTTTATATCAGGTGTGCGCCAGTTATTTATGCCGTTGCTGTTGGCCGGTTGCAACGTACGCTCATCAATACGTCATCGACACGCCTCTTTATGCAGACAGGATTCGATCCCCATTTCGCGCCCATAGACATGAACTACGACGAAGTATCTTGCTCCGCCTTAACAATATTTGGTTAATGCACGCTCCGCTTCGCGTCGGGGCAGTTTTACAACCTCGACCGTGCATTAAGTTCTGTGAACAGACCACCGTGTCGTCCATTATCCCTTACGTATGTGTATATATGTGACTTATATGTGTGAGGCATACATTGACATATACATAATTTATGTGATTGACATATATTGCCATATATCACATTTTTGTATGGGTTGGCTCCAGCAACTCCAGCTAAGTGGCACCCCCCCCCCCCAGCCCTTACTGACAGTACTCAGTGACCCCAAGAAACAGATCTATGTGAAAAATGGCCAGAATTTTCCTTTAAAGGGAGACAAACTTAAATCTAGCCCAATTAACTTGACACTGTGTCTAGGCTGATATAAAGAAATTGGAACTCATACAGAACTCTGCTGCTAGACTTTTAACCAAAAGATTCTACACATCACCCCTGTGTTAGCTGAACTGCACTGGCTCCCTGTTTCCTATAGAATTGATTTTAAGGTTATGTTACCGGTAATTACTTACAAAGCTCTGAATGGCATAGCACCTTCATATATCTCTGGGCTTTTAATATCGTATCAACCACAAAGGAAACTTAGATCTTCCAATGTTAATCTTTTAATTGTAACAAAAGTGCTCCACAAGCAAATTGGAGAAGCTGCTTTCATCCATTATGCACCAAAGCTATGGAACGCCCTGCCTCTGTACATCAAACAGTGTTCAGTGAATATCTTTAAATAAAGACCTGAAAGCATACCTGTATATGAGAGCCATTAGTTAACTCATCTTGTAGACTACTTTTTCAGATTATTCTACATTCGACTGCTGCCATTAGAGCTGCAGCCAGCCAAAAGCAGATGGGCTCCCCCTATTAAGTCTGGTTCAGCTTAAGTATGGTTTCTTCCGGGAATATGGGAGTTTTTCCTTGCCATATGGCGTGCTTGTAGGGGGTTAAGGCTGCCAGTCTTCCAATCATTATGTTCCTTAAATTCATATAATCACAACAAATACTAAGAACATACTAAGGCTAACCGCTTAGAGTCCACATCAACGGGGCCTAAGCATTTGTTAGCCTACATTTGTTGTGTTATGTTCCAAATGTAAAGCACTTTGAGCTGCATTCTGTGTATGAAAGGTGCTATACAAATAAAGCTTATTATTATTATTATTTTTATTATTATTATTATTATTATTATTATTATTCACACACACACACACACACACACACTTACAGAGAGGATGATGATCCTGGTGGCTCCATCCTCGTCCCCCAGACGGTTGTCCTGCACAGAGAGCCTCCTCGGGGTCATGAGGTCATCCGGTGCCTCGTCTCCTAGCAACAGGCTCAGGGCGTCACCTTCGCTCCTGCCCTCATCCAGCTTGCTCTGCCCCAGCACCGCGGACGCCACCAGTGCATTGCCCTCGGCGAGGAGAGCCAAAGCAAAAACGATGCAGTGCACTGTTGGCATAGCGATGGTCTGGTCTGGACTTCTCTTTGTAGTCTTGAGGAGGCTTGCAATGAAAACCTGACTGCCCGATCGATGAGACCTCGATGTTGTGTTGTGTTTGACAGACATCTGATGCACCGCTTTTATAGGAGACTCTCTGAATGGCACCATGTGTAGTCTGTAGTCTTCCTCAGTCTTCCTCAGTGCTTCCCTAGTCTTCCTCAGTGCTTTCATCTTTAGCCACAGTGACGTGACATAGATTGCTAACTCACAGGGCAAAGACTCCCCACTGGTCTGCATTCAGTGACACAGTGGAAAAATGGAGGAAGGCGATAGTTAGGGTTTTTTGTGATCGTGATCGTGTTTTGTTGCTATTATTTTGTACTAATACTCTGTTATGATGGAGGCGGGAGGCCTTTGAGTGACATGGCGTAATAAAAGGATGTGAGTGAAATTGAATCTCTCTCTCTCCTTTGGCTACCTTCAGCGGTAGGCCGTCATATGAATGGCTCGGATTACAAACGACATCTGGCACCGAATGCTGTGGTTGACAGCTTAGAGGGGCCGCGACCTTTTTGTCCCTTCGGAGCTCCCATACAGAGATTGATAAGCTCTCTACCGTCACCTCAGGGGTCAAAAACATGGCACTGGGTGTAAGTCTGTTAGTTGTCTCTTGTGGTGATGAAAGCAGTGAATGGCACTGCACACCCCCATATCACTGTTTATTTTTTCATTCACAACAATGTGATCCTCAAGATGCTTCCCCATTGTTTGAATGACCAAAGGTAAATAGACGAGGATATTCAGGGTATTACCGTGGGACTTCATGTTGACCTGGTCCTTTTGAGTCCCTTAGCCCCCCAACCACCCCCATATAATCAAATAGATATAATAGATATATCAAATAGAATAATCACACACACACACACACCACACCAGGTCTGTGAGTCTAACCCTGCATCATAGACGTCACTAGATATTCATAGTGAGGGGAGCCAAGGTATCAGTGCCACCTTCCCCGTTGCTCTATTCATACAGAAAGCCCTGGGAGGTCTCCCAAGACCATGCTTTAGAGACTGTGTATTTCCATTATTTAACAGTTGTTACATACACATGCACTAATAATTAGTTAGAGTGAGGATACATATTTTATAAACCACTTCCTAATATTATAATTCATGATTAACTCAGGAGTTACAAGTGGATAGTTAATGATATTTTGTGAGCTTATCTAAAGTGAGGACTTTCTATGCCTTGCAACACATTTTCAAATGAGTTGTAAAGATTACATTCACATTCATTCATTTAGCAGACAAGAGACGTACACATGTCAATTAAATTGAAGGCCATTGACATAACAGTGAAAGCCGGGAATCGAACTCCCACCTTTTCAGGCTACTGCATGCTAGTCCAGCTCGTTATCCACTACACTACCTTGGTCCAAACAGAAACCTCTACAACTATGCAAGAGTTTCTGTTTTCTTCTACTACACACTGTTAAGCATTTATTAAACATCTGTAAACTATTATTAAATGCTGTATTTTTCATTTGTAAAGCATTATTCCTACATTAATTCTCATCTGTAAATCATGTTTAGACACAGTTAAAAATGGTTTGTTCATTGTAAACATGCATATCTATATTATATTTTTGAATTAACTGTTGTAATACCACTGGGCAGAGGTAGTGTAGTGGATAGGGAGCCGGGTTAACATGCAGTAACCCATAAAGTTGGGTTCGAGTCCCAGTGTCCACCAATGTGGCCTTGCACTTTAATTTCATTGACATGTGTAAGTCGATTTGGGTGAAAGTTTCGGCTAAATGAATAAATGCAAGAGTAAACTTTATAACTCATTTGTAAATGTGTTGCAAGGCATAAAACGTCCTCACTTTAGATGAGCTCACAAAATATCATTAACTAACCACTTGTAACTCCTGAGTTAATTATTAATTATAGTATTAGGAAGTGTTTTATAAAATATGTATCCTCACCCTAACTAATCATTAGTGCATATGTATGTAACAACTGTTAAATAATGGAAATATTACTTCATCAAAAACATATTAATGCATCATTTTTTAAGTATTAACAATAATGTATAAACATATTTAGGATGATATTATGTATGAACAAGAAATTACTAATGATGAACAAACCACTAACTAATAAGTAACAAAGGCTTAATAAATGATGAATTGTGTGTAGTTATTATAAAGTGTTACCAATAGACCTAATCAGACCTAATAAACCTGATCAGTGAACTGAGACTAAGAGTTAAACCTCTGTCTAGAAAAGGCCTATCATGGCTTTGTTGATCCTCTTTTAAAGGGTTTACTTCTTAACATGATTTCACTTTTTCCAGGTTAGTCACTAAACCACTTTCCTGGAATTTAGCCCTCAATCTGATTGAGTAATTGTATAAAAGTCTGATTATCTTTAATTAGATTATAGATACTGATTACCTTAAATAGACAACAATGTGTGAAAACAACTTGTTTTTTTACAATGTTTACTTGTTTATTTAGGTGACTTATTTACTCATTTCAGTATGTTTTGGAGTCAAACTTTTTGTTTGCCAGTCACCTTCAAGAAGTCCAAGCTTCTGCCAGCGTCTTGGTTTTGGCTGGATACCATGTCTCCACCACTGCGAAGTTGTCTTAGAGGTGAAAGCATTTGCTCATGTTTTGACTGCAGGTGTACCCCATGACATGTCAGGCCAATCTGATCCAATCGTTTCATCTGACTTTGGAGAAAAGTGCAAAATGTGATTTTTAGTCAATGTACTGTACAGACTTTCAAATGAATCACAAACACCCCTCTCTCCCTGTTCCCATACTAGGCTACTGCAGACAGGCTTCCCCTGAGAAAGGATTTGATTTCTCAGCTCACACCCAGAGCTCTGAACACTTCCTCTCTCATGTCGTAAAACGATACGGGCAAACAGTTAATCTGGGGGGGAAAAAACGATTCTCACACATCCTCTGCTGCTCCATGCAGATCAGCCCAGCTTGTCCCACACCTGACCGTATAGCCTGTGTTTGTGTGTGTGTGTGTATGTGTGTGAGAGAGACAAAGAGAAAGATAGAGTGTGTGTGTGTGTGTGTGTGTGAGAGAGAGAGAGAGTTTGTGTGTGTGTGTTTGTGTGTGAGAGAGAGAAAGAGAGTTTGTATTTATGTGTGTGTGTGTGTTTGTGTGTGTGTGTGTCTGTGTGTGTGTGTGTGTGAGAGAGAAAGAGAGAGAGAGTTTGTATTTGTGTGTGTGTGTGTGCACGCGCATGCATGCATGTGTGCGCATATAGCTTTCACGAGAGGCCGTCCATTAGAAAGACATGCAGAGAGAAGGGCTCTTCTGTTGATATAGCTCTCCCAAGCTTCTCCGGCGGCTCTTAGGAAAACACCAGAGGCTTGCCTTATTAACATCACACAAAGCCCTGAGTGCAGGGCAGAAGTAGGACATGAATAATAGTTATTGAACTCAGCTGAAGTGATTTGCCTTGGACGCCGCCGCCTTTATTTTGCGAGTGTTTGTGTTGGAGGCGCACGGGTTCTACTGAAGGACTGAACAGGTCTGCGGGGACCAGGCAAACTCCAGCTGCAGCCCAACTGAGTGTCTCTCTGTTTCACTGCTCTGTTGTTCTAACCTCTCTCTTTCTCGCTCTCTCTATCTCTATCTTTCACTCTCTCTGTTGCATCTCTCTCTCTGATTTTCTCCCCGCTTTCGTTTTTGTTATTGGCCCTCTCTCCCTCTCTTCAACTCTTTCCCCTCTATCTCTCTCTTTCTATTTCACTCTGTCTCACTCTCTCTCTGTCTCTCTCTTCAATCCCCCCTCTCTCCCCCTCTTGCTCTCTTCAACTCTTTCTTCTCTCTCTCTCTCTTTAACTTTCCCCTCTTTCTCTTTCCCTCTCTTCAACTCTTTCTCTCCTCTCTCTCTCTGTCTTATTATTTTGCCCCTCTCTATTTCTCTTTTCAATGCATGTCAGTTCAAGTGAGCTTTATTTGCATGGCCTTGCTTTTTTTTTTTTGCTTTGCCAATACAGGATATACAAACATAATTATATGATCTTTCATTCTTTCAACACTGACTCATCCCTCTATCTTTCTCTTCTCAGTTCTAATCAATTCAAGTGAGTTTTATTGACGGGACTTTTTTGCCTTTCAAACCAGTATTACTTCCCTTTGTGCAGAATTTTAGTCAGCCTAAGCTGTGTATAAGTGTGAAGTATGAGATCATCTTAACACAACTATATGCATTCTGTATACTCTTTTCCTCTTCTGGCTCCTTTCTGTTCTTGTATTGTGCCATTTTTCTTTCTCTTACAGCTAGCCTGTCCTCCATTCTGGGTTTCTTTCGTCCTTTTTTGTTCCTCTTTACCTGAAGTGTTAGAGCCAGGCCAAAGCATCACTAGAGGTCAAAGGCCACTAGCCATAACATCACTACAGGTCAGAGGGTACCAGATGCATGTCAGCAAATATTATACATGGCGGAGTAAGAGTTCGTCATACTCTAGATGGCTATTAGCGTGAAATGGGGATCGAGTCCTGTCTGCATAAAGAGGTGTGTCGTTGACGTATTGATGAGCGTACGACGTACGTAGCAACCGGCCAGGAGCAGCAGAATAAATAACAGGTGCACACCTGATATAAGGTTGATTTTCTCCAGACTGGAATGCGCAAAAATGTTAAAAAATGTACCTGAAATGGTCAGAAGGGTTTGAGGATCATGAAAACGTGCCCAAAATTCACATTCCTAACTATAGAACCAAGATCTTAGCATATGTGACGCAATTCTGAGCTATGTCCATAGACTTCAATGGAACAGCCACCCCCCCCCACCGTGCGATCCGGGTTCCAGGAAGTGGCTTACCATGTTAACCCGTTTAATCCCAACGGTCACAATTGTGACCGTACAAAAAAATCTTGCTTTTGTGCCTTTAAAACTGTTACTGGATGAATTATCAATACATTTCTCCCAAAAATAAAAACCTGAAAGGGTCTCAGTTAAATATGTGCAGTGCCAAATGTGTAGTGTAATTTGTCACATGGCCAGAGCTGCTTATGTTTTGGTTGCACCCTGACCAGAAAATGTCCACCCAAAAGCTCCCAAACTAAAGCTTAGAAAAGTATGTTTTTGTAAACATAGGACAAAGATTTTTGGTACACATCATCTGTAAGGTGTCTAGTATGGAGGGATGCAATTGAAATATATGAACTTTGTTCAGCGTTCTCATAGCATAAGTGAACATGATGACGGTCACAATTGTGACCGTTGGGAAACAACATAGTCCGATTTTAGGGATTTTCACAAATTTCATTGTACAATCATCTAATTTCCACTAAATTCCATACAGAGATTATATGGGGACATTGTCCCAGGTCTGTTCTTTACTTTTAAATTTGTATCACATGGCATTTCTCAACATGGCCTCTGAAATTCTCTATTATATTTCTAAGTGTGCCCATTTTTACATAGAAAATCCATTATACCACACTATTATACATAGCTATTGTAATAGCTGATTTTCTATGCTGTTCTTTATTTTAATTTCACTTTCAGTCACTTCCTGCACATATCAGATCTAACTTACTGCCCAGATTTTACAATCACACCTCAAAAACAGTAAATCATTATACCGGTACTTATTGACTATTATATTACATATGTCACATATAAACAAGGTGGTGGGGGTATAATCAACTTGCCAGTCAGCCTGTTGAAGGCATATTGGCTGAATTTATGCAGAGACTTGCAGTAGATATGAACAACCTTTTCCAGAAAATGTATTCCCCACCCCTTTTCCCAACAATACCCCCTCCACTTATGTACAGTAAAGGGCCTCTGCCACAGGGACCAGTCAGACGAACCAGAAGCAAAGCTTCATGTGATCAAAAATAAAGATCAAGTGTCTTAAAAATCTGCTCTCACACTATTGTAGCCTATGTCCAAATTACAGAATGTTTCCTATTATGCATTTAGAACCTTACTTAATTCAGTGGTAAAATTAATCAAATTTAGCAATATAGTGGATATCACACCCCTCTGACAGTAGGTTAGGCCAATAACTGAGGTCAGAGCAGGCTCCTATGCTCCTCAGGTTTATATGTAATAGGATTATGGACTGGGGTCCTGTGTTCCCCAGGTCAAGCATTGTATGTTTCCAGGGTCCTCCAGCTTTATAAAGCACATAATAGGTACCCGAATGAGCATAGGCCCCAGGATACATAGATGTACTACTTTCTGCTTGCAACTCATTGCGCTGCCAAAACAATATGGCTCAATAAAAACGACATAGGGCCACCCTAACCGACATAAAATAGTTCCTTTAAATATAACACCCTGTATATGGAGTCATGTCATCACAGTGTTCACAATCACTGCACAAGCTGATATCCTTAGAACAATGTTTCTCAAAGTGTGGTCTGGGGACCACTGGTGGTTCGCAAGCTTTCCCAAGTGGTTGTTTGAGTTGAGTTGTTTGCAATATTGAGGCAACTTGTATGTAAATTCAAACAGTTCTGCAACACTGCCAACTTTTTTTTTTAGCTAGGTGGTCTGTGATTTTTTTTTATTTAAGTGGCCCTTGAAAAAGAGAACAACTGCCTTAGAAAAAGAGAACAACTGCCTTAGAACAACAGAAACAAAAACTATTTTCAATGAAGTTGTTGACTAGAAAGGAAGAAGACTGCAGACACGTTTTTCTAATCTGTTAATCAGAGGAGCTTCGTTCTCTTTATCCAGAGGGACCCTGTGTTATATATAATAAAGAATCAAGTGGTTTCTCAACTCTTCCGTCAGAGGCCAGCTCAGCCTCTTTCATATGCTGACAACCCCGAACTTGACATCCTCATCACTGACATGGTGCTCTTCCCCCTAGCACTTCGCTCGCTCTGTCCCTCTAGACCTTGGAACTATTTTCCACTGAGCTTTCCCCCCTCCCTCCCTCTCTCTCTCTCTCTCTCTCTCTCTTCCCCGGTGGCAGAGGTGACGGGGGATGAGCTTCGACTGCGGCATTGTCTCGGCGCGTACCAATACCCGTAACTGTAACCGCGGCATTACTATGATGCTCTGGCCTCAATTACCAAATTTCAATGACATCATCACAAACTGCCCGAGCACTTCCCCCGGATCCAAACGCACCCCCACCCCGCTCTCTCTCTCTCTCTCTCTCTCTCTCTCTCTCTCTCTCGCCACTTGATAGTCCCTCGATTATTATTACCACGAGGGCTCTCCAGACGTTGAGCAGACAGAGGATGAACAGACACATTGAGGATGATTGTGTCTGTCTCTGGACCGCCAGTTTGAATTTGAACAGTATCCAGACCTCTCTCTCTCCTTCTCTATCCTCCTCTGATGAGCCACTTAAGTTGAAAGCTGTTTCTTTCTTCTCTTTTTCTTCTTTCCACTTTTTCCTCAAATTATAATCCAGTGGTTTTTCGGTTTTTCTCAGAGATAAATTTCTAGGAAAACATTACCACAATTCCCGCACAACAAGGGCAAGCTAGCACAATAGCCTAAAAAGCAAAATAATCTCAAAAGGACCAGATGTGATTTCATCATGGCTACAGATCACTCTGTGTGATCTCCTTTGAAGGGGAGACACAACATCTTTCACAGTGATAGTCAGCAGTTTCGACCTTGGTCAGAGCTGACTACGTCAACACTTTGAGCCTCTACGAATGTGTTTGTGTCAGGAGCTGCAATACATTTTAAAAGTCAATTGTTTCACCACTACCACTACATACGGACATTCAAGCATACTCTAAATTACACAAATAAGCAACACAGATCTCTGACTGTTTGAGTCAGGAGCTGCAATAACTCTTGATCTGAAGTAATAATAAGAAAAAAAACAGCTATGAAAAACTACTCATGTATAATTACACAAATATGGAGTAATCAATTGAACGCTTTGCACTACTCCAAAATTAAATATATTCATTCATGAGTATTGCTTTTGGGCAAACATGTCTGTCTGCTGTAATCACAGCAGGTACATCACTCAGTGAATGATTTCCACATAACAATAATGTTTTTAAAAGCCACCAATGGTAGTGGTGAGAGAGTCATGAACTGGATAGCCTTTCACTGGGCTGTCATGACGTCGCCGCCGCCGGCTGTTATTCGACGCGCGTGAGTCGTTTTGCGACTCGTCCAGGGGTCGTTGGGATGCCACTGACATCTCGTAACTTACCTGAGCCGTATCACGGCATCACAACGCTCGTGTGTCTGTATCGTTTCCATACTTTGGTACTTTACTATCACACGTACTTCATGCCTGGGCTATGAGCGAGGGGGAGACTGGGGTGCATAGCATTCCTTGTTGGAGATGGAAAGAAGACAGTCATTTGCCCAGGTGCTTTTTTTTCTCCTCCTTGAAAGGATAACATTACCTCAGAATGAGATTTTGTTGACTGGGGACTCCATTAAACCGAATGAAGAAATCATATGCGTGTGTGTGTGTGTGTGTGTGTGTGTGTGTGTGTGTGTGTGCTTTTCTTCTCCGAGCCTTCCTGCAGATCACTGAAATGTACCTAGGAGGCAGGCATCCATGGGGCCTTAAAGCATCACCGTAGCAACATAAAATGTTATGTCAGCAAAAATTAAAATACAAATTGGTGTCACATTGTATGCAACTCAATACATGCAACTCACACCGAATTGACACAAGCATGTCAATCAAGTACTGCCCCCAGTCATTGCAATGCCCCATGCTAGGCTAGCCACTTCAGCCAAAAATGTAAAAAATCACCACAACCATATATATTATACACATATACATACATGCATACATGCATACATGCATACATAGCCTAAACACGCGCGTTAAATATTATAATGCTCCGGACCTTTGCTGGAGGAAAATTTCCTTAACTGGACCTCGCTGAAGATTAATTGAATACCCCTGGCCTAGGAGGACCACATTTTATTAGTATGTTGGTCTCAAGGGGCCATGTCAACCCATCCCATAACCACTCATTTTATGATTTGAAGTGACACCTAGTTAAAAATGAAGAAGCAAAAATGAGGTGTAATCGCAGGTCTGTCTCTGGTCAGGTCAATCTCTGGCTGACAGGGTCAAACACAAACACAAACACGTACACGCACGCCTGCACAAACAGGGGCAGCCGTGGCCTACAGGTTAGCTCTTCGGACCTGTAACCTGAGGGTTGCCGGTTCAAACCCCGACCAGTTGGCACGGCTGAAGTGCCCTTTAGGAAGGCACCAAACCCCTCACTGCGCCGCTGTTGTTGCAAGCAGCTCACTGCCCTGGGATTAGTGTGTGCTTCACCCCACTGTGAGTTCATTGTGTGCTGAGTGTGTTTCACTAATTCACGGATTGGGATAAATGCAGAGACCAAATTTCCCTCACGGGATCAAAAGAGTATATGGGTCAGTGACAGATAAGGGTTGGTAAGATCAGAAAATTAAAAATATGTTTAAACCTTTAAAACAAAACATGCCTGAGGTTTGCTAAAGTGTATACTTTGTATTTCTGTTGTATTCATATTATTTAATATGACGTGTATGCTATTTTTTAACAAAAGATAGAACTAACAGCCTGTTAAATTGTCAAATGGTGTAACCACAAAAATGACAAATATCTAATATTTCACACCTCCTAGAGTTCATGCAATTGCTCTCATGAAATTATTAGTTTATTTTGTAATATCCTATGAGAATATGTTTTATTATATTTATTTCTAAATTGAAATTATATGGGTTTTTCATTGTACTTAGCAAGACCATATAAACATCTTGTTTTCTGTCTATTCTTTGACCATTTGAGTAAAAATGGTTTAAACAACCATTATTACAGTAAAATAGAGTATTAAATAATTATCCATAATAATTTTTCTGTACATTATTAGTATTTTAGACAAAATACTGGTTACACCAATTGACATAAATCGGTTACACCAATTGACCATAAAACGTTTATAGCAATATGACAAGAAATTGACACAGAAAATAGGCATCAAGGTAAACTGAATTGGATATTTTGATATGTATTCATGTCATTCATCATATTCCATATCAAATATAATTTCATAACATCAAGGAAGAAACTTGTGTTCTATTTGATTTCAATTCAGTTCTCATACAATTTCAGTCTATACTCATTATTTACTGAGATAAAGGGCCCTATTTTCGCGATGCGAAACCTGGAGCAAAGCGTATTATTATTCTGATGCAAAGTTTTTTCCTATCTTACACTTCAATTTATTAAATAATGCGCCCAGGGGTGTGGCAATTACCGACATAAGGTGTGGTCTGGCACATGATCTAAAAATCGCTATCTAATACCGTCTAAAAAGTATTACGCCACTGACCAAGAAAAGCCTGGTCTATAGCGAAAGGTGCATATGAAACACAGCTGAAGACCAGTGTTTGGAATAACGCCGTTTAAAAGAACGGCGTTAGGTAACGACGTTATTTTTTCACTAACGGGGTAATCTAACTAATTACTTTTCCCGTCGTTACAACGCCGTTAACGTTACTGGACATTAAATGCGGTGTGTTATGCATTGATTGAATAAACTGTGTAATCCAAACACACCCTGGCTCACAGCTAGTGAGGAGGTGGGTTAATAACGACGTAAGCAATTATGATTGGCTAAGGCAGAGTCCTGTTTCATGATAGCCAATCAGAGCCAGTGTTTTTACACACTTGCCAGCACACGTGCCACACACACGCAACTGCTAAAATAGAGATTCGACGAAACAGCAGAGGTCAGGAGCAATCCGAAAAGTTGGCCTTTTCAAGGTGGAGATATAAGCACTACTTCAAATTCATCAAGGCAAGAACGTGCATGTAATGTGTACATTATGTCCAGGAGCGAAGACTTTGTCGACATCCGTTGTAAGCAACTCTAATATATTGAAGCATCCTCACACACGCATCCAAAGCTAGTGGCCAAAAACACCTATACCTCCACCACAGATGATAGCTCGCCATCCACTAGCAAAGAAGGACTCGGAGCAAAGTCCTCCAAGCAGCAAAAGCTAGATCTTTCTGCCTCACAACAAAAACCTATGACACAGGCTGAAGTCAACTAGGTCTGTCGATGTGCAATATCTTGAATTTACCCTTGGGGATCAATAAAGCTATCTATCTATCTAGCTAATAAATATTGCTACAAACACCTGTTCTACTCATTTCAACTGGCTGCTCAAAACTGCTCAACAAATCCAAAATCTTTGACATATATCAACTTTTTTTTTTTGTAACAGTAATGCAAATAGTTACTTTCCCTGGTAACGAGTTACTCTGATCATAGAGTAATTCAGTTACTAACTCAGTTACTTTTTGGAACAAGTAGTGAGTAACTAGCCTCGTGAGACCATCCTGATCTCGCGAGCTTCAGGGTTTCACTCGCAGATCAGTCTGGATACTTTCCGTTAAAGAAAATTTGGAGCAGTTCACCAAACGAACGTCCAATCAGTGTTGGCTTTGAGGCGGGTTGAGGTGTGACGCAACGAACAACATGACGGCATCCACAGAGATGAGCATAGCTATCGCGCAAGTTTTATTCAAATTAGAAAGTATTCCTGGGTAAACTGTGAAGCTATGAGTCTCAGCCATGCAGCTGGGAGGAATGAACGACACAGACATCCTCCACGGCTGATTCCAGTTCATAATGGAGGAATATACTATCTTCAGAAGTGTAGGGCCTACCATGAAAACTTGATGGGAATTGTCGTTGATTAGGTTCATAAATGGTAAGTTAAAACATCTTAACGTTTGTCACGTTACCTAACTTAATTGTATGTTAAACGGCATTAGAAGAATACTTTGTTCATCTAATTGGTTGATTTGGCCCGTCGATAACCAACAAAGGTGGTGATAGACAGATGGTTTATCCAATCAGCTAACCAGTATGTCCGCCCCTTCCCAAAAGTTCTTCAATGAAAAGTTCCCAGGTGGATATGCGGAGCAAATCCATCTGGCGGAGTCAGGTTAGTGAGTAACTATAACTAATTAAAGTAACGTTCCCAACACTGCTGAAGACACACTGTCACGAGATGTAAGCAGCAATTCCTCTGCAGAATAAATGTCCTTAGCTTATTTATTCAGTCATTCGAACATTATAGGGGGAAGTTTTGCTTTTTTCAGGCTATTTTTTTGCTGGTAACCCATTGTCAGTCAATATTGAAAGTAATTAACTGTGTATAACTGTTTTGTCGTTGACTATGACACCACAGTGAAGTTAGTTTCACTTTGCCTATATGTTCAATTAATAGACAAGTGCAGATGTGTGTAGCCTATACTCTACTCGGTTTTAGTAAAGAATGGCTTAGTGTTCCATACGATCTTGCGTACAAGCAGATTCCTTTAACCCTTAGAACCCTAAGCTGTTTTTAGGGCATTTTCACTACCTTTATTCATAAGGATTTATTCTGGTCATTGTAAGTGCCACACACATATATTATATATTGGTTTTTTCAGGAGAGTCTAGGCTATTCTGCCATCATTTCATGTATTAATACTAGCATTGATTTTATTTTGATTTTTAAAGAATTAAAATATAAAAAGTGTATTATAAAAATTCTTATATTTCGACATGTATCTCACCACAGCAAGCTCACAGCTCTACATGCATTTCATGTGTGTGTAGGGCAGACTGTCCTGAATCGGGCAATATAATTGCCATGTTGGAGGGATACTCTGGGGCTGAGCAATTTACAGAAATATTTGCTGTGTGATTTACGGAAATAAATGCCATTTTTTATTTAGTGATGAAGAACTGATCTGACCTGACTTGACCCGAGGTTGCGTGTTAGCCTGCGTGCCTGTGTGTATGCAGTCATAATAATTCTCAACTTTTTACTGCATTGCCATGAACAAAGTAAAGGCAAAAAAGGTGTTTATTTGTTGAACAAATTGGGATGCAATGTGAGCCTTGAATTGGATGCCATGTAGGAATTTGCTAGGATCTCAAAACTGGAATATGAACATAGAGAAACACATGATAGCATTGGATTATAAACATGCTTTGCCACAAGAACAGACAAAAACGTGGGGTAAGTCCAGCTATATGAAGTTATTATTTTGCTGTCACTTCGTCTGTTTTATAACCCAGAAGGATGTACTTGGTATCAAATGATAGCTCCGAGTCTCCTCTTTCATCTGACATGCGTGGCATATCTATGCAATCACGGGTCCGCGAGTAATTCAAACGAGAGTAATGAATGTGCAGCGTTGGTTTGTGTACATGACTATTATTTTGCAGTCACTTCGTCTGGTTTTATAAGCCAGAAGGGTCAATAAACATGGTACCAATGGATAGCCCTGTGCCTCCTCTTTCATCTGATATGCTTGCCATATCGATGCGATCACGGGTTCGCGAGTAATTCAAACTAGAGTAATGTGTGTGCAGGTGAACGCAGAGAAGTATAGACTGTAAATATGATGCAATTTGATTTAATTTCATGATTTTTTTTTATTTTCATACTTGATCGTACAGACAAGTGTGTAGTCTCGTTGGAAAGCCCCACTTCTGCTCTGTCGTGCAATAAAGGTTTCATCTCGCTGCGATGAACCGTCCGGAGCAATGTAACAGAGAAGAAAGAGTGTGTTTTTTGACGCACTTTGCGTCAATCGGGTTCTAAGGGTTAAATACACCGCTGACTATCAAAATACTGATGCGCTGTTTGAAGTTGCCCTGCTTGCTGTTAAAGGTAATGACAGATGTCCTCCTCATTGGTTTAAAGGATGTTAAGCCCAAAACACACCCATGACTGATTAAGAAACATAAGAGCCCCCTTTTTGCGCCAGGCACCTGACGTTAACAAATAACAAAACCAACAAAACCAACATAACAAAACCACCCCAAATGTGGACTGGACAAACCCCTAAATGTATTTACGCTACTTGCTAGTGACCATGCATTTTATATTGCTAAATTAGGGCCCAAAGTGTGTGTGAGAGAGAATAAGAGTGAGTGAAAGAGTGGGTATGATAATTTCTTAACAACCAACCAACAGCAGGATCTGCGTTCACATGCACTCTGTGGCGAGACAAGTTTTTCTTGCTTGTAAGTGGCATCCATTGGAGGACAAGTGGCACATTTTATATATAATACATGTATTTATATTATTTATTTATAATTTGAACATACTGTTTACATACATCATAATGAAATATTAAAAAATAATTATGGAAGTTTAAATTTAAAATGAAAAGCTTTGACATTTCAAAAATCGCTTAAATTGCAATCTAATAGAGTACCGAAGCCATGACGTAGCGTTGTCAAGGCAGCGATTTCACTGGATCTAAACAAATCAATCTACCATTCGTGACTACAGAGTTTTATTTTAGCATGGGTTTCCTCCGTAAACGAGACCTGCATGTAACTTCACAGCATGCGGTTAAATCCTTAAATTCACGGACGTGTTTTGGCTTTATTTTTTTGGCAAAAAACGTCACTCTTAACACCCGCCAGTCTTTGAGAAGACGTGAAATATCCACTGGAATTTTGTTTCTTACTATTACACCTGCCAGAAAATCCGTGTTATGTGGCTAAGCTGCTGCCTAGCAGGTAAAGCACGTTTAAATGGCTATAGCCTATATTTAAAACAATTTATTATGCTATTTAAGCCACTTCGAAAGTTTGTTTAGATCCAGTGATTCTGCCGTCATGGAAACGCTACGTCACACTTCGGGACTCTATTAAACCCTTTTAAAGCTATTGTTCATGATAAAAAGTTAGTCACTATTTAAATTATAAAAATTATATAATTGGCACCTAAAATTACATACTCTTGGCCCTGAATCTGATCAAACT
Source organism: Alosa pseudoharengus (assembly GCF_046254945.1). NCBI lineage: Eukaryota > Metazoa > Chordata > Actinopteri > Clupeiformes > Clupeidae > Alosa > Alosa pseudoharengus. The sequence goes on along the minus strand of NW_027468664.1, from coordinate 26,871,163 downwards.
GGTTGCCGGTTACACCATTTGACATTTCTATTTAAAAGCAAAATTTGCAGGCATTATTATGGACAACTATGTACACACTTCATCTTTATGTGAATATTCAAACACAGTTTTTACATTAAATTAAATATTTTATGATTATAACCTAAGCTTGCCTGGCCATGGCCTAAAAACACTATTATGTTACTTTAAGAGAGTTGCTAACCTTGACTCATAGCAGTTGGGGTCTTGAAGGGTCCTTCTCTATGACATAATTTCCTGTCACATGATTCTCTGCTATAATACATACAAAATTGCTCCTTAAATGGTGGTTACACCACTTGACATTTTAAGTGGTTGATGTGACAGACACGATTCCCCATATTAATTTAAACATTCAGAACAATGGTTTCATTACTTGTATTAAATATAGAAAAGTTCTTGTGCAAGATCATGCCAGATTATTTTAGAAGGGATTTTGGAGAGAATTTCACATTTTTTTCAGCAAGTGTAATTATTTGGTTAATGTTTTTGTGGTTACACCGTGTTGACAATTTTACCCAAATTCAGTTAATACTCTTTCAAAATTAAATAAATCCAAAACTTTAAGATTAGGGTTTGATGAAAATGATTTGTCAAAAAATTATTAAAAAAAAAGAAAATTGAGCCAAACCAAGCCGCTGAGTTGGTGGAAATGAGCCAAAAAAGTACCCAAAAGCTGCCCATATAAAGAGATCCAGCTGCTAATCAATAATCAATACCTATTGCAAGTTGCACTGCAAGTTAGCTCTGGAGTAGCAAAAATCAAAATCTTAAAGGTGCCATGTGTAAGAATTGAGGTAAAAATATCCAAATAATGAGCTACACGCATCAAAAGAATGAGAAGAAATAAGGGCGATGATGTCATTAAAAAAATGACAAGGTATAGTGCTGCAAAGATATAAACCTGAATTAGCATGCTAAATTACTAGCCACAGCTTGACAGGTGTCATAATACCAGTTTCGGCCATGGGAGGCGGTATGCGGCCAACATAACTGCCAGCCAAACTGCAATACACGTTTCTCGGTTATTACTCTGGGGTAGACCAACTCACTTTCTGGAGGTATACTGCCCCCATCTTTTATGGAATGTGGAGTATGAATTGATTTTTTGGCGGACATTACACCTGGCACCTTTAACCTACCAAAGATCACAGAACCAACTTGAAGACAGATGACAAAAGTGTGTAGGGCAAAATGTATGCATTTCAGACTTCTTCGTCACTGCAAGAGTGTAACAGGTGCGATTGTTCAAAATCCCCATGTTATTTTTTAAGAAAAAAATCGCAAAATATCGATCTCCCTATATGGGCAAAAATAGCAAAAATAGTTTTTTTTTGTAGGCGAACTTCTGAGCTTGTTTGTGAAAATGGGGCCAGAGGTGAGCATGTCGGGTGCCATTTTAAAAGATGGTGGTGACCAGCTGGGATGCTAAATGGTTGAAGGTAACCCTCCAAATCCTGATCCCCTGGAAATAATATTGCATGGCAGAAGCAAACATTAGTGTATTATACTAGCAAATACTAGTATCATGCTGCTTGCAGTCTTACTGTATTTGACAGCAGCCTGCCTGACCAATGGTTGGTGATCCTCCTCAAGATGTGAAATATGATCCTCTATTGATACTGTGCCCAAGACTGCTAGAGTAGGCTACATCTCCACTCGGTTTTCAAAGGAAGTCTGGAAATGTTCACTAGAGAAATATTGTGAGCACATTTTTTCTGTCCCTGCAAATCAGCTGGGTTTGAGGATTTAGTTAGGGCGGGTTGTGGGAGGAGGAAACATCTTGGATTATATAGTTGGCTTTTCGTCCAATTATGACTGAGGTTCTGAATTTGAGCCTTATTTGGAGTATCACCTCCTTATAAACACTTAATGTTAAGTTGGGCTATCATACCTGATCCAGATGTTCATATAGGAGGGCAGGAAATGCATGATTAACATGTCTGAACACACACACACACACACACACACACACACACACACACACACACACACACACACACACAGAGACCGACAGACAGACAGACAGGCAGACCTGCTTACACTACCCTCAGGTCACCATCCCCTGTTTAGAGTAATGAAAAAAGGATGCTCAACCTCCTATGGATTCATTGAGACGGTATCTGTTTAATTTTGACCAATTGAAATTCAATACATGTAAATTGCTAACTATGTGAGACTATGCCAGGTATAGGCTAGTAGTTGGTCCTAAATCGTTGATTGGTGTCTATGTCTGCAGGTTCCAATGATGCAATGGGTTAGCGCAACTGGAACTTGGACCCATGCCGAGGTTGTGAGTTTAAGCCTCACCTGAAGCAGTACAGGTTTTAATGTGTTCATTAAAATACTATACTGACCCTGAGATCCATCAGCTACAATGTAATAATTTCAGACAGGTCTCTATCATATTCCATGTTACTCTCTTCTCTGTGATATTTGCAACAGAAATCTTGATGTGGGCATAGCCCCCTCACAGACAAGGCCAGAGTGAGTATATAGCTGCCTGTTTGCATTCCTCATTCTTAACTGTCTGAGTACAGATGGTTTGTTGACTGTTCATGATGGACCATCAAAATAAAGTTGGCCCCTTTGTCAGTGCTATACGGTGAAATACGCATCCCTCCGGGGTTCGCCTTCTGTTTTCTCTGCGCTCTCGTTGAAGCCCGACCCAAATTTCTCATCCCTAGAGCTTTCCTGCCTGGACAGCTTTTTCACTTTCCTTCTCTCTCTCTCTCTCTCTCTCTCTCTCTCTCGTTCTCTCTCTCCCGTGGCACCAGTGCTTTTATAAAGACATCTGGGTGAATCTCTGCAGAACAGCATGAAGACTTCATTATCTTCCACTCTCACAGCCATAGAAAGCAAAGGAGAGACGTGGTGTACGTGGGTCTGTGTGTGTGTGTGGGTCTGTGTGTGTGTGTGTGTGTGTGAGTGTGTGTGTGTGTGTGTGGGTCTGTGTGTGTGGGTCTGTGTGTGTGTGTGTGTGTGTGTGAATGTGAGTGTGTGAGTGTCGGGTGGTTATGACGTGGAGATTGTGGGGCCTAAATAGGGATTAAGCTCCAGACAGGCCCCCTTTTGTTGCCTGGAGAATCACATCGGGAGAGGAAGAGAGGAGAGGAGAGAGGGAGTAGAGGAGACGAGAGAGAAGAAAATAGAGGAGGGTTAGGATAGCAGGAAGAGAGAGAAGAGTGGAAGAGAGGAGAGCAAGAAGAGTGGAAGAGAGGTGAGAACAGGAAGAGAGAAGAGGAGAGCAGGAGGAGAGGAGAGGAGAGGAGGAGAGAGGAGAGCAGGAGGAGAGGATAGGAGAGCAGGAGGAGAGGAGAGGAGAGGAGAGGAGAGGTTTCCAGGAACAATGCTGCAGATGATGGGCTCTCCAAGGAAAATATGGCTCTGACATCATGGGTTCATGAAACGTCCAGCTGAGCCAACACTATCCCACCACAATCATCTCCTAGTGATTTTCCACTGAACAGCAGAGAGGAGAGAGAGAGAGAGAGAGAGAGAGAGAGAGGGGAAGACATGGGGGGAGAGAGAGAGAGGAAAAGACAGAGGGATGGAAGGAGAGAGATAGTGTGTGTATGTGAGGGGAGAGATATGATTGAGGGGAGTGGCTTCTACATTGGTGTGACGTGCAAATTGATTTATAATGGTGTAGGACCTCTAGTGAAATGTTTGTAGTGTTCCTTTTACTGTCTGGCTGACATATTCAGGGCCTCAGACATACATACACAATTACACATACACACACCAAGATCGAGATCTGTCTCCATCAATAGAAGCAATTCCATAACAGATCCCTGCAAGACTCTCAATTGCCTTTGACGAAGCTGCACAGCACAGCACAGCACAGCACAGTCGTCCCTTCAAACAGGCCAATATCTGTGCATGAATTCACAGCAACCTTGAGAAACCACCATCCACCCCCCCATCCCCCCACTTTGTACGTTTTCACTTGCATATCCGCGTCTTAGCAGAGCACTTTTTGGATATCGTTAAACACTTCAGATGCAGGAGAGCCCCGAAAAAGCCCCCAAAACCTCACATGTGTGTGTGTGTGTGTGTGTGTGTGTGTGTGTGTGTGTGTGCGTGTGTGTGTGTGTGTGTGTGTGCCAATCCATCACGCCAGCACTAGGTAATTGATACCTGGTATTCATTAGCAACACAAACACGTCTCTGCCAGCCACACACTAATTCTTTTTCCTCTAAAACAAGGCAAGGGGAAAGTTGGAATGGGCGGGGGGGGGGGGGGGGTCTGTGGGGTGGGGTGGTGGTGGGGGGGTGGCGAGCATATTAAAATAGACCACAAGGTCATTTAAAAGACAATAGTGCACGTAAGTAGCGTGGGCCCCCGGGCTTTCATTTCAGGGTGAGGTCCAGGAACACTGTCCTCAGATGCTCTCTGGGTGAAAGCCACTATCGGAACCAGCCCGGCACGGCTCGGCCCGATCGGATCGGTTCCACACAGGAGGAGGTGGAGGAGGAGGAGGAGGAGGAAGCATAGCAAGCGGGCAAGCGAAGCGGGGAGCTGAGGCTTGGACCAAAAGCATGGGGTTTGTGTTTGGGTCCACGCCGTCAGTTCTGGCTGGGAGAACCAGGCGAGAGAGAGAGAGAAAGAGAAAGAGAGAGAGAGAGAGAAAGAGAAAGAGAGAGAGAGAGAAAAAGAAAGAGAGAGAGAGAGAAAGAGAGAGAGAGAACCGCTGGGAGAGCTCGGTTCTCACGTATAAACCCACAAGCACCGTTCGACACACGTCAGTCAGGCGTCATGAGTTTGAACCTCTCCAGATTGGTGATGGGGTATCTTGGGCTGTGATTTGTCGGTGCTGAGACATCTGGGACTGTGATTGGTCGATCTGAAATGAAAATGTGCAGATTTTCAGTTAACATGTTTCCTGATTGGATGAGACATTGCATTGTTCATGTGGAGAAATCGTGTTCATACATGACCCCTTTTACATCATATAATGCATGTATTAGATATGACTACTTTTACAAAACAATGATATACACAATATAAATATTGCATAATGCCTTATAATAGAGTCTGACAATATGGAAGACGTCAAAGCAACACAGTGAAATTCTTTTAACTTATAATAACAGCTTCAAGCTCATTTTGATGGTACACTGACATATAATACAAAAATGTTGTCTTTGACATTGCTTGACATGCCATTACATGACAATGCATACCCAAAAGCCAGGTATTGTACAATGCTATTGTTAGGGGTAGGAACATGACCCATTTTGTCAGTTTACCAGTGGAGTTAAAAGTTGATGCTATGGGGTTTAAAACTAATTCTTCCATCCTGTTGCTATGGCTAAGTAGGTGTAATGATATGTGTGATCATCAGGTTGTGATGTCTCAGAGGTTCTTGACCCTAATCAGACCATATACTAAAGATGCATTAAAAATAGCAAACAAGCTCCCAGCCGTGGTGCGACTGGCTGGGGCACCTGCACCGTACGCTGGCGACCCAGGTTCGATTCCCGCCCCATGGTCCTTTCCAGATCCCACCCCCAACTCTCTCTCCCACTCGCTTCCTGTCATTCTCCACTGTCCTGGCATAAAAAGGGCAAATTTTTTTTTTTAAAAACTAAATAAAAAATAACAAACGGATGAGGGGTGGGGGGTGCTGTGGCGCAACCGGTTATAGCGCCTGTACCATATACGTGGACACGTGGACCCGGGTCATTTCCCGATCCTGCCTTTTCTCTCTCGACCACTGGCTTTTTGTCACTCTTTCCACTGTCCTGCCACATTAAAGGCATAAAAGCCCCCCCCCCCCCCAAAAAAAAAAAAAAAATGTATATAAAAATAACAGAGGCAAACATATGCCAGAGGAAAAGAAAAGCATTTGCTTTGACTTCACTGCAAACCTTTGCAAATGGAGTCTCCTCTCTGCAAGCAGAAATAATGGAGAGGCTGGAGTAAGGGGCTGCCGTTGAAATTGAACAATTTGGAATGTTCAAACCAAGCTTTTGAACGAATTTTTAAAAACTTCCAAGAAAAAGCCCCAGTTCGCCGAAATCAAAGGCACCTCAGATCTTGGCCAGCTCTGTCTGTGTGCCCATTCAGATCTGTTACTAGACAGGTTCGGTTCTGGGGACTGTCAGGGCCGATGTGGTGGTGGGGGTGGGGGTGGTGAAGTGCATAGTTTGATTGAGAAAAGTGCATCCCACAGCACAAGGCAAGAGAGAGAGACAGAGAGAGAATGGAGAGAGAGAGAGAGTGAGTATGTGTATGTTTTTCTTGAGGGGAGGGGGGGGGGGGGTTTCACCGCTAATCAACCTCTGACTGCCTTGCACACTATAATTTGACAAATTGGGGACGAGTAATTGATTGCAAGGGGGTGAGTAGGGTAAGTGGTGTGTGTGTGTGGGGTGAAGTGTGTGTGTATGTGTGTGTGTGTGTGTGTGTGGGGGGGGGGGGCAGATACAAGGTGGTCTGAATGAAATACGATGAAACCAGATTCCAAATGGCTGATTTAGACTGTCTGCCAACCTCTTCTCTTCTCTGCTCTCCACTCTCACAACTCTAATGTCCGCTGAACACGTGCCAGGTGGCCAATTTATCTGTTAAAAAAGAGCTTGATTGTTTCGCTACAAGTCCATTTAGAGAAATAAAATGCTGACTGTGCGTGTGTGAAAAAAAAGGAGTGATTCTGAACGGCCATCGAAAGAGCTGAGAGTGCAGCTTCCTGTTCTCTGGACCCCACCACCCCCCACCCCATACACACTCACACACACACTCACACACACACATACAATCACATGCACACACACAATCACACACACACGCACGCGTGCACACACACACACACACACACACACACACACACACACACACACACACATATACAGTATACACACACACACACACACACTGCTTTGTTTCCCTTGGCGATGGGGCATCTCTTTCGGAAGTATTATTTTGTTGTGCAGACGATTTGGGTTTCTGAAGGATGAGATCTCTCTCTCTCTCTCTATTCTGTCTCTCTCTCTCAAATCACTGTGGCCTGTACAGCAAGCAAACTGAGCCAATTCTACTTCACAGAGAGAGATAGAGACACACACAGCATTTCTCACAATACTGGATGCTTTTGTGACTATCTGAGTTACAGTACAATGGACCTTTTTGGACAGTAATTTACAATTTGTAGGTACTGTAAAACCCAGTGACACGTTAGATTTTATGTGGTGTGTGTACGTGTGCAGTGTATATGTGTGTGTGTGTGTGTGTGTGTGTGTGTGTTGTGTGTGTGCATGTACAGTGTATCTGTGTGTGTGGGCCACATATTATTATCATACTGGGAATATGAGACAAGCCCACTGAGTGCAGCTTCCACAACCAAAATAAGACATACACACACACACACACACAATGGGCTCTAATTTGAGTTAAGGGCAAACTCTTAAGTCTGATGTGTCAAATGCATGCATTATGTTATTCCCATTGCAAGCATGCATACATACATACATGCTAGTGTGTGTGTGTGTGTGTGTAAGAGAGAGAGACTTTGTCTATCATTCATAATATGAGCCACAGTGTGTACCCACTGGTCATACATGGTATGTAAATTACCGTTAACCATTAAAAGCCCAAACCATCATCCACACAGCTAGCCTCATTTGAGATTGAGAAGGGGGCTGGAAAGGCTTCATCAACTTACGACTTCCAGGTACGTAGACAGCAGTGAAAATTAAAATAAATTAAATTGGTGCATTTAACTCTTACCAAATAATTTCAGAAGTGCAGCAATCAAATCTTTCTTGCAATGCTCTCTGCTCTTCTCTTGAAGTGAGTGGAGTGTTTTAATCTTCTGTTAATCAGGGGCCGTATTCACAAAGAATCTTAAGGCTAAAAGTAGCTCCTAACTGGCAAATTTATATAAAAATATAAAAATAATGGGGCGTGTAACTTTAGGACTCCTAATTTTTTTGACTAAGAGTAATTCACAATGCATTTTAGCCCTAAAAATAGCACCTAAATCTGGGACAGCTTAGAAGTAGTCAAGAGGACTCCTAACTCACTAAGACCTATTCACAAACAATCATAAGCAGCTGTTTGTATTGTATCATTTCATACAGCAATGTTTTGAAATGCACATGCAGAATCACAGGAGCTCTCAATCGCAAGGGAATAATTCTACATTGTAAGGGATGAAATAACGCCATCAACAACAATCGAAACCATCTATTGTCAACATTATAAACATTATCAACATTATCAACGTTATAATCATCAGAGATGGGAAGTAACGAAGTACAAATACTTCCTTACTGTACTCAAGTCGATTTTTCAGATATTTTTACTTTTTATTATTATTTTTACTATTTATTTTTTTAGCCGACTTTTACTTTTACTCCTTACATTTTAACACGAATATCGGTACTTTCTACTCCTTACATTTTACAAAACTGGCTCGTTACTTTCAAATAATTTCAGCCTACCGTTATTATTTTTCGCGTCATCAATAGCGGATCGGAATATACGTTGCACTTGACGCACCACTACAAGATGACTTGATTTGGGCGGCATTCATTCGCGGCAAATCATTGCAGCTTGATGGCAGTAACGTTAACGTTAGGACATAGTAGTATGTCTCAATTAAATTTAGTCAATAGCCTAATGCCCTCCTCCTCTCCTCGCCTTTGGTGCTTCCCTAACTTCTAGCTGCAGTGTAGCCTATATCCTTAGCAATAAGTAGGCTAGATGCAGCCTGGAGGCCGCTAAACACAAGCAGACTAAACGCAGTTTACCCACCACTGAAATTTCAGAAATAGTTTCTCCACCTCTTATTAGAGTTTATCCACCTCTCAAGAGTTTATTCACCAATTACAACTATTAGCATTTAAAAATCACACTGTATTATCCACAATAACAATATGTACACTCATCAACACTATATGAACCACTTACTGTAATGCCACTTGTATTGTTATAAACATTTGACAATAACCGCACCATCATCAAACATGTTCTGAATGCCTTTTCTAAAAATCTGATACCTTACTGTGATCACAGAATTCATAGCTTACCTACCTCTTATTTTACCACTACTTTCCTGGTCTTGAAATATTCACAGGAATCCCTAGGAATTAAATATTCATGTTGTTTTATCCAATATTAGTTGTGCAGATGTATAGTCCATCTTATACACACGCATGAAGCCAACAAAGAAAATGCAAAAATAGAGCCTTTTGTGTAATTTTTCCATTTTGTGTAGTCATTCTATATCAGAACCTGACACACAATGCAGAACGGTGGCAACGCTGGCGTAACGCTAGCGTTGAACAAGCTGAGCGTTGAACTTGGTTCAACTTTCAAAGCGCAACGCGAGCATATTCAATTGACAAACCGTTTGTGTTGCTTAGGAACAAGATAAAACTTATTATAGTCTGAGCGTTGCGTTACATTTGCCACTGCCGCTTGCCGCCGGCTGATGTGATCCTCGCCTTAGGGTGATATATGAGGTGACATGAAATATAAGTGAAGTGACAACTTCACTTGCAACTTGAAGTTAAAGTTGCAGTCCTCGATTCAAACTCCAATAGACATTTTTTGTCAGACTCAGCAAGTTGTTCCCTCAGCTGTCCATTCGGTGTGTGAGCTCCAAAAAAAGGAAGAAAAAGAAAGAAAGAAAAGATAAAGAAAAACACCAGCGGTCATACACAGTCCTGGCTCTTGTAAATGTGAAACAAACATGTCCTGTGGCTCAGTCCAGTCCAGGCCATAAACAATGTCAGCCAAACAACACATTGCTTCAGCAGCACGGAAGGGAAGGTTGTAATTTGATTGGCTATGTAGCTCAAATATCAACAGCCTGTTGCCAGAATCGTGCACTGCATCTTTAATGCGAATGCAATCTTAAGGCCTTAGTTATACTCGGTTGCGGATATGGCCTTGACATTGTCCAGCCGCTGACACCATGAGCGCATAGTTGTTCTTAATATACTTTCTAGTCCACTTGGAGTCTGTCCATGTGCAGTTAGTCCTCTTTTAGTGCGGTAGCACAAAAAAAAACATCAGCGCAGAACCGCACATTGACCCTCTGATGATGAAATTTACGTCACTTGGACCCTAGCGTACCCTCGCGGACTGGCAAAGTATAACACACAGACTTGAGCACAGTCTGCAAATTCAGGCTTGACTCATTTCTCTCTCTTTCACTCCCTCACTCTGTATCACTCACTCACAGACACACACACACACACACACGCAATAAAGAATATACTTTTGCATTAATTTGACTCTATACATTATTGCCTCCACCACGCCTTTGTCTTTTTGCAAAACACACTGCATTTCTGTGTAGAATAAAAAAAACAGCGTTGTCAGATTCTTGGTATTGACTAGTGGTTTATTCAGCAGGAGTGGTGAACAATCTGTCATTTATTTTTTAATCATTTCTACAGAAGGCAGTCGAGCACCAGTAATGACAGTCCTTCAACCAGACATCCTATTTTGATGATTAGCTTCGTAATTGCCACAGTCTTGTTCTTTTTTGTCAATAGTGTAAGTTTTCATATAATCAAGCACTCATTTTCAGTTTTTATTTAAACAGCAATATTGGTTTACATTTTTGCTTTTCTTTTTTTTGTGTGTTTTGTGTCATTATTTGGTGACATGATACATACAGATATGAGTTGTTACAAACAAACGAAAAAAAAACATACAGCAAGATAAATCACACAGAAGAAAAAAACTCTTTAACTGAAACATTAACCGCGTACACATGACGAGCCCAAACCTTCACACAAGACGTGTATGCTAATATTTGTTAATTTGTTTCCTCTTGTTGTTAACCATGTTGGCCACTTATTGCCGGCTTACTTCATCCGTGTAAAAAATGTGTTCTACGTAGATGAATAGCAATGGAATATTGCCATTGTGATTGTGATCCATCATTTTTGTGACTGGAACACTAATGAAGACTGTGTCAAAGATTCTTGATTACTCCGCTTTAACCCCTCTCTGATTGTGTGACACATTCTCATCAGACAGAGAGGTTAGTATTCCAGAATTTGTGTTAGTATTCCAGAATATTTGTCTTCATCTTTGGTAAATTCTCAGAACAGTACTTAGAACACATAGAGATGTGGCCTCTTTCAGCCTATACTAGGTGTCCTTGGAGACAATGCTTTTTCACGGCATACCAGTTGAACTACTATAAATGATCTGAATTGGATAGAACTGAATGCTGATAATTCTACACTGATTTGTAAACAGAGAAAATGAATTTCATTATCTTTGGCTGGTCTTGTTAATCACTGAAATCTCATGCAGAAGGTTTATGTTGCTAATGCAATGTTGTACCATGTTTTCTTTCATAAATACTCTGTAATTACAATGTACTGGATTGCTGCATGTCGAAACAAATATGCAATTTGACAAAACAAGAAGTGTGGTTATACAGAAGAAATAATAGTCTTACACATCTTAGCAAGTGGTGTTGTTTACAAAGCACACTCATTGGAAGAGACCACAATGTCTTCACCTCAAGGAACATAGTTCACAGTGCTCTCTGTCACTCACTACATTTGGCATAAGGAGCTCTAGGGAATTTTCATTCATCAAAACAATAAATATAATTTAAAAACCGTAGAAAAAATAGCAATTAGCCTTTCTTGGGATCACAACATAATGTTTTTTTTTTCTCCATGCATTCACAGATGTCACACAAATACATTTTGCCTTCTTACACGACAACCTTATTTAACTAGCTTACCGTTAAAAATAAAAACACACTATGAAAATGGTGGCCTGAAGGCTGTGCAAAAGGGACGACCTAAAACAATCTGTTTAGCCTCCAAGCACTTTCTGTTTTTTTTAGCCAACCCTCGCAAGTAACAAACTACAAAATAGCACCATTATACAGTGAATAAGATTTCTTAATATGGTTTCTGCTATATGAAGCCATCACTATTATGATGGTGGAAGAATGCATTAGGCTAACATAAATGCTAGTACTGGGTTTGATTACATACACGGGTACGAAAAACACAGATTCTGATATTGTGTGTTTGTGAGGACCCTGGGGGATTGATGGGCCTGTCTGTTGTGGTGATGTGTGTTAGTTTGAGGACTACAACCGGTGCTGTTAAGGTGACCCACAGAATGCCAGTTTGGTATTCTTGCTTACCAGTGTGAAACTCTAATGTGAATCTCAGATATGCTGTATATTTGGTTGGTTGATGTGCAAGTGTGTGTGTGTGTGTGTGTGTGTGTGTGTGCGTGTGTGTGTGTGTGTGTGTGTGTGTGTGTGTGTGTGTGTGTGTGTTTGTGTGTGTGTGTGTGTCTGTGTGTATCCTGACTTTGGAGTTGACGTGCTCAGGCGGTAGGTTGATGTATGCACTTTGGTGTGGACGTTCTTCTCGGTTCTCACTCATTTTTTCCTCCTGTTTTTTTTTTCTTTTCATAAAATGAAAATCCATGCAGTCAGAATTTTTAGAAAAGAAGCAAAGGTCCACCTTTTGAGCTAACAAAAACAATGGAAGTCAAGCCAAGTCAAGTCAATTATTAATGATCTGATTCTGAGAGGCTCCTTTTTCAACCTATCCTGTCTGGTTTCTGCGTAAAGGCCCCAAATATAGCCTTGTCAAGCCGGTGACTTAGAGATGAACTCTAGGCCTGGGTCTGGTCCAGAATCAAACCCTCATCAGGCTCAGAACCAGAACTCAGAATGGGATCCATATCAGGGCTGAACCAGTCCCAGAGTAAATCGCTATTTGTGGCTAGGCTAAGCTAGGCTAATGCTCTTTAGACACATTGAGAGACCTCCCATAAGCCTCCTTCTAAGAGATGAGCTAGGCTAGGCTAGTGCTCTGTAGACACATTGAGAGATCTCACATAAGCCTCTTCCTAAGTGATGAGCTGTCCATCTTGCTGTTCTTCAGTGGTGTATGTTGATTTATAAGCATAGCAGATAAGTGTAGCCGGAGACAGCCATGGTCCCCATTCTGCCTAGATCAGTCAAGGGTGTGTGTGTGTGTGTGTGTGTGTGAAGGCCTTGGACACAGACCATTTGTGGTATCTATGAACAGCAATAACAACATAACAAATACAGGCAAAAGTCCTGTGCAACTCTCAGTGCAAAGCTGAAAAACTAGAACACAAGAGAACTGTGAAAGATGCTACTGTCCATTAACAATGTCTTCATCACAGCCAACCCAAATAGAAATGCTCTTTTGTGACATATGGTGTGACGTGCTTAAGTTCAATTTGACAAACAAAATAAAGGTTACCTGACTAAACTAAGTGTATGTGGCTTTGATGGGGGCAGGTGAGGGGAGTGGTTGAAGGAGGATGCAGTCCAATGAGCTTACAGATGAAGCCTTTGCTGGCCCACCATTGGCTGAGCCTCTGGGTGAATGGAAACTCCAGGGAATTCATTGAACAGGAGGCATCGACGGCGCTACATCCAGTTCCTGACTATAAACTGGACATCAGCTTTCTTTAAGTTTACTGAGAACCCACCACTGTCCTCACACGTAACTACTCCCTCTCTTCTATTTGGTTTAGCGATTTGTTATGGTATGGTGCAATGTGCAATCTTATTTGTTTGTTTATGTGTGTTGTTGTTTGGTGGACAGATTTACCCACTGGCCTTATACAACCTCTATGTTTTCATTTCGTTCATGTTTCTCGCGTGTGATGTGGACCATGCCAAGCTGAGGCCACAACAATCATCACCCTTTTTCGTTTGTTTGTTTGTTTGTTTGTTTTGTTGTCTCTCAAGTCCACATGACTGCCAGTTTCCTCTTCCTCTTCATCTTCCTCTACCTCTCTCTGGCTGGCCCATGGTGGTCCTACATTCTGTAGTTCCTCCCTCCACCGTTCCCTCGACTGGAGTTCTTTTGATGGACATCCTGAAGAGAACAGAGCAGAAGTCACATTTCAGCGTGTAACCAAAGAGAGGACAAGAGAGAAACAGAGAGAGAGAGAGACAGAGAGAGAGAGAGAGAGAGAGCAGACATGAGGAGAGAGAGGAGACATGAGGAGAGAGGAGAGAGGAGACATGAGGAGAGAGAGGAGACATGAGGAGAGAGAGGAGAGAGGAGACATGAGGAGAGACATGAGGAGAGAGAGGAGAGAGGAGACATGAGGAGAGAGAGGAGAGAGGGGGGGGGGGAGGTGGAGCAGTATCACAGTACAGCCAGGCAAGTACAAGAGCATGAAATGAGATGCCGCAGATGAACTCACACACACACATACACACACAAACACACACACACACACACAAACACAGACAGAAACTGACACACTCTTACATGCAACATACACACACCTTCATGCATACACACTCACACACACATAACTATGTACACACAAGGAGGTGATTGAGACCTTCCTGCCACTCTTCCACTTCACCTCTCCTCCTCTTCACCACTACACCCCCCCCACCCCGCTCAGATGTGAACTGAGAATGAGGAGCAGGAGAAGGGGATGAGGTATGTGTGTGTGTGTGTCTGTGTGTGTGTGTGTCTGTGTATGTGTGTGTGCGTGTGTCTGTGTGTTCATGTGTGTGCGTGTGTGTGTTTGCGTGCGTGCGTGTGCGTGTGTGTCTGTGTGTTCATGTGTGTGTGCGTGTGTGTGTTTGCGTGTGCGTGTGTGTGTGTGTGTGTGTGAGAGTGTATGTGCGTGTGTCTCTGTGTTTTCATGCGTGTGTGTGCGTGTGTGTGTGTGTGTGTGTCTGTGAAAGATGACGTATGTGTGCAGAAAATACACTCTAGGACAAGCAAGCCTCCGCAGGTTTACCACAAAATCCACTTAGGCTCTTCCTCCTCACTAATGGCCTCCCTCCAGAGCGGAGAGAGCCAGGAGACGCACCGGAGAAAAGCCTTGGATGGAGGGATGGATGGAGGGAAGGAGGGATGGAGGGATGCAAAAAGAAAAGGAAAGAGACAGCAGGAAGCATTTCTGATGTCCTAGTGTGTCCTGCCTGCTGCTTTCACCACATTCTGTTCATTTCTGCTCGTTCATTCACCCATCCGTTCATTCATTCATTCTATCATTCATTCATGCATTCCGTCATTCATTCACTCTTGAATCACGTCATTCATTCATTCGATCATAAACCATTCATAAGCCGTTGC
Source organism: Alosa pseudoharengus (assembly GCF_046254945.1). Taxonomy (NCBI): domain Eukaryota; kingdom Metazoa; phylum Chordata; class Actinopteri; order Clupeiformes; family Clupeidae; genus Alosa; species Alosa pseudoharengus. Next base: position 26,856,052 of record NW_027468664.1, on the reverse strand, counting down.
TAAATCCATTCATTCATACATTGAGTCATTCATTCATTCGATCACAAACCATTCATAAGCCGTTGATAAATCCATTAATTCATACATTCAGTCATTCATTCATTAATTCCGAGTGACATAGTCATTATGCATAGAATATCACTGAAGCACGTTTGCCGTCAGACACGTGACAGGCAGAGGGGGGCATGTTTAAGGTGAACGAGGACGGACAAAAAGTGGGATTAAGGTGGGATAACGTAATGGGAAGCAGGGGAGACGCGGGATCCCACTGGAAGCTAAAGCATGCATGTGAAAGGGCTTGTGGCACGCTACCTTGCAGGACGTACTGTGGCCAGAAATGGGTTTCTGTGGAAAGAGAGAGACGTCAGTGGAGTCAATGGACTTGTGTGTAATGGTATGATTTTGTGTGGGGGGTGTTTATGTGATTGAGGTACATTTTGCGTATGTGCAACTGTGTATGCATCTGTGTGTGTGTGTGTGTGTGTGTGTGTGTGTGTGTGTGTCTGCATTCATTGTTTCTGTAGATCTATGCATGTGTGTATATTTGTCTATGTGTGTATGTGTGTGTGTGTGTGTGTGTATGTATATGTGTGTGTGTGTGTGTGTGTGTGTGTGTGTGTGTGTGTGTCTGCATTCATTGTTTCTGTAGATCTATGCATGTGTCTATAATGTCTGTGTGTGTGTGTGTGTGTGTGTGTGTGTGTGTGTGTATTCTCACCTTGGCTGTTCTAGGGAGGTCTGTGTGGCGCTGTGAGCGTAGCGAGCGAGCTGCTTTGCCCGTCTTGGCCGGCGCGCAGTACATCTCCAGTCTCCGCAGCTCGCAACTCTGAAAGCAGCACTCGTCCACTATCCCGCGGTTGTGTGTCCGCCTCGAGTTAGGCCCATAACCTGTGGGTTTGCCTGCGACACAGAGATATTTGGTCACTTTTCATTCATTTTATTTATTCATTAATAAGGATAACATGCATAATCGACAGTTCTGTAAATGTGTTAGCCAGCTGGCTAATTTTCAACTGCAGTCCTTGATGCCAAGATGTTGTAATAACAATTTATTGACTTGGCCAGTTGTTCGTAAATGCCAAGTTAGTCGTTAAGGCCCATTCACACCAAGAACGATAACGATAACGATAACTATAAATAAATATCGTTCTCATTAATATGAATGACGACGTTCACACATAAACTATAACGATAACGATCACTTTCAGAGCGATTTTCAGAATGATAAAAAGCTAATAGCCAATCAGAACCCATCGACTTTTAACAGTCACATTCATTAACACAAGGAGAGACTTTGTTTATGGTTGTTCAGTGTGAACGCTTTTATCGTTATGGTTATAGTTATCGTTATCGTTCTTGGTGTGAATAGGCCTTTAGTCTAAGCTAGTTCTGCCTTTTTGAAACCCTTGAAAAAGAAAATAAAAGAGGCCTGATACGCTACACCATAATAATAATAATAATAATAATAATAATAATAATAATAAGCTGTATAGCACATTTCATACACAGAATGCAGCTCAAAGTACTTTACATTTGGAGCATTTAACACAATAATAGAGAAAAAACTCATGACCTCAACTCAAAGTGTTGCTTGGTAATATTGTAACCTGCTAAACCTTTAACGTGTCAAAACTAAGTTCCATTTGATATGAACAATGCATGTCTGACAGCCTGTAGCTCTCCAAAGGGGTGACCTCTGATTGACTTCTGCAGATCAGGGAGGAGGAGGAGGTGGAGGAGGAGGAGGAGGTGGAGAGAGCATTCCTACTGTTCAGCCCTAATCTCCATCACATCATCTGTTTGTCAAGGTTCAAGTTCACTTCATGAACACCTTTCTCATTTTGTGTGTTACAACACACGAATACACACACACACACACAGAGGGGAAGAGAGAGAGTGTGTGTGTGAGAGTGAGAGAGAGAGAGAGAGATAGAAGGAGAAAAGAGAGAGAGAGTGGTTACAGATGACTAAATTTGAACCCGAGGCCCTCCAGACAGTAAGCACAAACAGGCAGACAGACATACATACACACACACACAAACACACACTCTCTCTCTCTCTCACACACACACACACACACACACACACACACACACACACACACACACACAGACACAAACATCCTTTCTATATGCCACACACACAGCCTGGTGGGCGTGTCCATGCATCATACTCTGTAGGCAGGCAAAGACAACTCAGACATGTGAACAGGCTTAATGATGGAGACATAATTTCTCCAGCCATGGATTTACTGGCAATGGCTTTGAATAGTGCTCACTCTATCCCCTACTCTCTCTTTCTCTCTTCCTCCCTTTCATCCTCTCTTCCTCCTCTTTATCCCTCGCTCTCCCCTTACCTTCCTCATCTTTGTCTCCCTCCCTCTCTCTCTTGCTCTCTCTCTTTCATGACCTCTCCATCCATCTCTCTGCCTCCCCACCCCCTCTCTCTAGCAGTAAGTGAAGAGGAGGTCACCCTGAAACGGTGAAAAGATCCTGTTCTGTTCTTTAAAGGCCCTGTCTATCTTTCACCCATAGTCCTGCGCAGCACAGCCAACACTGGCTCAGGAGGGGCAAAACTGGAGAGAGAGAGAGAGAGAGAGAAAGAGAGAGAGACAGAAAGAGAAAATAAGTATATATGTGTGAGTGTGTGTGTGTGTGTGGAAAGAAACCTGGCCCATGCTCCCCTCATCCCCAGAACAAACTGCACCTGGCACCACTGCACCATTGAAATGTCTCTGGAAGTGCGTAGACAAGGCGACTAGGGATCTGGTAGTTTCCCAGAGCTGAAAGAAACTCACACACACAGCACACACACGCACGCACGCACGCACACACACACACATACACACACAAACAGTAGATCGCTGCCTCGTGTCTTACTTCTTCACTCTCTGCCAAAGTAAGTATAAACATATAACATCACGGTCATACAGATCCCCTAAGAAAAAAAAAGCTATTGCACAGTGTTTACAACTGAGCTCTACAGTAGTTCCTACCAC
>NW_027468664.1:26815554-26845554 GCF_046254945.1 Alosa pseudoharengus | reverse complement strand
CCACAGAGCAGCCAACACTGAGAGATATCCAGTCATAATCTACCCCAGATCTGGCAATGGGCATGACAATAACTACACCGACAAACATGTCTTTCCACAATGCAAGTGCCAATCAGTACAATGAAGTAATGAAGCTAGAACAAAACTGGTGCTGATTTATGGCATTCGTCATGACAGCATTTCCAATTTATCCACTTCCATGGCCAGAGAAAGCAAAGGCAAACAAACATGAACAAACATGAATGAATATACTAGGAAACGTGCCACCCTGCCTTGCACAATAAAACAGTTTTACATGCAGTGCATGATCAGAGCCCACACAGGCCCACTGTGTCACTCATCACATTATTAAAGATTCGCCATCACTCATCTACCATGTTCATAAGTTTGCTTAAGGGAGAGGAAGGAGAAGGAGCTTTGGAAGCCCACCCTAGCCTATAAAATGCAACTGCACTCTGTGTGACTGCACTGGTATCCCAATTCACTGCACATAAAACAATCTGCGTGCGAATACGTGACTGAATGCAATTCTGTGTTGAGCTTTTGCCCATTTCCATAATTTGTTATTAATTTATTTGTTCATCATGTGTTGTTTTTTTTTATTATGTGATGTATTAGGCCTGATGGCAACCGCTTCCTTCTTCGTGGAGGCCTCTAGCCAGTAGGAGGCACCCTGGAGTGAGGTGTTCTCTTCTTGACCCTATCATAATATCGTCAGCCTGGAGAAGATGGACGCGGTTCAGAAAGGCAGTCTTTCCTCTCGGAATGGCTTAAGGATGTCGGGCTTGCATGTCTTCGCCGATGGTGTGAAAAGCAGACCCGTAATAGTGAGTGAGTGATTGAGTGAGAGAGAGAGAGAGAGAGAGAGAGAGAGAGAGAGAGTTTGGCTGTTAGCGGCGGGACACAGCGCAAATCCCGCAGTCAGCTGCTCTATATATCGTATGCTGGCCTGGGTCCGTCTGCGCTCTCAATGGAAAATAGTAGATTTAACTTCTGGATGCTTAACGGAGGGTTTTCTTTGGGTAGAGTCCCCCCTCCTTTTCTCTTGGAAAAAAATGTTCAGCACTAACATTTTTTTCTCTTAGTACTCTCTCTCATTTTCTTTTTTCTTTCTTTCTTTCTTTCTTGACTTCTGCTGCGTCGGCTTCTCTGATACATTGACTGTCTGCCAAAGTCTACTTTAAGCCCCGTCCTCGTTGGCTTAGCAGCCACTTACCCGAGGTGTAATATACATACAGCTATTGAGCATCAATCTGCACGAAATTTACCTCTCAACAGCGGTACTTTTCACCCCGATTCCCCCACCCCATCACGACTGATCCAGGCACGCGGCCAGGCATCAATCCACATCACACTGCAAGCATTGTCAACTCAATGAGCCCCCGCAACCAGAAAAAAAGGAAGACAATATTTCAGGTGTGTAGCAGTTGCAGTTGTGAATGCGAGAGAGACAGAACGAGAGCAAGAGAGAGAGAGAGAGAGAGAGAGAGAGAGGCAGGGAAAAATCCGGTTCTTTCTTATTTATGAGGTGCACATTAGTGCTCAGGGAGTGAAGTGGCAATCCTTTATGAATAAATAAAAAGTGCACTTACTGAAATAAAAGCCCCTCTCTCCGCACACAAACTGCAGCGTGTCCACCAGCTCCGCCCCGCACAGTGTCTCGGGTCCCGCCTCCACCGACGCCGGGGTCAGGCTCAAGACGCAGAGCACCAGCGACAAAGTGTGCGTGCAGGAGAGACAGCACATGGTACACTGCGCCCGGGAGAGAGAGAGAAAGTGAGAGAGAGAGAGGGAGGGAGAGAGAGAGAATGGGAGAGGCACGGTTAATCAACGGAACAGACGGCAAGAGGACACACACTCTCTCCCTTGCACTCACTCACTCACTCACGCACTCTCTCACACAAACACACACACACACACGACTCGGCTATGTCACGCACCAGACTCGAGCGCAGCGGCACTACTAGACCCCTCGCCAGGCTCGATGCCATTTTTAAACACCAACATCATAAGTAATCACTCGTCATCACTCTCAATTTTGCTGATCCCTATCCAGCCAGCACAAGTAATCTCTTGCCAGCAGCGGGACTCGGCTGTTCTGATGTCGAAACAGGCTTGATGAATAAACAGGTGGTTTCGCGAGATTGACAGATAATTGCCAACGGTTCCGTTGTTTCATCGAGTCGATAGCGCGCACATGAAGCAAGAGAACTTTGCAATTTGTCTTTAATCGCCGCGCCCCATCCTAGAGCCAGTCCATCCCCCCCACCAGAACGCTCCTTGCAATCAGATGGCGCCGGTCCTATCAAAATAGGATATATGGGGTGGTGACGGAACTTGCCCCCTTGTGACATAACATTAATATCTTTGGGCTACAGAACGCCTTTCCTCTCCATTCCATTCATTCAACCGCATAAAAACATCTGTTAGTAGTCTGTCATAAAAAGCCGGAATGGGATATCTAATTCGACATTATAAAGTTAGATATTAAAACGCGTGTAGGGGGAATCAAAGGATAATTTGACCTCACCCCTTGGCACGCTCAGTGGTCGTTGTGTCCTCTGCGCGCATCATTTGGAATTTCTGAGTTGTGTCCTTTTGCTTGCCCACAGCATAGACTAGGCTACTTCAAAGGAACTCAGCGATGCGATGCACTTGTCAGCCCTCTCTCTCTCTCTACCGACGCGTCGGGTGAATTGTTAATTTGATGAGCCGGCGCCCTTATACGTACCCGAAACGGGACATGGAAAACTGCAGAGTCGCTGCCAAGCCCAACGGAGGAAACTCCCGGGGGGGGGGGGGGGGGGGGGTGATTCACATAATAAAGATGCACTCGGGATGGCTCCGCATCACCTCCCGACTATACCGTCCCAAAGATCACGGGGAGCTTGCTCTGAGCCGGCATGCCCATTCCCGTTCCCTCAGCCCGAGGAGCAACAATCCCGTCATAAAGCCCTGTCCCTTAATGCCGACTCAGCAAAACTTCAACTTGAAAGTTCATTTCGAGAGGCAAGTATAGCCTAGCTCCGATGCTGAAGAATAACGCGCACTGCGCAAACGGAAAAGCATATACCGATTTCTGTCCCGCACCATGCACATATAAATGTCATCACAGCTCTGCATTTACCTTAAGTCTCGTAAAAAGTTGCATGGATAGCATTTCTGTAGTTCCAATCTGAAGACTCAAGGTCTGCATAAAATTGCTTGAAGTCTGGGCTGCCTCCCGATGTGCTAATCAAATATGCATGGTGATTTATATCTGAAAGGACACGAATCCCTGACGGAGGTAATATTGAGTTATTTCTCCCTCACTCCACCCTGACTATCCCTTCCCAAAATATAAATCAAATTTTCTGGTGGAAAAAAAATCAATAATTGCACATCCAAGGTGAATATTCAGTGTCAAATGAAATGCGGTAAGTTTACCTTGAAGACATCACACAAATGCCAGTGAGAGAAATGACCGTTAGACATCCCCACGGGTCTCCGCACGACAAAGCCCAGCAAAAATGAACTTGTTTGAAGTCATTAAAAACAGCGAGAAAGAGGACGAGATGCGGGCAATGTCACATCTCAATATTCCGACTTTGTTCCATTGCGCAGGCTCGTTTTGGAGAAGTGAGATTTAGCGAACAGGAGACGGATTTAGCGAGAAAATCCCTCACATTTGTCTACATTACAGAGACATTCTCAACAGGAAACAGCTGGGGCAGCATTTGCCCTCGCCTCTCACTAAGTTATTCATTAAGGATTTTGGGCACATATTCAAATAACGTCATTTCTCCTTTTCTCAGAATTGGATTGAATTTTGATCTCTTTAAGACTGAGTTGTTCAAGATAAAACGACACGACCGTACCACCCGCGCAGTTTTAACAAAGCGTGTAAGGTTGAAGAAAAACACCCTCTTTCCTTTCACCGCGGAAGATGAAAAGCGGCTGGACATTGAAAGATTACAGTAGCACGCGCGTGAATAGCGGGAAACTTTCTGTTTTATTTGTCCAAGATTAGTTTCGTTTATGAGATGCTTACTGTGATATTTCCTTGCCATAAATGATCAATGTGTCAGTGTTTCACAATGTAAGCCCGTAGGAATTATGGAATCCCTGAGCGATGGTAATATTTAGAGAGGGGGGGGGGGTGTAATCATTTATTAAACGGGGTTCAGAGGAATACGCGTAAGTCTTGAGGATTTTCCCCCTCTCTGAAGTCTTTGCAGTACAATGATTGATGGGAAGTTGGGCTGGTTCGGCGAATTCTGTGTCAAACTCGGTTTGGCTGACCTCGGAGGAATGAGCCGTCTCAGCGCGCGCCGCGCGCGCCAGCACACAGTGCGTTCATTGAAAATTGTGAAAATGAACTTCACGACTTTCATGTGGCTACAGCGCCACGATCCCAGATTCCGTCAGATGGGCTCTGAACACCCGCCGGGTAGCTCACACAACTCAGCAGCCTACCGCGGAGAAGCAGGAGCTAGTCTCGCATTTTAACGTCTGCGCCTATTTACTCTGAAGAATAGATGCTGAGATGTCGATTTTTACTTTGGATGACGCAAAAAGCTTTATTGCCAATATGTTTGCACCATATGCAACGCCAGCACACCAAAGACATCCAGGGAAGCCTTCAAATATAGCCTGTGGTAAGACTGTGTGAAATCATGTGCAAAGAGAGCCATGTCGTGATGTGAAGGCGATCTTTCTGCCCAGGCAGAGAGTTTATCCCTGATGAAAACCAATGTGGCGAAAGACCACTGTCTAATTGTCCGGCCACGGCTTAAAAGGAGTTGATTTCTGCATCACGGACTGGAGATCAACTCCGGGCCAATCGGGCACCAGGAGATCCCTAGCAATCCAATCCCAAAGCGGGCCACTGGCACAGATCCAACGACCGGAATGGAGCGTCGAAGGCACCGCCGCACGGCTCCCGGCAAACGAGGTCGGACAAGCCAGGGAGAGAGTATGCCTACTGACACGCAAAGACAACCTCTACGCCCTGAAGTGGGTCAATTGACTTCACTCTGCAGCAACCACCAGCAACAAGCACTGAGCACATGCTCACATGCACTCAGGCTCAACACACACACACACACACACACACACACACACACACACACCTCTCTCTCTATCTCTCTATCCACCCACCCACACACACACACACACACACACACACACACTTTCATCCACAAGATGGAACTCCAACTCTAACACAAAGGGCAGTATTCCAGCTGTGTGTGTGTACACACAGCTGAAAATGTCACTTTAGGCAGAGTCCACCAAATTAGTTAAATGCACCTCAATACATGTCCTGTCAATACAGTTCCTGTCAGACTCTAGTTCAATACATTTCCTGTCAAGAAAAGTGTGTCTCTGTAGCTGTCCATTCAGTGCATACACTCATTGAAACGCCAGTGCCTGTGCACAGTTATCCCAGAAAGACTCTGAGAGAGATTGAGATTCAAAGATTTAATTCACAAAAATGAATAAGGCTTACACTTACAAGAATTAAAAATGTAGGTCCCGACATTGATCCAGGTCTAGGAGCGTCTTGACCCGGACATCCTGCCTGATATATCCTAGTTACTCTCCAATGGCTCCATATGGCCAGAAATAAATGTAAATGTCTCACTTTGGCCTATAGGATACTAGATATGCTCCCTGCTATCTAATTACTATGATGAAGCTGTACATCGCCAAGCGCTCACTGTGGTCTTCAGATGAGCGTCTGTTGTGTCGACCAGCCATACACACATTCCTTGTTGGTGGAATGAGTTGCCCAGTGCTCTCCTTTAATGTGATAGTTTTTAGGTCTTTCAAGAGGGGTCTAAAGGCATATCTGTTCAACATGCACTTAGATAATTAAGTGTTTCTTATGAGTTATGGTTTGTATATTTTAGTATTTGTTTTACCATTATGCTATTAATGGAAGTGACAATATATTTTATTTGTACATCGCTTAGGACAAAAGCGTCTGCCAAATCCCATAACCATAACCATTATCAGCTGGCAGGGGCGGAGTCTAGCCCCTGGACAGATAGACAGGACCAAACTTGTGTGGGTGGGGAGGAAGAGGGGTTCATTGCGATGGCAGCACCTGAAGCAGCAAAGCAGGTTAGACGAGACATTCTAAAGACAGGTGATTGGTGATTGGTCAGGATTCAGGAGTAATGAACGAATGAGTGACGTAGCATTAGAGTCTGATTGGTCAGGATCAGAGCCATATAGATCTATAAGGCTAATGAATGAATGAGTGACATAGCATTATAATCTTCCTGGTAGAGCTGCTAAAGCTTCCATTCCTGCAGCAAAGCAGGTATGTTAGATGAGACATTCTAAAGACAGGTAGAGACAGGTGATTGGTCAGGATTCAGGAGTAATGAACGAATGAGTGACGTAGCATTAGAGTCTGATTGGTCGGGACTAATGCATGAATGAGTGACATAGCATTAGAATGCTGAATGGGAAGCAAACATGGCGGCTCGTACGGCACTGACCGGGCAGTTCCAAACAATCAGCACCAACCAATCAGGCAGTTCCAACCAATCAGCCCGTTTCTTCAGGATTGAGGCCATGACAGAAAGCATGCAATCGCATTGGCTGTGTTGAGCTTAAAGGTTGCATCAGCGATTTCAGGCCGAAAAAGGCCCATGCATAAATGATCACATTCATCTAATCTTTCCTAATGATCCGCTAGCTGGCTGCCCCATAAGCAGGCCGTCAAAAAAACGTGTCTCTGTAGGCAGCCTAGGCTCCGAGATCTGTACACAAAAACAATTGCTACCAATAACCACTAAAAGGCAAAATAAAGTGTTCCAACTAATAACCGATGAGATGCGCGTTTAGGAGAGTTTCAATTGCACAGGAGGGAGGGGGAGGGAGTAGCGAGCTAGCTCTCTGTTTTGTTTGAACATCAACAGAAGTGACGTTACCCCACCATCACTGATACAACCTTTAAACGTCAACACCCTTTCGCCAGAAATAATCAGGGGACTCTGACCTTTGACTATGATGTTTTCAGGAGATGCACCTCAGATCGTTCCCAGATCCGGCCCAAACCTGCCTCATGGGCAGCGCCCAGGTTGTGTAAAGCGTGAAATATGACTTGTCGAATTAGACAAGTATTCTTGTGAGTGACATCAAATCACCATGTTTAAGCAGCTGTCTGTTGATGACAAGGGCAAGGACTGCTGATTTATGTATGGGTATTTATCTGTGTGTGTGTGTGTATATGTGTGTGTGTGTGTGTGTGTGTGTGTGTGTGTGTGTTTATGTGTGATATGTGTGTATCTGTGTGTGTAGTTCTATGTGTGTGTCTTTCTGTGTGTGTAGTGTGTGTGTCTTTCTATGTGAGTATCTGTGTTCCAATGGTTCTGTCTTTAAGTGTTTCTGTGTGTGTGTGTTTATGTGTGTGTGTATGTGTGTGTGTGTGTGTGTACTGTACGTCTAAAACATCAGCCTGTGCTCTATTCTTGCGGGAGGTGTCGGCCTCCATGAACTCATTGACCAGGAAGCAGCTTGTTTTTGCTCTGCAGGTCCTCTGAGAGGTTGAGTGTTGACAGTGTTTGTGTCTTCTGTCTGGCTCTCTCTCTCTCCCTCTCAGACAGCGAGACCAGCCAGCAGGCCAATATCGCCGTCTCTCTCTCTCTCTCTCTCTGTCTCTCTCTCTCTCTGACCAGCTCCTCTGTCTCCCCCCTCTCTCTTTCTCTCTCTCACACACTCACTCTCTCTCACACCCTCTCTCTCTTTAAATTCAATATGGTTCATTGGCACGACCTTGGTGATGAAAATTCTTCCTTCTTAGAATGTCCTTTGAAATTTACAGAAGACAGACACAGCAGCTATAATTGTTTTTTCAACAAATATCTTTTGACCATAGTTTGATCCCCGTGGTATCCAGTGGGAATATCCTCGTCCCATCAAGCTTAAGATGAGGGAGACCCCAATGTTTGGGAGGGGTTTGTGCCACAATGGTTCCAATGTGTTGACGTCAAGACTTAGAGTGAACTATATTCTTTTTTGTCACGTTACAAGGTACATAATCAAAACATTACTATCTTTCCCGTCCAAACATAGGATGTTTCTTACTCAGGTGATTGACATTTAATCAACATTCCTCAATTTATTTTAGCCTCCCTGTCATGGTATCTTGCAGGTGTTCTGATAGCGAGAGAGCCCCAGATGTTCATCGAAGAGAAAAGGGAGGGAAGAGTCTGTGGCAAAAATTTTTTTCACATAAATGTTTCTAAAAAAGTACATATTTTCTTTAGATCAGTAAACACACATGCTTTTATTTTAAACCCACAAGGCACAGAGTTCCTATTGCAAAGAGACATTAACCTTGAACTTTTTAGGCTGGCTGGGTTTTACTTGGCAAGGTACAGCACACACAGCAAAGACCTTATGTTCCAAGACACCATGCTACCACTGCAGAAGAGTTAAGCGTCTGGCTAAATGCATTAGGAAAACAAATACAAGTTTTGTTTAAAAACACAAAATCCACAATCGTCTATCCATAGTGTTGCTACAGCATAGAATACTGAAAAGACACACACACACAATCTCTCTCTCTGTCTATCTCTGACTCTGTCTCTCTCTCTCTCTCTCTGCCTCCCCCATCCCTCTCTCTCACACACACGCACACACAAACGCGCGTGCACACACACACACACACACACACACACACACACACACACACACACACACACACATTTACATGTGTCCCTGCTGGCCGTCACTGCTGAATGGAACACTGCCACAGCCGGAGACTCTGAGAAAGATATACTGCAGCGTGCCGGGAAAACGGCTACAGAGGGATGACACAGGAGAACAAGAAGGCCAGACAAGGAGGCAAACAGAGACGCAGACGCAGACAGACAGGAGGTAGACAGACCGACACACACACGGAGACAGACAGGAGGTAGACAGACAGACATACACACACACAGACAGACAGGAGGTAGACAGACACACACACATAGACAGACAGGAGGTAGACAGACTGACACACAGAGACAGACAGACAGGAGGTAGACAGACAGCAGTCAGATGGAGAAGCAGACACACACACACACACACACACACACACACACACACACACACACACACACACACACACAGACAGAGAGGAGGTAGACAGACAGACATTCGCACACACAGAGGCAGAGAGGGGGTACACAGACACACACACATAGACAGACAGGATGTAGATAGACAGACAGACACACACACACACACTGACAGACAGGATGTAGATAGACAGGAGGCAGATGGATCTGCTGCCAGACAGGTAGGTAGGCAGGCAGACAGAAATACAGTCAGATAGGCACAACTACAGACAGACAGACAGACAGGTGAAATAACAGACAGGCAGACCATAGACATATACAGATAGACAGACAGACAATAGTCAGACTAAAATAAACCCCCATGTGATGTGAGCTTCTAGATGGGGTCTGCAATGTACGTTTCTAGACATGGGGTATGGGCTTTCTAGGTAAGGGGTCTGTCATGTGAGTTTCTAGGTATGGGGTCTGTCATGTGAGTTTCTAGGTATGGGGTCTGCGATGTGAATTTCTAGGTATGGGGTCTGCGATGTGAGTTTCTAGGTATGGGGTTTCTAAGTATGGATTCCTGTACATGGATTAAGCCTACAGTCTTAGACTAAAAGAACATGTCTATGAATATGGAAATCTCGAGTACAAGAACATAATTGGAGGTGCAGAAGTAGCGGAAGTTTTTTCTTTTTTTTACCTGTCCCATAGAAATAGGCAGTATAGTTCTCTCAAATGATCATAAGTCAGGAGTATCAAAGGGAAAACATGCACACGTCTTTGGCAGAATGGACCTTGTTTGTATTCTTTTTTTTTAAAAGTGAAAAGGGGGACATAGAACTTGGTCATCCGCGAAGTGAGGAGTGAAGCAAAATGAAATGCGACCATGTGGAATGGATACACAAGCTAACCAGCGACCCTGCCAAACTCCTCTTCCCCTCCTCTCCAACTCCAACACTGGGCCCTGCCCAGAGCACGGTGGACATGCTGAGCCATTATTTAAAGGGGTCCATCAGACTTGAGTCAGATTCATTTTCAGGTTTGTATTACTAGGTTGCATGTTAACTGGGTGACAACGGTGGGCCTGCATGCTGTCTTCAGCGTCACTGCGGGTCGTCTAAGTTGGTTGCATGTTCAAATGTCTGTAGTGTAGCTGTGTGTTCATGTGTGTGTGTGTGTGTGTGTGTGTGTGTGTGTTTCTGTACATGTGAATATGTTTGTGTGCATGCGTGTGTGCTTGTGCGTGTGTGCTTGTGTGTGTGTGTGTGTGTGTGTGTGTGTGTGTGTGTGTGTGTGTGTGTGTGTGTGTGTGTGTGTGTGTGTGTGTGTGTGTGCATGTGAGCACCCTTGGAATTAAACCCAACTTCCTTGCAGGTCCATTTCAGCTCCAGGAACGCGAGGTGCTGTGTCATGCTGTCCACTCTGAGGTCAGCCTGACCACTAATCTATGGGACTGGCATAAAGAGGAGAGAGAGAGAGAGAGAGAGAGAGAGAATGGAGGAGATGGAGAGACAGAAAGAGAGAGAGAGAGAAGAGAGAGAGAATGGAGGAGATGGAGAGAGTGAGAGAGAGGGATAGAGAGAGAGAGAAGAGAGAGAGAGAAGAGAGAGAGAGTGGAGGAGATGGAGAGAGTTAGAGAGAGGGATAGAGAGATGGAGATAAAAAAGAGGAATTAGAGAGAAGAGAGAGATATCGGGAGGGGAAAGAGAAAGACAGAGGGAGACAAGAAGATTGCAAAGTGGCAAGGATTGAGCAAGTGATTTTGTTTCAAATTACCATTTGTGTGTGTGTGTGTGTGTATGTGTGTGTCTGCTGCCAAGGTATCTGTCTTTGTGAAAACAATGTGGCTGTCAGTATGTGGTTACAAGTACTGTACTGACTAAGGGACTGTATAGTACAACAGTCTTGTGCATTTGTGTGTGTGTTCATGTCTATTTGGGCACGTATACATGTGTGTCAACGTGACTGTGAGCATGTGTGTGTGGGTGTGTGTGTGTGTGTGTCCATGTCTATTTGGGCATGTATACATGTCAACGTGACTGTGAGCATGTGTGTGTGGGTGTGTATACATGTGTGTCAACGTGACTGTGAGCATATGTGTGTGTGTGTGTGTGTGTGTGTGTGTGTGATTTTGCACTCGTGTCTGGTCATATGGAAGAAATAAAGGTGCGTCATGGAGTGGCGAGGAGAAGAGGTGCTTATTTTGGTACTCGCAGTTGCCCTGGCAATGAGCTGGGGGGGGGGGGGGGGGGTCACCGAGTTTGGGGCGAAACGTAAAGGAAACTCCAGGCCGCCTGATGATGATCAAAAACCTAATTAAATACTTGATGATGATGGTTTCAATGTCTGGCCGTGGTTGATGAGCCCTTCTGGGTTCTCGCAATGGAGAGTGATTGGAGTTCAACCCAGAGCCACCGTACATAGCCTACTCTACAGCAACCGTTCCAAAGTCCGCACAACAGAATAAGTGTCATAAATGAGACATTTTCAGTGTATCAAGGAGATACATTCCTAGGATATATCTTAAACACGTCTTTAAATCAAGTATCTTGGGCTAATATTTTAGAGGGTTAAACCTCTAGTCGTCATTCAAAGAGCAGCAAGATCAAAGTGATGATGGTTGGTTGGTTGCATGCAGTAAGAATGATTCTATTGTGCTGAGGTAAGTTTGAGATAACTTGGCTTTTTTATTGGGGCAAACCCCCCCCCCCCCCCCCCCTCCCACAACACACACACACACATACACACGCACACACACACAGACACACACACCTCCCCTCCCCTTGCCCAATTGCAATATTTCTGGGGAAACCCCATCTGAAATGGCATGCAAGTAGACGCAAGCTGCTGTGTGTACAAAACATGACGCGAGATTGAGATGGCACCAGTGGCACGCGAGGCCATGGGCACGGGTGTAGGCATGACTGCCGATCGAGGGGAAATCCAGTAAAATCGAAAAACATCCTGGCACTCATAGAGATGAGGAGGGAGAGAGAGAGAGAGAAAGGGAGAGAGAGAGGGAAAGAGAGATAGAGAGAGAGAGAAAGAAGGAGGGAGGGAGAGAGAGAGAGAGAGAGAGAGATGGAGAGAGAGGAGGGAGAGAGAGAGAGAGAGAGAGAGAGAGCTCAGCCAACATGTCAAAGTCAGATTTTTCCAGCATCAGTAACATCAAGCACATTTGCTCTGTTTTTATAGACAGTGGTGGTGTGTTGCGAAGGAAAGAACAAGTTCATTTTTTAAAAGTGCGTGGAAGTTAGCGCTGCTTCTTGGTGAGGTTTTGTAGGCATGTTACGTAAAATAGCCTGTGGTTTTTACATGGGAATCTCTATGGCTGTGTCAAAAGTGAAGACAGATGTTTAAAATATAATCAGCTGCTCCCTCTCTTGCTCTCTCTCTGTATATGTGTGTGTGTGTTTGTGTGTGTGTGTGTGTGTGTGTGTATACAAAAAAAAGAGACAAAAAGACTGCAGATAGAGAGAAGAAAGCAAGAGTGTGTGTGTGTGTGTGTGTGTGTGTGAGCCAGTTAAGAGAAGTAACAGGTTAAAGAAATGCACAGTATCAGTACTTCTTCGGAAACAACCCAGCGCTGGCCTACATGTAAAAACTCACCAAATCAGTTGAATCGTCTGTGTGTGTCCGCATTACATGAGAAAAAGACAGAGAGAGAGAGAGAGAGAGCACGACTGCACAAGTGTTGCTATGATGAAGAGCATGGTTAATTGGGATGCACCCCCCCCCCCCCTCTAAACCACTTGGCACCAGGAGGGGTGTGGGGAACATGGCTTCCCCCACTTTGCCCACGTTAACCCCAACGCAGGCAGCACTGAGGGCAGGACAGCCAGACCTCAGTGAGGGGGTAGCCATCCAGGACAGCCTGAAACAATTACAATCCCCTTATAAATCAATATGCAGCTGCTTCAGTCATGCAAAAGTGATGTGCTCACAAGTTGCCTTGCTTCCAGTATTACTCAAATCAGCTTTGATGTTTCTCTTGGGTTTTTTTGTATTTTTTCTTGTTCTTCTTTTTTTTTCAGGAAAACTCTCTTTCATTCGGAACATGGTTTGGGCACGGACGCGAGTGTGCATGCGAGTATGGCTTGCTGGGACCCAGCTGATCGGGAGGTTGGCACGGAGACCAACTCGGCGGAGATGTGTCTGTTTGCGTTTGCCCTTGGTTAGAAGTTGACCTCCACAGCAGTTTGGGCCAAAGATCAAGTGGCACCACACCAGTTTTTTTTTTTTTTTGTGTGTGATTCTGTTTCATGTCAAGTTTGACCGGCCCTGGACAACACAGAGTTTGATTTGGAGCAAAGATCCCTGTTTCAGGTTTCAAGTCAAATTCGGCTGAGAGGTGTGGATAGAGGTTCATATTGGGGTCAGATAGGAAACATGGGCCCCCTTTTCTCCCTCCTTTCACTTCTCTTCATTTCTCTCTCACTCACCCCCTTACCTCCCCACTTCCCACCCTATGTGTGTCCCTGAGTGTGTGTGTGTGTGTGTGTGTGTGAGAGAGAGAGAGAGAGAGAGCGAGAGAGAGAGAGAGAGTCAAATCTTATATGTGCATAGATGTTTTTTGATTGGTGTGTCATCAGTGTCTTTCTCAACTCTTCCTCAGCCAGCTGATGTATGGCAAATGGTGTTAAAAGGTAGTTTGATTACAGCCTGTTATTAACATGCATTTTCGCTTTGACATGCTCTTTTGATATTAACATGCATGTCACTTTGATGTATATATTAAAATATGATTACTTTCAAATGAAAACGATAACCTTGTAATGGATAACATGTAGTCCAGTTGGCTAGGCCTACCAACTCTGTCATGTGTAAGTCGATAACTCTTCATAGTCTGTAATTTAGCTCCATCTAGTGGTGATGTATGTGACACACTACTACACAGTGAAACAAAATACATTAACCTCCAATATAAGAAAAAAACCGATACATAAGATAATGTAATATAAACAAGATAATAACTGATCAAAGACTCTGGTCCCATATCGGGATTGAAGATTGCACGAAGGATTCGTATTTAAAATGCTGGTCTGTCTATGGCAGTATTTACACTTTTATTTTGATACACAACAATGACTCAGAATACCCGGAAGTAAAGGTTTGACAACAAGCAGCATGTTACCAATGCTTGCTAACTGTCGGTGTCCTAAAGTTACATCGTTATTATAGATGGTTCGCCATAAAAAAAAAACGCATTGCACAAATTCATACAATTTCACTGGTACGTTGCTAAGGTTTGTCTTCTTTCTTCTGTCTTAACAGTTCATTTTGGGTAAGGATAGAATGCACATCTTAATGCTAAAGTCGGCTAACCATTAAAGGTCAGTGAAATAGATAGATGACAGTCCACTCACTGTAGGGACAGGTAAAGCTGTGGCAACCACCACCTACCAGTGCTCGTTTTTGGCTAGCGTTGCGCATATTGAGAACTTGCTTCTCTACATCTTGCAGCTGACAAGCATCTGTAAGAACTGCAGAAATGTCCTCGGCTCCAACGAAAGAAGAGAGACGAGTTTGTTGGGCGGCACGAGATGAGCTCTGGAAGTGTCTGGACATCACTAAGGACAACACAGAGGCGTGTAAAAAGTTCCAGGAGGAGTTTGAGAAACAGTGTCCAGCGCAGTGGGTACGTGACTTACTCGAAGAACGTTACCTTGTTACCATTCTGTGGTCTGGGGTGCTGAGGTTAGCTGACAGGTTTAATATGACTGGTCGTGGGTAAAATTAAATAAAAAAAACATTTTGTTTAGCCTCAGTGAATGATCCAGTGTGTGGTGGTGTAGTGACAGTTTAATGTAGTGGCTGTCTTACCATCATGTCACCATTAATCATGTTTAAGACTGTGATCATGTAATGAAGGTTATCTAAGGTAACAACACTTCCTTGTTGTCTTTTGGACCACTAGAGGTCGACATGCATGCTAGCCCTTACGAAAAAGAAGTAGGCGTTAGGAATAGGAATCATATACATGGATTTCTATGGAACGTCACGAAAACATGCGTGCGCAACCAAGAGGCAGAAAGCACCACAGAACAGCATAGAGCAGGGGTGTCAAACATACGGCCCGCAGGCCGGATGCGGCCCGCTAGATGGTTTAATCCGGCCCAGACTTGTAGAGAATAAATTTCTGACGATGTCAAAAAAATAAATAAATCTCTAGCCCATTCCTGTGAGGAATTATGAATTTTCAAAGAAATAACCGAAATGCTCAATTCAGCCGCTAGGCGCAGCCAAAAAACTAAAAAAAAAGTTCGGAGTTGACTGGTCCTGTGCTGTCAGTTTGGCTACATTGTCGGGAGAAAAGCAGGCGTTGCGACAAAATTCAGAAGTGCAGTCTGCAAACGGAGGACAAGATGTTTGGGCATTTTATTGTATTTTGCACCAGGAAGTGTTGTGTTGTAAAACACTAAACTTGGATCATGTTAAAGTGTGGTTGTGCAAACTGTAAATTTAATCAGGTCGCGAGGTCTGACTCACCGTCAGTTTGACTGTTTTCTTAGCTGTAGTACGGTGGTTAAGCCGAGGTGCCGTACTCAAGCGTTTCTTTGAACTACGAGAGGAAATTGGACAGTTCTTGGAGAAAAAAGGCAGACCAGTAGCAATTTAAATGCCCGGAATGGGTGCAGGATCTGGCCTTTATGGTGGATAGCCTATTACACAGCACCGCCACCTAGCCTACAAAATTATTTGATCGATCTGATGTAACCTAATCGTATCAGTTGATCGTATTGCTCATGCACTGCTAACTTATGTTTGTTAAATTCATTTTATTTTTCATACATTTGCACATTTACATTTTTAAGGCAGGATGTTAACTTTCTTCATAGCTCCCACTTGAGTTTAGTGTGGTGAGTTGGTTCAGGTGGTCAGATGTAAAAATGTAGGCCTATCCACTCAACTATAAAAATAAACCAGTTGTTTATGAGAGTGAAATGCATTTTATTTCAATTTCATTGGCCTCTGAATAAATGTGTAATAATCTAATATATCCCTTGTCATTATGTAGGCTACAAATGTAGGCTGAAGGGTAAAGCATAGCCTACTGAAAAAAACTAAGCTGGAGATTTGGAGTTGTCAAAGGATGTTTTGCAATTATTTCACTGGTCCGGCCCACTTGAGATCAGATGGGCTGTATGTGGCCCCTGAACCAAAATTAGTTTGACACCCCTGGCATAGAGCAATGCAAAAGAGCAAAAGAATAAAATGAGTTTTTGTGCTGAAAACTGCACCAATTCGAAATCACGATGGCTAGAGAATGTTAAATATGTTCAATATCCCTAACGGAATGCATGTCTTCGCCAAAAATGACAAAATACGATGTTATATTAATAATCCAAATGAACGTCAAACTTTGAAATATAGTCTGAAATGAGATGTTATTATCATTGAGACAACAGGGGTATACAAACAAATCCGATTGTAGCTTACATCAGCCGACTATTTAGGTTAAGTTTATAACGTTGTGGACGGCCACCAAGCGTCTTCTGCCTCGCGGCTGCGCGCGCATCTAGTTTTGTTGGTAAACGGGAAACCCGTGTATAGTAGGCCTACTTTTGTACAATATGATATAAATGTAAATATTATAAGAATCGTATAGTATTTTGGGACATAGGCCTACCATATAATTACTGTAAGACTTTTTTTAAGGCTTGTTATGCCTTTAATCAGATAGGACAGTGGAGAACGACAGGAAGTGAGTGGGAGAGAGAGTACTTGGAACATATTGAGGGTAGGTATTACAGAACATCTGTATAATATAAACTGTTATAGATATATTTTAGTATTTATATAGTTATTTTTAACTATAGTAAAGGAGAAACTATTTTTTAACACATAGCTTAGTGATTGGAGTTGGAAGGATTGCTCTTCATTTCACTGAGACCATACCTTGACCTCTGTGTGTTAAGTTAGCACCTTGTGCATTTCAACTCCTTCAGCACTGCCTTTTTCAAAATTTAGTTTTTGAAGTAGGATGTCTAAGTGCAAACTAGTGTTGGAACAAAACAAAAAGTAACACATCATCACATTTTCACTAGGTGATTTAGCACACAAATGTATCATAATTGTAGTGTAGTGTATCCTCATTAAAATCTCAGATACAATGGTTGACTGTATGACAACAAGATAAACATGTCAATGATTAATTTATTTTGTCAAACACATTTAATCCATGCCTATGATCTAAAGACTGAATAAAACTGAATAATTAAATTAATTTTGTCTTGTCTTTGCCTTACACTAATATATATTACATCAGTGTATGCACTATACACAACACATTTCCATGCAAGAGTGTATACTGTAGAAAATACAGCTCTTTTTTTTTATTATTTCCTTTTCAGAATTATAATTATTCTTTTCTGTTCTACATGTCAACGGCAGGTGAGATACTTCGCTAAAAGGCGGGACTTCCTGAAGTACAAGGATAAGCTTCAGAAGGGAGGGTTTGATGAGCCTGCAGATGGGGCACCCAATCCATAGCTTTTGGAATTTGAACTGCTTTGACACAAAATGGAGGACTGCATTGGGACCACAGCTTCATGGACTGCACTCCCAATGCCAGAAGGGTATGAGTAACTGCTGCTCAATGAACAGAGCCGTAATGGTATCTCACTGATTGTGACCTGAGACTACAGAATGATTCATTTCAACTGGGTGCTTGAGTTAATATATTCGGTTTGATGTCAGCTAATGTTATTCGCTCAGTTTTAATGAAGAGACCTGCACATTGACTGGATATGTGTGTTTGAACATGGCGCGTTTATTTATCAAGGAAGAAAACACCTCTGCAGTCCACACCAGGGGGGTATTCCAAGTACGTGATTTAGTGACAAACCTGGGTAAGTTAACTCAGAGTAAGGGGTAAACCTCCTAATAGAAGAGCTGTATGGCTTCATTCTCCTCACAAAACAATGCCATAGGGCTCTTGTTGTAGGAGGTTTCCCACTTACTCCGAGTTAACTTAACCAGGTTTGTCACTAAACCACGTACTTCGAATACCCCCCAGGTGAATACAATGTTGTGTGGTGGTGGTGAGGCTAAGTAGTTTTCAATTAAAAACAGGGGAAACCATCTTGACCCAGGGTATTTTATTTCATTTGATCTGAAAGTGGTGTGAAGTGAAAAGCATCGTGTGTGTGTGTGTGTGTGTGTGTGTGTGTGTTTGTTTGTTTGTCAGGAGTAGACGTCACAGAAGAACAGTTCATTTTGTGTGTGATTCACCAATATGAGCAGGCACATGTTCATTACAATGACATATTTTAATATATCTCTTATGTATTTACAAGATTTCTAATCCTCACTTTTTAGGTTATGAAAAACTGTGCATTTCTAAATAAATTACCATACCTATGAAAGATTAGTTTGCCACTCACCTGGTACATATTAATAATGTACAAAACCTCCCCCACAAAAATTACAAGAAATTTACATGGATACAAAGTTTGCATATTTTAACCACACTGTATACATGTTAAACACAACAGCAAGGTTGCTTTCTTCCCATGATTGTTACCTTGGTGACCGCTTGTTCCTTTGATTGAGAGGCTGATTGGAGACAAATTGGCCAACTACCATTCAAACTGAATGACCTTCACTTTCGCATGAAGCCACACACATAAAAACAACAACCCTCTCGAGCTGCAGTGATACAGTAAAAGTTGTCTAGTATCTATCCACAGAAACAACAATTTAAAAATAATGTTATGTATAACTGGTAAATAAAAAAAACATGTTTTAGAGTACAGATAATGTATATCAATCTAGGGCCCACATATCTGGGACTCATTTTGCTAAGCAGTATCAAGAAATGTTGACCTACACAAACACAAGACCGAGTTCCCAGGATCAAGCCCAAGTCACTGTAAAAAAATAAATGGTTCTTCAGAGCAATGCCATAGAATGACCTATTGTAGTACTTCAAAGATCTTTCAAGACAATAGTTCTTTGAAGAACCATTTAAGAAAAGGTATGAACGTAGTCTTTCTGAAGAACCATTTCCAGCGTGAAGAACCTTTCACTTGATGTAAAGATTTAACACAAAATCGTTCTTCTTCCATACAGTGATGAATAGAAGCATTTAAGGACCTTTTTTTTTAGAGTGTAACATGTCTTACGCATTACAATGTGCGATTAAGACTATAGGCTGTCACATGCAAAGCAGTAGTTAAATGTGTCGTGTGAAGGAACAAACGAATATGTCACTTCATGCAGTAAGGAAAAGACCTTTGCAGCTGAAGCACAGGAAGTGACAAAACTGAGGTGAGTCCTAAGCCCCTCCCACACACCTTTTTGTTACAAATGAAACATCGCTTGCTCTCCTCTTGACAGACAGGCAGTCATTAAACAAGAAGAATATTTGTTTTGTCCACTACACAGTCAATTCCATAGTTGAAGAGAGAGAGAGAATACACACATCTCCCACTCTACTGTCATGTGTCCCCGATCTGTGCCTGTTTACTGTGGAGTCTAACGGTCCAGTCATCCCCTCCCCTCTCTCTTGGGGAGCGCCCTCTGGTGGCTAAAAGCTGCCAGTGGTGTTTCTCATGACAGCCCAGATGGGGAACTCGTTGAGCTGAAAGAGGGGGACACCCCAGGTCATGATGGCTAACATGACAACCAGGATGCCGATCAAGTTCACCCCAAAACCTGCTTTCACCTGCACAGAGGGTGAGAAACAGCAGTTAAAAAGCAATCCCAAATAGTGTCAACGCAGTTACTGAATGCGAGTAGCCACCATACATAAATGGAACAAACATTTTATGAAACCTATGTGCTACCTTTACAATTGGTTCTTTGTAAACTCACCATATCTGGTTACCAAAGATATATTGTTATTTACTAATCAGGTAGGTGTTACCCTGAGATACAACCACACCATGGCCTTTCCAAAGCTCTTCAGCTACTACATTAAATGTACACTCACTATGTGTTTATTCAGTTATGTAGCTCATTATTCAATATAGTTGTATAGTGACAAAATGAAATGAAATGCTAAAACACTAACATAACTAAACTACCAGTAAGAAATACTTTAAGTACTGTGATACAAATAATAAAAAAAAAAAAGTTCTTGCTCACCATGTCACGGATCTGCACGTGCCCGTAACTAAACACAATGGCGTTGGGCGGGTTCCCCACGGGCAGCATGACTCCGAAGGACACACACATGGTGGTTGGAATCAGTGTGTGCAGGGGGTTGATCTGCAGGGTCTCGGACTGAGAGAGGGGTAGGGTGGTGGGGTTAAGAGGGACACAAAGGAGAGAGGAGTTAAGGCCTCCGCACACATAGGCCCCGACATGAGTACGGCTCACTCTTTTTATGTTCGATTACATTAGATTCCATTGTTTTCAATACAACCAGCTACACCAGTGTCAAAGTCACCGAAATTCTGCTGCCGCCACCGTGCCGATTATGATTCAGTTTCCTTTTTGTCAGCGGCACTCAATAAAATACATTGTTTATGAAATGCTTGTCAGTAAATAAATTCGGTGCTGGTGTGTGTGGACAAGTAACAGAAAGTTTCGTCACACTCATGGTTTGGTGATGTTGAGCTGTAAAAGCTTCTCCTTATTGCTGTATAAGGTTGTGAAAAACCTGTATGAAAGTGTTCTCTTAAGCGAGTCATTAGTGGGGCTATTAGACCATGTCATCATACCAGTCAACGTCACAAGGTGGGTCAGTTGATTGTAAGGCCTACATATATCCCTTCACCAAATGTGTCAACCATTTGCCCAAAGAAGACCCAGCAGGGTCGAAACGTTGCCTATCCCCTTACATTAAATAGGGGAGTTTAAAGCAGTGTTGTGGACATTACATCTTTTCACTGGAGCTGCAAAACCTTCTCTTGCATTTCCTGGTGGTGGGAGTGTGGGGGTGTGGGACGGACTACAAAAGCTCCATAGTGTGCACAGCCTATGTGAATGTCATGTTTCCCAAACACTTACCAGGGCAGAGAGGATAGGGAGGAAGACGGTGAGGGTCGCCGGGTTGCTAGCGAACTCGGTGACCACGGACACAAGCAGACAGGCCAAAAGCGTGACAGCCCACGGGGGAAGTCCACTCATCGGTTCCAGCTGCCGGCCAATCCACATGGACAGCCCTGACACCTGGCGGGGTAGAGACAGGACATACAGGCATAAGCATGGGCAGCCTAACACCTCTACAGTTGGCAGTTTAGCATGTCTGAGGATAACTGATTAATTTTCTTCTGATGTGTATGTCAGTATAATACACCAGGTGCATATGCATTAGCTTACAGCCAGCTGTGCACGTGATGCCATGTCCTTATTCTTTCTTTTCAGTTACATCAAAATATAGTTCTGTAAGCCTTACTGATGACTTGAAGAAATGTCAGTGTTATATTATGACGTCACATGAAATCCATAAATAGACTGATGTATTTCTCATTCCTTTCTGATGTAGATTACCTTGCACCCTGCAGCCAAAGCGTATCCTCCCCCGACCAAAATGACAATCTCCCACGGCATGAGCCTCTGAAAGTCCTTCCACGTGATCATAGGGGCCAGTGGGTCTTCCTCCTCATCCTCATCATCTTCGTCATCAGAAGGTTCTGGAAAATACACATAAAAAGCATGCACAGGCCTTTTAATTTGTTTACTTGCTTAGCAGAGGCATTCCAGTCAATGTTCCCCTTATTAGAAGCAGAGGCAGGTGTATGTTTGTTTATGTTTACGTATATTTTGTTTATGTTTATGATGTTTAGCAGACAATTCTATTAAATTCAAAACATTTAATTTATCCCTGAGGGACAATTTATCCAGTCACACAAGAGCTGTTTCCACCAATGAATTTACCCAAAATCCACCCGTTTGGGCCAAAAGAGTACCTACGAAAAAGTCCTTGATGCTGATTGGATATGACTAAAGGCAGGATGTGACCTGAGTAGAACTTGACCCTCGCGCTACAACAACAGCGATCAAAACTGTCACTAAATGATTGTGTGACGATCTAAACTGATGCAGAATGATCACGTCACCTGCGGAGTCTGGTAAATCCCACTAGTGTCCCTTTTTGTAATGGAGACACAATGGCTAAGTGAGAGGGTGTAGCCTGTAATTTGCCCACTTCCTAAATTTACCCCCAATGGAAACGAGGCTATAGAGTAAAGACATGCTTTTGTCCAAAGTGAAGTGTATATTCTTTTCAGTTAATGTGCTACCTGTGCATAATAAATCCATCATCTTAGTCTTGGTAGCATGTTGCTGTACCAGCAATTGAATTGCCAAAGGGCAATGCAAGTTTCCTCTAATTAATACTACTGTTTATTTACAGCAACCGCTGCTAGTACTGCTTGACAATCACGTACGCTGCTTGACAATCACCATCATCAACAAAAACGAGGACATTTAAGGTAAAGAGAAACTAGAAAAATTTGATTGGACATTTTTGAAATTGGGATTGACTGAATTTTATTTGTGAGTGAACTTGCACTAGACCAAGCACTTCAAAAACAAATCGCCTCCTGGCGACAGAGAAGTTGAGGCTGATTCATATCACGCATATACTATACACAACCCTACCTAGATCATCCACGGCACACAAGACTGGCGGGAATACCGACCTTTGACCTCGCTGTTAAATGGCCACGGTTTTTTGGCAGGAATGAGGAAGAGGAGAAATCCGAGCAGCACAGAGACTGTGGCATCAGTCCGATAGCCTTTCCTGTGAGAACACACACACACACACACACACACACACACACACACACACACACACACACACACACACACACACACACACACAGAGAATGCATCAGAGGATTAGGTGTGCTAATACATGCCAGGGACTACAGGGAACAGGGACAGGAAAGAAATACCTGCACAAAAAAGATTTGACATGACTTACTGTATATTCTGATGGAAACATGACTAATTGCAAGATTAAATTCATGTTAAGGAATTTACAGTTTTTCATCACTGTAGTAGTTTATTGTTATTGTTTCATTAAAGAAAAACACAACTTGTCTCAGTGATATCACATCAATTCCATATAGCAGGAGATTATCTTCTCATAGATATATTGTAAATTATTCAAATGATTGATTAAAAGCATATAACTTGTTTTAATGACATATCTTGGGGCTATACATTTGACAGGACTGAGAAACAGGAGATTATAGGACTGGTGACAGAGGTCTATACGCACTTCTCGAACAGAGAGGTCCACCCAGGCACGAACCCCGGCTCCCGGGTAAACCAGAGCAGAGTCATGAGCACAAAAAACACTCCAGTCATCACCTCTGGGTAGCTGCAGAGAAAGAAAACACACACACACACACACACAGAGAGAGGTGTTACTTCAGAGGGATAAATAGGCAGTTATATAGATAACTAGATGTACCGCAGAGCGGTACAAAATATGACCGCCGCCCAGTCCAGCACATTTTTTCCACAAAAATAAATCACGCTGAAAGGCCTATATGATTCTAACTGTCTCACTAAATTGCATTATCCACACTCAATTCTCACTGGTATCTGCTAGACAACAAGTACAAAAACATGATTAGTTCATAGATTTCACATGTAAAATTCATTTTATACAACCCCACCCCCATCTTGCCTGTTCATAATTCTGAGAAATTCTTGAATTGTGTGCATGTGTGCGTGTACATGTTTATGTTTATGTGTGTGTGTGTGTGTGTGTGTGTGTGTGTGTGTGTGTGTGTGTGTGTGTGTGTGTGTGTGTGTGTGTGTGTGTGTGTGCGTGCTTGTGTGTGTGCCTGCGTATGTGCCTGTGTTTGTGCATGTGCATGTGCATGTGCATGCATGCGTACATGTGTCTACTGTGTGAGTATGTGTCATACGTATGATTACTGTGAATGTATGTGTGCGTGTGTATCTGTTTATGCACATGTGTGCATATGGAATGGGTTAACATGACCCCTGGAGGCAAACATACAGAAAAAATTGGTCATCCTAGGCCCTACGGTTCTCAAGATATGCACAGAAAACTGTGTCTGCCCTACCCTCCTTTCGGGGGGTCCAGTCCAGCGGGGGGGGCTACAGATCAAAACAAAAAACGACGGTTCCATGCTATCCATGTGGGGTTACATGCCCACCAAGTTTCGTGTACCCCGGTCTTTCAGTGTCCCGGGAATCCTTGTTGGTGTACGGTCACTAAATGTACACATAAATTATTTTATTGTAAGACCCCCCATGAACGAAAGTTCACAAAACTTGGCATGCATTCGGAGGGTGTCATAATGATCCTACACTTTCAACTTCGTGCAGTTTTGACCATGTCAGCCAGAGATATTTTGATGAAAACACCTAATTTTTTGCTTTTTAATTTCTAACTAGGTGGCGCTATACATGAAATAAGTGGTAATGGGATGGGTTGACATGCCCCCTTAAGACCAACATACAAAAAAAGGTGGACCTCCTAGGCCCTACGGTTCTCGAGATATTCACAGAAAACTGTATCCGGCCACCTACAGGCCAGTTGGTGTATAGTAGCATAACTTAATTTATTGTGTGGCCCCCCATGAACGGATTTCCACGAAAACTTGGCGTGCATTCACAGGATGTCATAATGATCCTACACTTCCAATTTCGTGCAGTTTTGACTATGTTAGGTCACAGATACCTGCGATTACAACACCTCATTTTTACTTTTTTGTGTTTAACTAGGTGGTTATGGAATGGGTTGACATGGCCCCTTGAGATCAACATACAAAAAAAAAAGGTCCTCCTAAACCGTACGGTTCTCGAGATATTCACAGAAAACGGTATCTGCCCTACCCTCCTTTCGGGGGGTTCAGTCCAGCGGGGGGGCTACAGATCAAAACGAAAAACGATGGTTCCATGCAATCCATGTGGGGTTACATGCCCACCAAGTTTCGTGTACCTCGGTCTTTCAGTGTCTCGGGAATCCTTGACGGAAATTTGGACATGCGAAAAAGAAAAAAAAAAATTCTGACTAAACCTTTATGACCGCCGCTTCGCTGCGCGGCGGTCATAACTATTCATGAATAATTCAAGTCTGTCTCTCACTCCCTGTGAGTCTGTTTCATGAAACCCTTTCAGCAGGCTTTTGTTTAAAGTGATTTAGGAACTGCTAAGGGGATCTTTGGTCCACACCAAGAACACACCAAGCTGTTCTAAAATCAGTGTAAAGTAGGCTACAGCCTCTTTGGGCTTATTAGAATTCTTTGGCATCTGGAACACACAGTTACACGCTGCATTCTAGAATGCCATGCCGGTTTGACATATTAGGAGACTACAGATGTGATGATACAGAAATAAACCAGTGTGTGAGACCTGTCCCTTTCACAGCAACAGTCCCCACAATACACTACACAGTCTTCTTAGGGTAAAATGGCTCTCCTCTCTTGGGGGGTGGGGGGGGGGGTGGGCCATTGGGTTTACATCCATTACATGACTTGGAGGTACCCTGTTCTGCCTTTGAATTGCACACTGAGTGTAGTTAAGCAGCATAATGCTTTTGATGGCAGTGCCCCGCAGTGGAGGACACAGCGGGGGCCTTGGCTTGGGTACAAGTCAAGTGTTTGATGGGTTAACGATGGGGGTCGTGGTGGAGCAGCGCTACTGACTGATGAACAGTAGGTCTGGGTTGGAATCTCAAACCAGACACTGCGAGTCCCTGATGCCCTGGTTAAAAAGTGTCTGTTAAATCTCCTCTCAATTTATTTAGGGAGAGGATGGACAGGACTGAGCGGCGGTCATATTTTGTACCGCTATGCGGTACATCTAGTTTTACTTTATTTTACAGTTTACCTGATCGGGCCGAGCTTCTGGTACTCCTCGTGAATTCGTCTCTCGGATATGATCTCCCTGCGAGTCTTGCGCTCCTTGCTGAGCGAACAAGTCTCCCTGAAACTGGACAGCCGAATGCACACGTCATGTAATTTCAATGTAATTGGCATGGAATGTGATGGAAAACAACTGACATGTACATGCGGTTTTTGCTGAAAACAGGAAACTGCATTCACAAGTTTAACTCACAAAACTGTTCCAATCAACACAAAGCTTAGTCGCCCATTTCCAGGGGGACATAGCCAATCAATCAGTAAAACCAACAATTACTGCAGGACTTGTCGTTAGTAAACAAATCAAACAAACAAATCAAACCTATCTACTCAGTAGTAAACACCGTTAGCAAATTCCAATGAGGCCGAGATGATGATAGACAGTGAAACAAGCTGATATCAGCAGGTCAGAGGTCAAAGGTTAAGAGGTCTTACTTGCAGCCCAGGAAGAGGATGTGAAGCCAGAGCCAGGTTAACACCAGCATGATAAGGGCGATGGGCAAGCTGAAGATGAACCACGTGCCAAAGTTGATGACTTTTGCTTCAGGGTAACGACTAGAATGAGGAAAACAGACAAAAGAATTTGAGTGATTTCTTTTACACTTCTCACAGCTTTTAATCACATTCTTACATGATGATTGATTTTGTAGTCTAGACCTTATTGGACTTTATAAGTACTTTATGGAATGTCTTTGCAAAACAAGTTACTGTTATTTGCCAGCCATTCCATATACAGTAGTAAAGATCAGGAATTTACATCGACTGCTATTTCAAGCTCTCTATACACATTCAGATATCTCTTAAAACAGATCATTTTCAGTCATTTTTTTTCAAATTCTTTCCACATGACATTCGTTTAGAAAAATATCTCTAGAACGCAGCTGATACTGTCACTGTATCTCCCATTGTCATGGTTACCATTGTTAGTCTTGCTCTTTTCACGTCATTATTTCTAAAGGCTTTCTTTCACACGGAACCAAGAAACATTCTTCACTCTAAAAGGCATTTTTAAAAATACCCATTGAAGTACGCTACAACACTGTTTACGTGTGGATGAAAGGCCCTAACACATAGAAAATGTCTGTTTTTTAAAAATATACATGGTCAAATTCGGCTCTTTTGATTTAATATCACATCACCAAATGGTGCTTTCAGTCCTAATCACGTTCTAATCACATATTTGTGATCGGACTTCTAAGTCAATGGGACTGATAGTGGTTCATAGGTCAGTCTTGGCGTGCAACATGGGGAGATAAAAAGACCAATACGCAGCCGAAGTGACCCCAGATTGTTGCGAGGACCATTCTCGCATGTTGACTCAGCAGTGTGCGGCTTTTCTTGAAGGGTTTGGCATTGGGCTAAGGCAGAGACCGGCCTTCAAACAGCTTACAATGCTGGGATATGTGAGGAACATGCTGTGAGCAGCTTACGCTGTGACTTATGTAACATCACACACACACACACACACACACACATATGCCTGAAGGTTTTTTGTTCTTTTTTCCTCAGTCCAATTCCAACTGTGTTTGCTTTCCTTCGCTTGTGTTTGGAACAGACTACACTTCCCTGCAGGTCTGTTGGCTCAAGGGTGAAAGGTTAAGAGGGACAATCTGGCCATCCCATAATGATGTTGGAGACCAAAGGTCAATTTGCACAGTTTTAGGAGGCCCATTAGGTATCCAGGGTGTAATATCCCTCTCAGCACTCTTTAAGCCCAGTCAGGGATTTAAAAAAAAAAAAAACGCAAAATACATCTAACGATGAAAGCACGTATCGGAAAGAAAATAATCGATGTATCGTATCGTGTATGTGTTGTATTTGTGTGCATGTTGTGCACTTTTTGTATTTTGAAAGTCTAGACATGGAAACAAATGCAAAAGACACAAACGATTACTTCTCTATTCGCTTGTTTGTCATCATGCATTGCAGGCTTGGCTGAGGTGCAGGGGCTCAAAGAAAGTATTCTGATGAGAAAAAAAGCACTCATAATGATTCTACTCCAAAGATAAATGTATTTTCTTTGTCTCAAAAGAAACAAGTAGCCTAACCTCTTATTGCAATCTCAGCTGTTTCTCATAATGACGTCTTAGGAGAAAGACGGATAAGTTGAGCTTAAATTCAACTTTGGCTGAGACAAGAGGATGGCAATTTCTCAACTGAGACACATCTGCCATTCCCACAACCCATGCTTTATGTCCATTAGCAAGCAGTTTAGCTACCTAGCTTTCATCAATGGCAATTGAGATGCTTTTGGTTTTAGCAAAGCAAGTCTATTAGCTGCATATCAAGTTCTGATATCTTAATTTGGTAATGCAAATATTGGGCTTGCAATTGCTAGAAGCCTTTTTTTTTGGATGATGACACTGTCCACATATTATATTATATTAGATTCAACTTTATTGTCATTGTGCAGAGTACAAGTACAAAGTCAACGAAATCCAGTTTGTGTCTAACCAGAAGTGCAAAAAAAACGGGAAAAATATGCATGTAACTGCATTATGGATCCCAACAGCTGGTGTGTAGGATACCCTGTGGACATGCAAGGGTAGCTAGGGTTAGTAAGGGTCAGTAGTATAGAGTTGAAAAGGTGTCTGTTTTAGCCCACAAAACAGTAAATCTCATCCACGGTACCTAGCGTACGTGACCTTCGACCCCGAGAACCCACTTCCACTTCTCTCACACACACCATCTCTCTCTCTTTCTCTCTCATTCTCTTTCTCAGGAAGTCACTAAACCTCTGACCCTGACAAACCATCCATACTTCTATCTCTTTTTCTATCACACACACACACACACACACACACACACACACACACACACACACACACACACACACGCACACACACACACACACACCAAGTGCACTCTCACTCTCAGCTCCATACATGAGGAGTTTGAGGTTGGTTGTCACCTTTGCCCAGCAAAACTCTCCGTATAGAAGGGGCCCCTTTGGAGCTTAATTAGTTAGATGCCACTGCACAAGAGCATTAGAGGATTGTGACGGGCGTATTAACAAACTCAATGCCGTCCCTCCCCACCTCACACAACACAGTACTTGGCTTTTCTGTGTCCATGTGAAGAGAAAGGTGAGCTGGAATTCAGCTGTGATGCTGTGTGTGTGTGTGTGTGTGTGGGGGGGGGGGTGCTCTAAAAGATAGCACACTCCTCCTCAACTGTTCAATTCATCACCAAACACACACACACACACACACATTACATTCCACCAACCATGCCTTTCAAAATCAAACCTGCAATTGTTTTCAAGGCAAATGCCAAGGGTAAATCTAGACGCATTCACGGCATAGCGTACGGGTCAGTAGCTCAAAGTAGGGGGAAAAGGATGATTTTATCTGCATGATAAAAGTCTGGAGTGTTGGCGAGGAGTAGTCATTTTCCAGTTTGGTTTTTTCAAATGGCTGGAAGGAGGTTTAGAAAGGTAGCAGTGACCATTAAGGAAGTTCTTTAAAAGTTTTCTTTAAAAGTTCTTAAAACCAGAAAGCTTCAGGTTCTAGATTTTATGACATTTACAAGCATGCACAAAACACACACGCACACACATGCCGTTTTTTTACTCGCGTAATACAGCCTGTAGCCTTTGTAGTAATAAACACACACACACACACACATACTTGTTGAACTGCTCGGCGAAGATGAGGTTGGTGGACGTCCCCGTAATGGTGATGAGGCCTCCGATGGTGGCCGCGTACGTGATGCTGAGCGACAGGCACTTGCAGATCATGTGATCGCGTTTGGTCGGGTACATGGAGTTCCTGCGGATCTTGGGCTTCTCCTGTGGCGGCTCCGTCACACTGATCTGGGTCTGAGAGAGGAGAGAGACGGACATTGGAGACACATTTGGAGGGGGAGGTTAAGTGAGAAGTATGATGAGTTCGCAGCAACAGCAGAAAAACTAGTATACTTCAGAGGCACTCATGGAGGCGTCCGTGTCCACATTGCTCAAAGCCGTGTCCGCAGAAGTATACTTCCGCCCTTAGAGGGAGCTGACACAAGGCCCTTGAAATAATATTTATATTAGAATGGAATAGAATAGAATAGAATAGACTTTATTGTCATGTCAGGCACAAAAATTGTCTTCGATCTCACCAATGAAATAGTACATGCAATATACACAGTATAGACACAATTGAATATTT
>NW_027468664.1:26803054-26813054 GCF_046254945.1 Alosa pseudoharengus | reverse complement strand
AGAGCACAAAAGCCATGCCATGCCTCGTGACAGAAAAGACGCCCGTGGGGAAGGCTTTAACCATAACACCTCTGTGTTTATGCCAGTGTTGCTCAGACTTTTTCCCCTCTGGCGAACATCATAAAAATGAGTGCGAGTGAGAGGAATTAAGGAGGAGAAAATCAAATCAGTGAGGTGGCATGGAAAAGAATTTGCAACACACGCAGAGCCACCGGTCAACAGTCGAAGCCCGTCAATGTGAGTTGCGTAAAGGAGGTGTGTGGGGGGGTGGGGGTGGGAAGGGGATGGGGGGGGGTTAGTTTACTAAATATAATTACAACATGGCTTAAGATAACAGGTTGCTTTGTCAAGTTTGTCAATGGGATTTTCATCACATGAGCAGGAGTTTTTTTTCTTCCCCTCTGTTTTTACATAACCACTCAGAGATTTAATTTGGTTGTTAAAAGAGGGTGGTACAAAGCATTTGTTGGAAAGCTTTGCATGCCGCATGGAGCCTAATTGCCAACTATTTTTGTTTGTGTGACCTGTGGCCTTACTGATGAAGTTCTAACAGAAGGGCCAATTTAGGTGTCTGTTAAGTTTCACTTTTAATATAAGGCTATAACATAAACTCCTCAAGAAATTACAGGTATTGCGAATAATTTATTTGTTCCAAGATCTGGAGTTGATCTGCATTGCTCCTGTTGTTCTACACTAGATTTGTAGTGTGGGTGGAAAGGTATTTCTGAAAATATTTTGTAAGAATTTAATGTACCAAGTTTAATTTAACCGCTTGTTACACCCCTAGGAAATTGAAAATTAACTTTTCGAATTTTAGAATCAGTCTAGTGTTAGACAGCCTAATGCTGAACCACCATTACACATTAAATTAACATCAGTCATCAGCACTTTCATCTCTATCATGTCCCATGGAAAAGTAGATGAGAAATCATACAGTATGTGGGCCATGGGCCATTTGGGTAGGACACAATTTACAACTGTGTTAACAATTTGTCTCAGATATCAACTCATTTTGAGCCTTCACCTGTTCCAGATTCAATGACGACTATTTGGGTCAGTAAGTTCCCTGGCTACTCTGTATTTAAGATGAACTGTACTGGTATGAGATGAAAATGTCAGTGGCTGGCACAGATGATAGCAGACTAGATGTCACTTGAAGTCACACTGGGTGCCACATCGACTGCAGCCGTGCCAAATGTCTCTGACATTTGGGGACCAAACAGCGCCAAAAGAGAAGGGCAAACTTAAGATGCTTCTACATAAAACAAATAGTGTCCCTTTGAGCCCCTGAGTCGTACTAAAAGGCATTTTTTGTTACTCGATTGTAGCCTCCAAGTCAACACCTTTTGACTCAAATGCCTGTCTGTGCATTTGACTCATTCTCTGTGCACCTTTTGACTCAAATGCCTGTCTGTGCAATGGTGTTGCCTAGAGGTCTAGGAAGGCCAAGTCCTTTGACAGTTGTGGTTTTTTGGGGCATAGACAGATTTAAAGTTTCAGACAGTTTTAAAATATCCCTTTGGTTTTTTATGTAAAAATAGTGTGTTGATTGCAGTATTTTGCAGTATAAACACATGTAAAAGTTAGAGAGACTATTTTTGGATATTTGAATTTCAAGATACTGATCCATGGCCCCAAAGAATGTAGTTACCTCGCCAAGATTTACATGAATTGTAATTTGTGTGCTAATACAAAAATATATACATTCACTCAAACCACATGCATTCTAACTCATTCACATACAGACACACACACACATACACCAACCCAAACAAACACTGGTCTCTCTGTGATCCCTTTGCATAATAGGTAAAACCTTCCCACTGACTTCTAAGCCGTAAATATAGGATATGGGATATTCTGGTAAATATAGGCTGTAAAACAGGAAATCTCTGGGATCTGTATGTAATCAGGATTGAGCACTGCAACTGTTGCCCATATCATATGGATAAGGGCTTATCTTTTTACGTGCAGGTCTTTAATTCTGTGATTACAAGCATTCTACAGTATTGTAACACCAGATTGTACCATAGCCTGTCCACTACTTTATTGCAATATGTGGTTAATTGTATATGTAGGCCTATGCATTGAGTCTTAATTGTATTTTACATGACTCTGCAAATGGAACTGCTATACTGTGGATGCAAGGAATATTTCAGACGGGGAGATATAATGTAGATGTATTGCCAATAAAATTAGTTTGACTGAAACAAAGCGTTTTGGTTTCTGTACTTGTAATGGAAAAGCCTTGAATGACCTAGTAAAATAAAATAAACAAAAAGCTTGGCCTTGATGTCTAATCTGAAATAACACACTTTTAGGTGTATATAACACTCAGTACTAAACATGGCCTACTTGTTTTGCATTGTGCAAGTAAGCATAATCCATTTTATACTGGGACTTGCAACATTGTGAGGACAAAGAAACCCAGTCATCCAAGATAAGAGACCACTATCCCTCTTTAATGGTTTAATCAAAATACCAGGAATACCAGTGCAAATAGGAATCAGACTAGGAAACTGGGACAATAAGTTAAACTGGCGGTACAACAGCTTTACTAACATTCAGGGTGCTATGTGCTAACAGCTAATAGCCTGGTTAATGCTAATGGGTAATGCCAATGGTAGACCAGTTTTCAATGAACAATTTGTCTGAACGCTATATGAGTCTCTTTTCCAATGTACAGCACTTTCTTGTCAAAATCTCTCATGTCAACAAAGCCTTTAACTGCAATAATTTGTTCTTCTTTGAAAGAGAATTATCTTTTCATAGAATATACTGACTCGCTAGGAAGCAGCTATTGCTTGCTTATATAAGTGCTTCAGGGTCCTCCTATGTCTGTTATCATAGAGTAGCTAAGTTCCACCCTTCTGTATCTAGTCCATGGGACTTTACTTCAGAAAACGTATGAACGGTTGTCAATGATAAATATTTTTGGTCCCGTTTGAATTGTGTCATGAATTTCACATATGATGTTTGTCAACGTAAAAGATAATATTGCACGTCAAAAAAACACTATTTTATGACAAACTGCAAAAGTTATGTTATGGTTAATGTCACTAATGCGACCATTTTGTTGGTACTTTCACAGCGTTATACATACAAAACAGTTATGTGACTTTCTTCACTTAAAAATGTGTCTTCTGGTAGTCTAGAAGTTTGGTTAAATGAATAAGGCACACTAAAAATAGAAATATTATTATAGTATTTGTTTATTTTCATAAAATTATTGATTGAATTGACATTGTTAGTTATTATTAGGGCTGTCAATCGATTAAAAAATGTAATCAAATTAATTACATACTCTGTGATTAATTAATCTAAATTAATCGCATATATAATTTTGCTGTGAAAGTATTTTAAATATTTAAATTCAAATGAATCATTGAATAATCAGTATTAGTGACATTAAAATTCAAAAACTCTTTTATTATTATTTTCACTGTTCAAATAATGGCCATAATAATCTATAATATGACCTAATATGCTGAGGAAATAAATTCAAAAGTGCTTCGGGAAGAAGTTTTTTTTCACATACAAGGCATTTCAGGCCACAGATATAACCTAGGGGACACAATGAAAATAAAGTAACACTCCCCTCAATTCTATTTCTTTGCATTGATGTGCGACTTTAGAGTTGACGAACTCCGGTGATATGCAAATTCCTTGCTGCAGACATTGCAGAGGACTTTATTTTAATCAACACTTTTATCAACACCATCAGGCCATTTTTTTAAAAGTAAATATTCTAATCAATGATCTAGGCAGCACATTTTCTTCTCTCTCATTTTACAATCTAATGGTTATTGATTAGAATGGCTCGGGGGTCATGTGGAATCGATTAATCTGCGTTATTTTTTTTAATCAGTTATTTTTTCTCAAATGAATTAATCAAAATTAATCAGTTATTTTGCCAGCCCTAGTTATTATTGCTATTCTCTCTTACCAACTGTCTAAATTGTTTACTGTTGTAATACAATAAACTATTGTATTGTTGTTATTTGTATGTCGCTTTGGACAAAAGCGTCTGCCAAATCCCATACCCATAACCATAACCATAACCATAACCATAATCATAATGCACATTACATAAAGACGTGAAATGAGAGGCAGAAATGATTGGCCCTGCTAGAAGTAGTCTCTTTACCACTTCAATTGCTTTAGGCATTCGGATTAGCAAGACAGATGTTGTAAAGTAAATTATTGTAATAATGAATTTAGATCAGAGATAGTCCTACAGTACGTTTTAAAGTTCTGCTGTTTGAGCAGGACTATTAACCAACTAGCCTACTATGTCACATAGTAGTGTAATGAAGTAATACTTGACTTTGGCTCACCTCACTGGACTTTAGGACCCCAAACAATGGATAGAGAAATGCTGGAACCAACGCAGCAGCCCCCAGGGGTACGGCCTCAGAAACCCAGTACACAGCAGTAACGATGAGGACATACGCACACGACGACTCCTGCACAGGGGAATCAGAATTAGAATTAGAAAAAAACTTTATTGTCATTGTAAGCAGAGCAAACAACAAAATTAGAGGTACAACTCCAATTGGTGTGTGCATGAAAAAAAGTCAGAATTTAAAAACAACATAGAAGAACACAAGTACAACACAAGGTAACAATAAATAGTGCAAGACTAGACAGAAGAAGCCGGATAAATGAGGAGCTAAATAAAACAATGCAGTTTTGTTATGGAACTAATTTTGCCCAGATCTTGCCTAGATATGACATGTAAAATAAATATGGTAAATAAATTCTTCTACTGACAAAATATTATCTTCCATATATCCACATTTTTTTTGCTACTAAAAAAGGAGAAAGCCTGTATTTATGTAGTTTAGTTAACCATTCTGATGTATTTTGTCTGATGAGTCAGATCTACTGACAGTAGGCCTATAAATGAGTGTAGTAAATCAAATATCACTACTTCTGCTATAGTTTGTCAAACACCCACTGTCAAAGCTCAACTTAAAGGAGAGCCCCAGCATGTTTCAAGTTAGTGCCCGTGTTAGAGGTGTCTGAATGGCAGCAGAGTTTAAATTCAATAGTAGCCAATCTCTTTGTGTCCTAATAACACACTAAAACAGTCAGAAACATTTACTGAAGGTATGGATGAAGATGGGTGCCTTTTTCCTATGTTATACACATAATTATATACATATAAGTATAAATGGTACAGCTATATAAGAGGTTACATACATACTTACAGGCTATGTGCCTACTGTACATATATCTCTATGAAAAACATGATATTGTCTATCTTTGTACATTTTTCTATCTATTTTGATTGTACATCTCTGGTACTGAACAAAATTGCTAGGCTTGCTTTGTGGACTTAAGCCATTTTCATCTGACTTTGTAGATATTATGCAAGAGAGCCACAGAGTATCCATCCATCCATGGAAACCCAATAAAGGCAACTTGTAAATACTAATCTGTTAAAGGAAAAATCAAATTCCAAACGCAAATTAATTAAAGTAGCCTTAGCCTCTCATTTCCTGAGTGTGGTAAACAATGTATTAGTGCTTTTTGGAAAAAATGACCACGATGATATGGATCATGTTCCACACTTATGGAAACCTGGTCTTTATGTGATGTCATAGACAGACGTACGCATCCTGTATGTTTTGGATGTGAAGATGACATTTTTATTTCCTAGACAATGCCATAAGAACATTAACATTTCCCACAAGAAAATGTCAAAGTTTATGATACTCTGAATGTAGGCTACATTTCACAATAGAAATCTACTGAAATGATCACATGACATATTAAACCACATGTTGTTAATGGAACAGTTAATCCTCTCATGAGAAGGGAAATGACCAGTTAGACTATATACATAGAGTTTGAGTTCTCTGCTGTCCACATCATTGTATAACAACATAAGAACATCTTCAGTACTGATCAGCTGATCAAGAGGAAGCACAAGCTCCATCCAGTTGCTAGCCAGCTAAAAGCCAAGCTATACTGTCCACTCTCTCTCTCTCTCTCTCTCTCTCTGTCCATGTGGACTGAGGCAATTCAAATGTCAGAAAGTCTTCCCACTTATAGTAAGAAGGTTTACTGTGTTTCGTAACAAAAATATAAATACATATACAGCTCCATCATGTGAGTGTACAGACAAAAGCCACGGAAGCCCTTACAGTATTTGGTGGTGTTAAGCCCCATTCAGACTGTAAGCTATAGCGACAAGGAACACGCCAACTTTTTGGGAAATTAACTTAACATAATTCACTGGAAAAGGTTTATTCCAGTTAGCCTATTTCTCACCAATAGCTAAAAGGGATTTACATAGGCGAAATGGAACAACCCACTTCCAGTGAATTATGCTAAGCAATGCTAAGGTTGTCAAACTGGGTTATTGCGAGCACAGACAAAAGAAGGGCGTCCTCTGGGGTAGACAATAAGATATTTTCCCAAACGTTGATACATTCCTTTGATGTAAATCAGCGATTACAGGCAAAATAACCACTGGCAATGCAAAACATCGCACAACAAAATTAACGTGATTTTAACTTTTGAAGCCATGGGGAGCTCGATGTGGTTTTAAGCCCCCACCGTCGACTTCAAGGCAGCGCTGCGACCGTCAACTTCAAGGCACCTAACCTTGACCTTAACCCTTGCATAACCCAAGTGCCTTCCATGCAGCGATGCCTGGAAAATGACGCTGGGGGCTTAAAACACCAAACACCCCTAGT
The DNA here is from genome assembly GCF_046254945.1 of Alosa pseudoharengus. Lineage (NCBI taxonomy): Eukaryota > Metazoa > Chordata > Actinopteri > Clupeiformes > Clupeidae > Alosa > Alosa pseudoharengus. The sequence goes on along the minus strand of NW_027468664.1, from coordinate 26,806,347 downwards.
AGGTGTGCTGTGTTTCTTTTGCATTTGGCATGCACACTGTGCACACAATGAAAGTGGCCCAACTTAGAGTGAAATTTTGAACTCTGAACCAAAGCGTGAATCTGTTTTCAAGTTGAATGTCTAATTGAAAGCTAATCTGTATTACAAACTGCAATTATTCATTCTCCCTCCTCATCTCTCTCTCTCTCTCTCTCTCTCTCTCTCACACACACACACACACACAGAAAAAGAGAGAAAGAGAGACACACAAGAGAACTTGTCTAGACGTGACCCCGCTCTGGAATGTCCAGTTCAGGTGGCACTGCTGGGTGGCAAGCATGTGTGTTTTATTTGTTATTCCCGCAGTCGGACCATGTGGATTATTACTCTGCATGCTTGCTGTCCACTGGACATGTTTCTTTCTCTCTCTCCCTTTTTCCCCCAATGTCTAATCTGTTTTTGTTACAAAGAACTGGCTCGCTCGCTAGTTCATTCAGCTCTTCCTGTAGATCAGTGGGTTCTGGACCAGGTCTAGGCCAAAACAGGCCCAGGCGTGTGCCAAACTCTGCTGGACTCTGCACCAAAATTCCTGTCCCGAAAGCTGAATAAAGTAATTGCATTCACTCTCACACATTCGACCTACAGGTGAAAAGCATTGGTAAAAACAAACTTCGTTCATTAAGAGTGTGACTGGGCAATTACTGTTTCTCTTGAACTGTTTCTATTGATTCAAATTTACTTTTAAGATTTTACAGGATATTGGTATCAGTGATTAATCAAGTATATCTGTGAAAAGATAATATGAATGCATAATCTGGGCATAATGCAAACTTGACATTTCAGATTAAGACCTGAGTGCTTAAACACCTCAATCAACATGATAAAGGCATGCATCAGTAAGAGGACAAAGCCATCTGACCCAATCCTCACCATGCTGAAGCGGGCTGTGTGAAGTAAGTAGTTGAGTCAATTACCTGAGATAACGCTATTTACAGTTTTAATGGGGTCGATCAATTTTTGATTGTCCTAAGGTCAGATCTTGCTGATTGTCTGTAATGGGTTTGTTTGAATCCATGAATACTTTTGTGAATCTTTTTAATCAGAGCACACAAAGAGTTGATGTCTCTCTGAATGAGAGAGTCAGTCAGAAAAGTCTACAATGCTACTTAATAAACAAATAATGACAGTTTAACTGTTCTCACTTTTATCAGTGGCTCCCTGTTCATTGTGTGTGTGTGTTCCCATTTGTATATTCCTGATTTACTGGATCTTACAACAATCAACTAAATATATCCAGTCCAAAAGCAAAAAAAGTCCACAAAGATGAGTTGGGGCATATAAAAAAAAGTCCACAAAGATGAGTTGGGGCATATCATGTGGAATAAAAAATGATGCACTATGCTACAACAACACGTTCTTAAATATAAATTCTGGTGTGTGTGTGTGTGTGTGTGTGGGGGGGGGGGGGTGTTGGTACTGGAGATTCAGTACCCCCTCTGGACTTTCAGTACCCCCTCTGGAGATTCCTTATCTTTTTTCAGAATGGACAAATTCTAGGAATAAGTGGACACATGTCTGTGTGGACCCTTATCGAGCTCAGCTGCAATAACACTAAACTTAAAACAGTGCCTTGGGGTGTAAGGACATCACAGCATGGGTGCACCCCATTGGCCATTCTGATCTCTGCTCTTCTCTGGCCAGTGAGGTACATGTGTGTGAGAGGCCTTCACATCTGACCAAAATAATCACGCTCTGAAAGGCACTGTCCACAGAGCCACGTGGAGATGAACACACACACAAACACACACACAGAGAGCGAGAGACAGAGAGAGAGTGAAAAGAGAGAGAGAAACGGAGAGAGAGAGAGAGAAGAGAGGGAGAGAAAGATGACCTGTGGCTTAAGCTAGCCTCGTCCGATCAGATGGCCTGGAGAGTATGGCGCAGCGCCTGATTGGTGAGAGGTCGCGTTGGCGCAGCAGGTGCCGCGCAGCAACCAGACGCTGTGTTTATGTCTTACATAATCAACTAATTGCTTGACAGTTCAATCTATGGATAATTTGCCTTAAAGAATTATCTGTTTAACAGGCTCAACATTAACAGTCTTGGCACTACGTGGAAACCTACGCTGGCAGATCACAATCACTCTTCCCCTGGTTTGGCGACCATTCAACTGCCATAGCCTCTTTCAATATTTATTTTCTTGAAAACTTTGCTTAACAAATAATTAATCTACGTCTCTTGCTCATGTCGATTAAATTAACAACTTTAACACAGTACTTTCCATGCAGAACACTTAGGAACACACGAAGTTCGCGTGTATCTCCATGCGCCAGAGCGCACGCAAAGGAAGGCATATTAGAATGTACTTACACTGCTTGGGTAGATCAGTGGTAACGGTAGCAGTGACAACGGGATCATTATCACCAGGATCAGTTTGCGCGCCGTCCGGAGTTTCCGAATCAGGTCCATCCTGAACGTCTCCATTTTCTCCTTTTTTTGTGAAAATCACTTCACAGAGAAAGTCCTATCGGTGGAGTCCTGTTTGGGACGCCTAAGAGGACCTGAGATGAACTCTCTCCCTTCTTAATTGGTCACCGTGTGACTTTTCTTTGGGATTTTAACAACACGATCAAAATGTGTCCCTTTAACCCTATCTTTGGTAACTTGGTTGAAAAGTGCAGTACTCCAGTCTTTGGTTCGCTGTGCTGTGCTGTGTGCACTTCAAGTTGCCACGGCCCCCCAACTCCACAATTGAGTGCGAAACTCTAACAGTATGTTTGCTGAGCGAAATATTGACGGAGCCGATAACGCGTCCGGAAGAGCTCCCTTCTGATTTTCTTTTTATCTGTGAGTCGCCATGTCTCTGAGTTTTCACCGTCAGTCAGTGCAACGTGAAATTTCATGAACTGCAGGTAGGCATAAACAAGCATGTAATGTCGCGCCAGAAAAAATAAACCTTTCAGCATAACCTCCTGAAAGATGTAGTTGAAATTTATCACCCTCCAATATGCTAATTTCTTAAGCCCCAGCGATTTCCCCTCCCCAGCCATGACTTGGCCAATCATGGCTTAGCAATTATAGGGTTATGAATGCATGCAACAAACATCTAATGGCCAGACGAATGAACTATGGGGAGAAGAGTGCCATACGTTTAATTGAGTGGATTAATACCTTTGAGCACATTTACATGGAATACCAGCAGGGTGCTAATGTGTCTATGCAAACCCCAAACACACACACATAATATAGGCCTCTGTATAGGCGCTACCAACGCTAAGACTGTATACATCCATTAATCATCCAGAGTAATCATT
>NW_027468664.1:26788054-26798054 GCF_046254945.1 Alosa pseudoharengus | reverse complement strand
CAATACTGCAGTTCTTTGTAGCTTAAATAGCCTACTAAAGCCTTCATACTGACCTTTGGTGATAATTTGCAAAAGTAGCCTATAACTAGATGTACCGCAGAGCGGTACAAAATATGACCGCCGCCCAGTCCAGCACATTTTTTCCACAAAAATAAATCACGCTGAAAGGCCTATATGATTCTAACTGTCTCACTAAATTGCATTATCCACACTCAATTCTTGGTATCTGCTAGACAACAAGTACCAAAACATGATTAGTTCATAGATTTCACATGTAAAATTAATTTTATACAACCCCACCTCCATCTTGCCTGTTCATAATTCTGAGAAATTCTTGATTGTTTGTGTTATGTTTATGTTATGTGTGTGGGTGTGTGTGTGTGAGTGTGTGTGTGTGTGTCGGTGTGTGTGTGTGTGTGTGTGCGTGCTTGTGTGTGTGCCTGCGTATGTGCCTGTGCATGCAAGCGTACATATGTCTACTGTGTGAGTATGTGTCATACGTATGATTACTGTGAATGTATGTGTGTGTGTGTGTGTATCTGTTTGTGCACATGTGTGCACATGAAATGGGTTAACATGACCCCTGGAGTAGGGCTGCACGATATATCTAAAATCTATCGTTATCGCGATATCAACACTTGCGATGGACATACCGCAAAGATGACTTAATTTTCGATAAATTCGATACATTTTCTGAGCCGTGCGCATTCCATACAGTCTATGGTGTATTCACATTCTGAATGTCAACATATTTTACCAAACTGATGCGGTCATGCAGCCCAAGAAGCCCGTCCCCTACCAGTTTAGGTGTGTGGTGTTTTAGGTGTTAAAGCGGGAGCTAAGTCGTGATGGCTGAAAATAGTGAGTCGAGCGAGGTAGGCTACACTTGGGTGAAGAGGAATTAGTGACTAAAAGGAAAAGCACGTCTGTTATATGGGAATATTTTGGTTTTATGAAGGATGCCGTGTTACAAACACAGCGCAAATGCGTCCTTCTCCACCGTGTTAAAATAAACAATTTCTTTCGTTATCGTTATATCAGAAGTTGTCTTTCACTGTCGGTAAGGCTTGTATTTCATGATTTGCATTTAGCAAAAGCCCCAGACAGCAGCACAGAGGTAATCAGGATTCGTTATTTGTAAAAGTTGTTTAACCTACTTCTGGACTGTGCGATTGCAGCCCAATTACTTTCACTTTCCGCTGCCCTCGTAGTCGGCATGCCGGTAGCCTAATAACGTGGGATGCACAGCGTACTGTATGAGGTTACAGACTGAGATGATTGCCGCGATATAGCTTAAGTAGGCCTAGCTTCTTTGCTAGGCCCATCGAAGGCTGGCAATGTGGAATATTCCGCTGGTTGGTGCACAAGTGTTCAGATTGGCTGTCCACCCGTCTTTTATGAGGATTAGGAGCAGATCTTCCACACAACTTCGATAGCCTAGTCAGTAGGTCTCTTAGCTGTCCACTTTCATCAGGCCATATAGGCTACATTATATTTTATATTATTTAAAAATTATACATTTATTTCTGTAATTATACATTTACCCCCCCCCCCCCCCCCCAACCCTACAGTGTATGTTTGCAGCAAGCAGAATGAAAAAAAAACATTAAATATACTGCTCAAAAAAATTAAGGGAACACTTCAATCATACACTGAATCACTCTGTCACTGTTTGGTTCTGAGCACAAGTAAAACTTTTGAGGCGAGTGTTTTATTTTGCAAGAACTGTCAGACATTCTGTGAATGTAGTTTGAGAATGGAGAAAAGGGTGGAAGGTTTCAAAATATGTGTGGAAAACCTTTATTGAGCAGTATATTTAAATATCGCAAATTATATCGTTATCACAGTACTCAATAATGGTATCGCATATCGCATGTTTTCCTAATATTGTGCAGCCCTACCCTGGAGGCAAACATACGGAAAAAAATGGTAATCCTAGGCCCTACAGTTCTCAAGATATTCACAGAGAAATGTGTCTGCCCTACCCTCCTTTCGGGGGGTCCAGTCCAGCGGGGGGGCTACAGATCAAAACGAAAAATGACGGTTCCATGCTATCCATGTGGGGTTACATGCCCACCAAGTTTTGTGTACCCCGGTCTTTCAGTGTCCCGGGAATCCTTGTTGGTGTACGTCATTAAATGAACACATAAATTATTTTATTGTAAGGCCCCCCATGAACGAAAGTACACAAAACTTGGCATGCATTCGGAGGGTGTTATAATGATCCTACACTTTTTGGCAGTTTTGACCTTGTCAGCCAGAGATATTGTGATGAAAACACCTAATTTTTTGCTTTTTAATTTAACTAGGTGGCGCTATACATGAAATAAGTGGTAATGGGATTGGTTGACATGCCCCCTTAAGACCAACATACATAAAAAAGGTGGACCTCCTAGGCCCTACGGTTCTCGAGATATTCACAGAAAACTGTCTCCGGCCACCTACAGGCCAGTTGGTGTAGTAACATAAATTAATTTATTGTGTGGCCCCCCATGAACGGAATTCCACAAAATTTGGCATGCATACAGAGGGTGTCATAATGATCCTACACTTCCAATTTTGTGCAGTTTTGACTATGTTAGGTCACAGATACCTGTGATTACAACACCTCATTTTTACTTTTTTGTGTTTAACTAGGTGGCGCTATACATGAAATAAGTGGTTATGGAATGGGTTGACATGGCCCCTTGAGATCAACATACAAAAAAAAAATGGTCCTACTAAACCCAACGGTTTTCGAGATATTCACAGAAAACTGTGTCTGCCCTACCCTCCTTTCGGGGGGTCCAGTCCAGCTACAGATCAAAACGAAAAACGATGGTTTCATGCTATCCATGTGGGGTTACATGCCCACCAAGTTTCGTGTACCCCGGTCTTTCAGTGTCCCGGGACTCATTGACGGAAATTTGGGCATGCGAAAAAGAAAAAAAACTGACTAAACCTATATGACCGCCGCTTCGCTGCGCGGCGGTCATAATAATCTACAGAGAATTCTGTGTAGATTATTATAGGCTACATTTGCAAATGCAGCAAACTTATTTAAGTTTGCCATTAAACCATTGATCAAATCACAGCACTGGCTATTACCAGCATAAATGTTAATTATACCTCCCTCATCTCTCCTCACTGTCCCTCTGCCTCTGTTCAGGAACAATTTTCTGGTGTCCATCTCTGAATAGTTTATCAGAAGGCTATGTTTAGTTTTACAGTAGGACAGCTTCACAAACAGTAGGCTACTTTTACAGGACTCTCTCTACGGTATACGTGTAAATCAATATTATTAATTGTCCGCATGTGTGCATGCAGCCTACGCATGGTGTGAGTGTGTGTGTGAGGGAGAAAGCACAAGCTGGTAAACTGTTACATTTAGGCTACAATGATGCTAAGCATTGAAAAACAGATGCTAATTATGTGGGCAACATTCTCTAACAGCGATCAACTTGTTAAACTTGTTTGACAGAAAAAATGACAACATTAAAACAGGGGACAACTTATTCTGTGCTCAAAGTGATGTGACGAGCTCCAGCAGTTTCCACTGTGTGTGTGTGTGTGTACAACGAAACATTCGGAAGAATCATGTGAACGATTTTCATTGGTTGTTGCGATCAGTCTTACCCAGCTACAGAGGTGCTATTTCCTGATTGGCTATTATGGTCCCTTTCTTTTTTTCCTTTGTTTTTATTGGCTGGTAAGTGACAGGCTCGAGTCATGACTAAAGCAGGCACGGAGATGCGCTCATGAATGCCGTTTCCAGCGAGAGCGCTAGAATTTTATTGGGGCACTGGAGACTTTTACTAAGGCACATGCCCCAGTGAATAAGGTCTAGTGACGCCCCTGAGTGTGGCGTAGGAGCAAGCATTTTACTGTGTTGTTAATGGCGCACGCCACTCCCCTACTACCCCATGCCACTCGCCTACTGTCCCATGCCATATGCCTACTACCCCATGCCACTCGCCTACTGTCTCGACACTGTCCCGTAACACTTGCCAACTATTCCCATTTCCCACTCTAACCCTAACCCATGGAACAGTTGGCAAGTGGAAGGAAAAGTGACATGGGACAGTAGGTGAGTGGCATGGGTCAGTGGCGTTGGACAGTGGGCGAGTGGCACAAGACAGTGGCATGGGACAGTAGGTGAGTGGCATGGCACGGCGGCGTTGCACAGCGGGCGGGTGGCGTGGGCCAGTAAGCAAATGGAGCAGGACAGTGGCACGGGACAGTAGGTGAGTGGCACGAGACAGTGGCAACATAACATAAATGTCTCAAAGACTAAACAATGAATTATTGATTTTAGGAAACAGTGCCCCCCTCTTCCCCTGACTATCATTGATGGTCAACCTGTTGAGACAGTACAAGAATATAAGCACCTTGGCAAAATAATTGATAGTAAGCTATGTTTTGAATCACACCCTGATGCTGTTTGTGGCAAAGCCTATTAGCGCATGTACTTTTAACGTAAACTGAGGAATTTTAACATTGACCCCACTTTTATGAGAATGATTTATTCCTCAAAAGAGTGGATCCACCGCGCTTCTGCAGCATTACATCTGGTGCATCAGACGAAGAGCAGACCGTGTAGATATACTAAAAGTAAAAATTCGGAGCAGCACAGATGTAGTATTAGCTATAAACTTTAATTAAGGTGCACAAAAGGGACGTTTCACACCCTGATGCTGTTTGTGCCTAAGCCTATTAGCCCATGTACTTTTAACGTAAACTGAGGAATTTTAACAAGGACCCTAGCCAGCCCTTGTGCTGCCAGTTTAAGCTACTTCCCTCAGGCCGTAGCCCGCAGGTACTGCACTCCATGCCCAGATGCCGGACAAGTCCAAATAGTATCAGAAACTCTTTTATCCCGACTTCCATTTTAGATAATTTCCTAGGACTGTTTTAAATGTATTTATATCAGGGCTTTGAACCGATCTTTTTTTCCAATCGGTTCGTTCCGAACAGAAACGGAATTATAACGTTTCCGGTTATGAGTTCCACCAATAAATTGACGTTCCCGAACCGGTTAGAACAAAAAAATACTGTTCCCGGAACGGTTCATTTCGTTCCTGTCAGCTGTTTAATGCTATAGAATTATGTCACATCTTTCTCATCCAGCTTAAACCAAATGTAATAATATTACAACCATTATTACATAATAATAATTATATTAATAATAATAATAATAATAATGAAATAGGCCTACAATTATTTCAAATGTGTAGTTTATTGTTAAAAGAGAAAATTTCCACACAAACGTAACGACATTATTAAGACACATGGCTATGTCACTCGGGCAACAACAAATGGGGGGGAAAGGCCATCCAGTAGGCCTAATCAGGGGCGCCTGCAGGAATTAATGCTATGGTACGCAAAAAAATCACTCGTGAACAATATTTGTCCGTTTTAGGTCCGTGCATTGGTCAGCAAAAAAGTAGCCTACATAGCATAACAACATCCACATACAATAATACAACGACAATGTCTACAATGACCTATTCATTTGGACAACTTGATACAGCCCTATAGGCTACAGGCTAAAGTTACCTTTAGTTTTGTTCTAGTGTAACGTGAAGTCTGGCTTTAGCGCAGTCTAACGTTCTGACAAGCACACCAATTGCCTACCTTGCCCATCTGGAATAACTCCTAGCTTTGCTGCCTCCATCCTTTCTGTTTTCGTTGTTTAAACTTGTGATATCCATGATGAGTATTGAGTTAGTGAATTAGCTCAACATTGTGTGCTGATAACCATATATAGATAGCCGAGTAAAAGAAAACAACAAGTAGCCTATTGCGTGTCTGCGTGCGTATTCTCTCTCCTGCTCAAACAAAATGCGTGCACGTTAATTTTGATAACGTGTTCACTAACTTTACGTAATAGATGGTAAATAGCCCAATGGCATGCAGCTAAAGGGATACTGTGCATATTTGGGAAGGTATGGTAGGCCAATTTGGTGTGAATACACACACACAAGGGAAATGTTCTGTTGTTGAGTAGCTTGATGGTAAGCACAGTGCGTACGGACGTACACCTGCAGGCGCGCCTGGGCCTAATGTTCGCTAGTCCATCATTAACGTGGAGTCGACAAATATAGCTATTGATATTGTGTTTGGAATGAGCGTTTTAATTAACGATGGATCGTAATTCACCTCTTATTTAAGATGTGGAGTGGAGACTTTGTAATCCATCGCTCTCTCTCCATTCAGTCAGCGAATGTCTGATGTGATGTCACACAGGAAGTGAACCTCAGCCGTCATGGTAACGTGCGCAGGAAAATAATTACTTTTTTTTTTTTAGTTAATTAGGCAACGAAAACTTTGAGGAACGAAATAAAACCAGTATTAACCAGTTACCATTATTTTTAAATAAGTGTTCCTGTTCCAGAACATAAAAAATAATAACGTTTCCGGTTTCGTTTCTGTTCGCTGTAAAATACAAAAAGTTCCCGGTTTTCGTTTTCGTTCCTTGAACCGGTTCAAAGCCCTGATTTATATATTTATTATTATGACCGCCGCGCAGCGAAGTGGCGGTCATATAGGTTTAGTCAGATTTTTTTTTTTTTTTTTTTTTTTTTGCATGTCCAAATTTCCGTCAAGGATTCCCGGGACACTGTAAGAACGGGGTACACAAAACTTGGTGGGCATGTAACCCCACATGGATAGCATGGAACCATCGTTTTTCGTTTTGATCTGTAGCCCCCCCCCCGCTAGACTGGACCCCCCGAAAGGAGGGTAGGGCAGACACAGTTTTCTGTGAATATCTCAAGAACCGTAGGGTTTAGGAGGACCATTTTTTTGTATGTTGATCTCAATGGGCTATGTCAACCTATTCCATAACCACTCATTTCATGTATAGCGCCACCTAGTTAAACACAAAAAAGTAAAAATGAGGTGTTGTAATCGCAGGTATCTGTGACCTAACATAGTCAAAACTGCACGAAATTGGAAATGTAGGATCATTATGACACCCTCTGAATGCATGCCAAGTTTCGTGGAATTCCGCTCATGGGGGGCCACACAATAAATTAATTTATGTTACTATACACCAACTGGCCTGTAGGTGGCCGGAGACAGTTTTCTGTGAATATCTCGAGAACCGTAGGGCCTAGGAGGTCCACCTTTTTGTTGTATGTTGGTCTTAAGGGGACATGTCAACCCATCCCATTACCACTTATTTCATGTATAGCGCCACCTAGTTAAAAATTAAAAAGCAAAAAAGTAGGTGTTTTCATCACAATATCTCTGGCTGACAAGGTCAAAACTGCACGAAATTGAAAGTGTAGGATTATTATGACACCCTCCGAATGCATGCCAATTAGTGACCGTACACCAACAAGGATTCCCAGGACACTGAAAGACCGGGGTACACGAAACTTGGTGGGCATGTAACCCCACATGGATAGCATGGAACCATAATTTTTCGTTTTGATCTGTAGCCCCCCCGCTGGACTGGACCCCCCGAAAGGAGGGTAGGGCAGACACGGTTTTCTGTGAATATCTTGAGAACTGTAGGGCCTAGAATGACCAATTTTTTCCATATGTTTGCCTCCAGGGGTCATCTTAACCCTTTCCATGTGCACACATGTGCATAAACAGATACACACGCACACACATACATTCACAGTAATCATACGTATGACACATACTCACACAGTAGACATATGTACGCATGCATGCATATGCACAAACACAAGCACATACGCAGGCACACACACAAGCATGCACACACACACACACACACACACACCCACACACATATATCATAAACATGTACATGCAGACAAGAATTTCTCAGAATTATGAACAGGCAAGATGGGGGTGGGGTTGTATAAAATGAATTTTACATGTGAAATCTATGAACTAATCATGTTTTGGTACTTGTTGTCTAGCAGATACCAGTGAGAACTGAGTGTGGATGATGCAATTAAGTGAGACAGTTAGAATCATATAGGCCTTTCAGCGTGATTTATTTTTGTGGAAAAAATGTGCTGGACTGGGCGGCGATCATATTTTGTACCACTCTGCGGTACATCTAGTTGTGTTTCAGATACTGTGGGTATTTCATGTTTTGCTGTATTGTTATGTGTCTTGTCCTTGTGTCTGTCTGCTGGCTGTACAAACAATTGCCCCTCGGGAACAATAAAGTTTCCTTGATCCTTGATGGGACAGTGGGTGAGTGGCACGAGACAGCCCACGCCACCAACAACAGCACAGTAGGCTAGTGAGTGTGTGCTCTGACTGCTACTGGCAGGGAGGCTGATCCCAGCTAGCTGCCAACTGCTAACTGCTGTTGAGCCACGGCTGGGCCAGATCTGGCCCGTATCAGCTGGACTCAGGGAGCCCTATTAAGTCTGTGTGCACTCTCAGATGTCATGGTGCAGGGGACAAAGCATAGACAGATGCTGCTGACATATAATGTTTTTATTACATAATGTGATCCTATAATGTGCCAGAGTTTGTTTATCTGTTTGTTTGTTTGTTTGTTGGTCATTGATAAAGGCTCTATCTATGTTGCCATGGAGAGAAATGGTTTCATCTGCCCTACTTTAATGCCAGGTAAAAATTTATCAAAGGCTTAATTACGTCTGTACACTGAGAACACATTTATAGTTATTTTATGTTTTCAGAATCCAAATAACACAAAAGGATGCACTGGGATCAGTGTAGCTGATACCCTATGACTGCAAACTAGGGGTGTAAAGATTAACCGATACGTATCGGTATCCGTTTTTAACGTGTAAGATACGGCTACATCGATACGTGGAGCCCCGTATCGGAAAAAAACTGAAATGAATCGGTCGTTATATCGATTTACTTGTTATGAATCGGTTCACAACCTTTTCTGCTCGCTCAGACCCTCATTTACGTTCCAAGCAGCGCGTTCATCCCACTTCCGGTTTTGAAACTATAAGTGGCACGGAATTGTGGGTAATGCAGTTCGTTTTTGGTTACATTCATTGCCCAAAGTTGTCAAATGACCTCATTACCCATCTACTGCAACTTAAGCATGTGACAACTTGCACTCGGTCGGCTTTTGTTTTTCGAAATCCAGCTCGAAATTAAACACTTATAGCATTCCTAAACAGCAACGATAGTCTGTAGAGTAGCCTTACCTTTGATGAAGGGATTTCCTTAATGTTAAATAATAATTTGGCCCTTGCTGCTAAAACGATGCACAAATTATTAGCCAATGATTTTGTTCATATTCACTTGTGGCATTATAGGTTTCTGCATTAGGTCTACTGTTGGAACAAAATAAGCCCAGAGAGTTCATTGATTTGTAGGCCTATTTTATTCTTGTAGGGTAGGCTATATGAGAAAAGGCCAAGAGTGTCTTAAGCACTGTTTTATTTTATTTCGGTATTGTCTTACCTCAACAAGGCTACAGCTCCATGAAAACAATCAGATATAACTCTATAAAATCTGTAAAGTCTATAAAAATTTATTTTTATGTTGTATTTGACTGAAATGTAGACTATTCTTTTTTCATTTAAATACAGTATATGAAACAAACCTCAGTTTAGATAATCATATTCACACATTTTTTGCCTAATTGACCATGACAATGATAATTAATAATATAAAATTAATGTGCACCTTGAGCAAATGATAAAAAATATTTCAGAATGCTTTCCATTCTTGAACTGCATCGAATGGCATCGAATCGCATCGCATCGTACTGAATCGTTTTTTATAAACATGTATCTTTTCTTGTATCGAATCGTGCCCATGTATCTAGATGCGAATCGTATCGTCTTTTACATGAGGGATTCACACCCCTACTGCAAACCTATCCTTGCACTGCTGCTATAATTCTGTAACGTCGGCGCAAAAGACAGTGTTAGCGTTCTCCCGCACAGGGCATCCTGGGATACGAGAGCGAACATTTGGGGGGTTTATGTCTTTATATCTCCTTAGTTATAAGTGTAAAGTTAGTGTCTTTAGTGTAATGTGACAACGTGATGGCAACACAAGGAGGGACGCCGAAGACGGTAGCTGCAGCGGGAGAGCT
>NW_027468664.1:26690554-26775554 GCF_046254945.1 Alosa pseudoharengus | reverse complement strand
CCCAGCCCACCGACAGCTCTGCTGCCCCCACACAAGTCCTGCCCCCCTACCACAAACCCTCCTACCACAGCCCCAACGGCACCCCCCAGAGGCTGTGGCAGTAACTACACACAGAGGGGCATTTAGGACTCTCCGAGGACGCTGGGCGCACTACAGTAGGACGTCATTGGAAGTACTTTATGATTAGGAGGACCACTGGACATTGCAGGACATTGCGTGGCCACTGGACACTGAAGAGGGAGTGTGTCATGTTTAGTTCCTTGAGCTCTCGTTGAGGGATATATTTAGGGGCATTTTTATAGCGAGTGTTTAGGGGTGTCGTGGTGACATGATTACTTCCCAAGTTTCTCCTCCAGTTCAAGTGATATGATTTTTCCAGATTTCCCAGATTTTTCCTACGATGGACGAGTTTGACATGCAGTACGTAGCTGTATATTGAGAGTTTTAAAACAACACTAAATGCTGAGATTGACGATTGTAGGGAATTTTGTTCCCTTTTTTTAAAGTAAGCAGGTCACACAAATTTTTTGGGATGACACACATTTTGTAGGACGTTTCCAGGTAGTGTTTGGATAACTCCTGTAAGACGTCAACCGCCAGGAAGAGTTTTGAATGTGAGGTGTCAGCCAGGGACGAACCTGATCCAAACCACATGGAGCCACCACCTGACACCCCTCCTGTGGTTTGATCATAACTCACACCATCTCTTCTCACCTGTCAGATCACGGAGACAACACGGAGACAACGGAGTCTGTCCATGCAGCGTCATTGTGTTAGTGTTGTTTGTTTGTTTTTGTTTTTTTTTGTTCATTACATTTCCTAACATTTCTGAAATTGTGCTTTTATTTTGTCATTATGGATTATTGAGCGTAGATTGATATTTGGTATTAAGCTACTTTTCTCATGTTGCAAATCATAAGAAAATATGTTGCAGCATTAGAAAACGGTGACGATAGTGAGAGGTCAGAATTATTTTTGAGTGCACTGTACTGCATAAGGAACTCTCTTTGCTTATCACAATACCATGCTTTGGAATTAAATTACAATTGCTCCCCAACTTCGTGTCAGGATGCGCGTGTGTGTGTGTGTGTGTGTGTGTAAGAGAGAGAGAGTGTGTACACCCTGTGTGGGTTTTCTATTCCTAGGGGGACAAATGGGCGAGTCACTGGAGTCACTTTGAATGTTCAGTATGGATGCATCTGACTTTTGACAGTTGACACCTGCTGTTTGACCTTTTACTGTAGATTTGTTTGTTTTCATTAACGAGATAAAGAATAAATTGATTTTTGCTTAAATAAAGCCTTCTTTGTCTCCTTTCCGTTTGAGTGGTCCTACAAAAACTCAGTTTTAGATCACTGATTGGCATTTTTGTTCTGGATTGACATGTTCAGGTGATAAATGGTTATCAGGCTTTGGAAACATTCAGATGACATAAAAGGCAGCTTGGCCTGTCCAAACCGACATATGACGTGTCAAACTATATGACATGACAAATAGGAGAAGACGTACCTATATGACATGACAAATAGGAAATGTCAGGCCCAATACTCTGTGCATTTGCATGGCTGAGGAGAGGGAAATGTATCACCTGTTCATCTGATTGGTGAAGGTATGGTACTAAAGGGGCTTTGGGGACTGATCTTGTGGAATGTTGGAGGTGACAGTCAAGAAACTATCAGAGACAAAGAGAGCTGGGTGAGATTCTTCACACTACACAATCTTCATCGTGTTTCACCACTGTAAGGTCATGACAGGTAATATTGTTTAGAAAATAACAATAAAATGTACCATAATGGATTGCATTAACAATTTTGTTGAATGGACAGTGCTAGGATATTTCTGCCATTTTTACACGCTGTTGACAACCAAACCTGTTCTGATCTGTTTTTCATTCTATTTTTATTTGCATTGTCTCGTTGCATACTGTACATAATTACAGTTTCTCTCAGTTGCTTTGGTGCATTTCTCAGATCAGAATTGTATTTCTCAAAACTGTTCAAACTCCAAATCATCGTATCACTTGTGCACATCATTGAAGCAGTTTCTCCCCATTTTTAACAAATAGCAATGCTTTCGTAAATCCATCCAACTGATTTTGTACAAATATCTGCTGTTTTTTTTTTCTCAATGGCTAATGCCATGTTAGTCCTACCCCATAGTCTGTATGTGACCTGACAGACAGGAACATCAGGATGCATTTCTTGAATTTCCCCTTGGGGATCAATAAAGTATCTATCTATCTATCTATCTATCTATCTATCTATATGAAAGAAGTACGGTGGTGCACAGCTCTCTCTAACCAAAGGGTGTTCAACTGTATATTGGTCATTTTTCATTTGCACAATGCTGTAAAAGGCTGCTTATGGTCAAGTAAACTGACTACAATTCTCCTACACACACAAACATTTTCACTCGCTGCAATTGGGTAACTTGTTCCCTGATTGAAAAAAAGAAGTGAAATGTGTGTGATTGTGCGGGGTGGTTTTCATCCCCTTTTTAAACTAGATGTACCGCAGAGCGGTACAAAATATGACCGCCGCCCAGTCCAGCACATGTTTTCCACAAAAATAAGTCACGCTGAAATGCATATATGATTCTAACTGTCTCACTGAATTGCATTATGCACACTCAATTCTCACTGGTATCTGCTAGACAACAAGTACCAAAACATGATTAGTTCATAGATTTCACATGTAACTTCCAATTTCGTGCAGTTTTGACTATGTTAGGTCACAGATACCTGCGATTACAACACCTCATTTTTACTTTTTTGTGTTTAACTAGGTGGCGCTATACATGAAATGAGTGGTTATGGAATGGGTTGACATGGCCCTTTGAGATCAACATACAAAAAAAAATAGTCCTCCTAAACCCTACGGTTCTCGAGATATTCACAGAAAACTGTGTCTGCCCTACCCTCCTTTCGGGGGGTCCAGTCCAGCGGGGGGGCTACAGATCAAAACGAAAAAAGGAGGTTCCATGCTATCCATGTGGGGTTACATGCCCACTAAGTTTCGTGTACCCCGGTCTTACAGTGTCCCGGGAATCCTTGACGGAAATTTTGACATGCGAAAAATAAAAAAAAATAAAAAAATCTGACTAAACCTATATGACCACCGCTTCGCTGTGCGGCGGTCATAAATAGCGTCCGTGCGACAGAGGGAAAGTTCTTTGGTGTTGCCTTAAAGCAAGGCTTTTCTGCTTTGAGAGAGTCTTGAGGGGGAAGGCTAAAGAGTGGAAGTCTTGTGTGAGGGAGAAGTCTAGAAGAGAGAAGTCTAAAGAGAGTAGGGAGAAGTCTAGGAGAGTGCATGTTGGATGCAACAACTTGCTGTGAGGTTGTGTTCTGAAGAACGTTTACATTGCAAACCAGTTAGTTAATTTTGTTTTGTTTTGATGTCAAGTCTTTTTGTTTGCTATTTGTTTACACTGTTTTTGCACTGTAAATAAATCTGCACTCTCCACTAAAAATCCACGTTTGCTTGGTGTGTCTTCACCCCATCATCACTTCACCTCATGGAGTCCTAGCCACTCATCCTGCGTCTGAGTATGGACTGCAAGGCCGTATTTTCACACTGCCACAATGTCTGTCAATAGAAAAGAAGCTCTGAAACATATCCACTGTCTTGCAATCAACCCTCTCCACATACAATATTGTGTAACTTTGTAGTTTCGAAATAGAAAATAGTGCTGCCTTGCTCATTGTTTTGAGAAACGGTTGTGTAAATGTTCATTATGATTCGAGAAATGCACCAAAGCTATCTCATGAACATCTATTGTTATTGTTTTTGTGGGGTTTTTTTTTATTCTGCTATAATATATCAATCCCAGCCATCATGTACCGTACAGGCCAAAAGTTTGGACACACCTTCTCATTTCAATGCGTTTTCTTTATTTTCATGACTATTTACATTGTAGATTCTCACTGAAGGCATCAAAACTATTAATTTATTTGGCCCACAGATGAATATTTGTCAAGTTATGGCTTGATGAATATGGCACTAAATTAAAAAAAATAGCAACTTTGAAGAAACTAGAATATAAGACATGTTTTCAGTTATTTCACACTTTTTTGTTAAGTACATAATTCCACATGTGTTCATTAATAGTTTTGATGAAGCTACAATGTATATAGTCATGAAAATAAAGGAAACACATTGAATGAGAAGGTGTGTCCAAACTTTTGGCCTGTACTGTAAATGCAACTGAAAACTGAGTGAGTCTAATGGCATGCTTTGCACTCTCTTACCACAGGTTGTCAGTGTATCACCCCTGGGAAGCGTCTCTAAGCTTTTCCATAACAGAACAAAACTAGTCTGAGGTGAAAACAAGTCCTGCTACATATTTATTACAACCATTCACTAAGCCAGCCAATTCTACGGATTCACAGCTCTTCAGCCAGCTAGATCAGCTATATTTAGTGATATAACCTGTTAAGTGCACAGGTAAAACAAATACATGGTAGGATTTTCCGGAGCTTTCCAAGAACCAAAATGAACTTTTCTCTGCTGAACTACACTGACAAAGTTGAGTGTCGCTTTCACAAATTATGTCTGGATGGGAATCTATGGTTTCATCATGGTCCTGCATTTCTTGAATTTCCCCTTGGGGATCAATAAAGTATCTATCTATCTATCTATCTATCTATCTATCTATCTATCTATCTGTATGAAAGAAGTACGGTGGTGCACAGCTCTCTCTAACCAAAGGGTGTTCAACTGTATATTGGTCATTTTTCATTTGCACAATGCTGTAAAAGGCTGCTTATGGTCAAGTAAACTGACTACAATTCTCCTACACACACAAACATTTTCACTCCCTGCAATTGGGTAACTTGTTCCCTGATTGAAAAAAAGAAGTGAAATGTGTGTGATTGTGCGGGGTGGTTTTCATCCCCTTTTTAAACTAGATGTACCGCAGAGCGGTATGTCTACAATGTAGTCCTCCTCCGGGTCCTCCTCAAGGGCAAAAGGTCAGCCTCGCAGGTCTTAAACGCATCAGTGGTCAACATCATCTCCGTCCTCAAGTCCTCATGCCTTTCGAGATTTATATCAAGCTGGTCCCACCGGGATTTGGCATGCACAAAATATCGGATCTGTTCACCTCTCTGAACATCTTCGCGTGTCCGTTTCTCCTGGCTAGCATGTGCGTGGAGCGCTACGTGGCAGTGGTTCATCCAATCTACTACCTGCGACTGAACCGGCTGGAGTACCGCACCGCCTGGTCCGTGCTTGTCTGGCTGCTCACCTCCGTCATGGCTGGCCTGCTCGTCCACTTTAATTTCAAACTGATGTCCGATACCCTTTACATGGCGATATGTGTATTCTTTGCCGTGATACTGGCTTGCTTGTTGGGAATTGTTTGGGCTCTTTGCCAAACGAGCCCTGCACAGAGCAGCACGGACATAAACCCCATGAAGAGGAAGGCTCTTGTTAATGTGCTCGTGGTGTTGGTGCCCACTGTTCTGATCTACACTCCAGGAGTAGTTCTGCTTCTCTATGACCAAGGGCGTAGACTGACCTGCCCCATGAGGCAATGTTTGATCGGAGCTCCGCGGATGGGTGTGTTCATCGCTCCGATGTTCTACATGTCGCATGCAAAGCATGTCATGTGCAAGAGTGGGCATGGGAACTCTGGTGAACACAAAAACAGAAGAAGAACTGTAGAATGACAATGTCACTTTGTTTTACTATAGATCTGCAAGAGATGTAATGAATTGGGGGGCACTAGATAGATAGATAGATAGATAGATAGATAGATACTTTTTTGACCCCCAAGAGGAAATTCAATTCAATTCACTATGGTGTAACTGACCCTTAGTCTCCATTTGTGTCAAGTGCCTACAGTGACCCAAGTTCTGGTTTGAATCTTACCCGGGTTATTTCCCAATACCACCCCTTCACTCTCTCTCTCCTGCTCTCTTCCTGAGCAAAACAAAGACATATCCCCTAATAAAGGTTACATGTCTGAATCTGAAAATGATCATTGATCATTTATCTGCTTTTTTACAAAAATAAGAGATTTTCGACACTGTGTTATTTGTGTTATTATACATATTTTGTTCTTAATACCCAGATAGCAAGAGGCTGGCGGCATTTTGCTCATCGGTTCTCTGGTGGTCCGCTGGCGGGTTGCAGACAAATTGCCCAATGTTTTGCCACTATTGGTCTAAAATCTTTTTCATTTGTTCAGTTATACTCCATATATCATTTTATTAACTTTTCTTAACATTCTTAACATTTGGCTAAATCCCCTCAATCTGTCAGACTTGCCAACTGCAGCCTTAAAGGAACACGCCACCCAATGTCAGTAGTAATATAGGTTCTTACCTTAACTTTCACGAGTTGAGTCATACCTCTCCCATGTCGGTACATGCACTCAAACACTCTGGTGCGCGGTGCAAATGTGTTAGTATGTTGCTATGCTAGCGGGCTCAGACGTAGCCAGACGTAGAAGACATTTTTATCAACTACTCGTGCAACTGTATTTAAGTCGGGAAAACGTGGATGTTTTTGATTACTTCTACGTCTGGCTACGTCTGAGCCCGCTAGCATAGCAACATGCTAACACATTCGCGCCGGGCACCAGAGCGTTTGAGTGCAAGTACCGACACGGGAGAGGTATGACTCAACTCGTGAAAGTTTAGGTAAGAACATATGTGGTGTGTTCCTTTAATATTATGCATACAGTATTATTGTTAATATTGTGCAATCAATCTGGCACAAACAAACAAGGCTAGAGTGTGGGGAGTAACCTATTTGAACAACAACAATTTGGCCAAAGGGCATTATGAGCACTGTTGGTCTCAATGCCCTTAAAGTGACAATGCACCATTTACATTCATTAATTTAGCAGACACTTTTGTCGAAAGCGACTTACATATGGCAACTATATTAAGGGATTACATTGTCCCTGGAGCAACTTGGGGTTAAGTGCCTTAAGGGCACAACGGTGGAAGCCGGGAATTTAACCCACATGCTGCATGCTAGCCCAGCTCCTGAACCACTACATTACTACTACCAGTGACGGACTGGGAACAAAAGACAGCCCTGGCATTTTACACACACCAGCGGCCCACCACCGGGGGGTGCGGCGTTTGCACGACTTACAGATAGAACTTTGTATCGAAATAACACACACTTTTGATAGACCCAGTGACGGTAAATGTAAGGGTAAGGCTATTTGCACCCGTTAACGTTGGAAGGGTTGGAGCAACAAAGTAGCCTACTTTATTCACGCCTAACAGCCTATATCCATTTGGTCAACTTCATCCAGCCCTAAAAAAGCTACATTTAACTTTGGTTTACTTGTAGTTTACCGTGTAGCCTAACTTTAAACAGTGTGCATGCTTAACATAAAGCATACTTGTGCTTCATCCACACATCCAGCTCCTAACGTTTTGACAAGCATTTCTACCAATTGACCTTGTTCCTGCCCATCTCTAGCTTTGCTGTCTCGACTCCATCCTTTCTGTTTTTGTTGTTTGCAAAAAAAATATATAGTATTTATTGGTAACCAGCAACAAGTGCAATTTGTTCATCGCTAGCAGTGCGTAATTCTGCTTCATAAAGTTGAACAAATACATTTGGTCATAAATAGCCAGTTTATGGTCTACAGTGTAGAGTTGGTAAGTTTTGTAGGCCAACTTGGAGTTAATATACAGGGGGAATTCTTTGTCTACTCGTGGCTGAGTAGCCTGGCAGGTGCGCACGTAGACATAGCCTACGGCCGAACACTGCAAGCGCCAAATCGTGCTCCCACGACAACCACGTCGTTAACTTAAATAGGCCTAGGTTAACGTCACTCTGAGTTCGCATTCAAGCAAGCAAAACGATGATTTGAATACATCTGTTTCACTGGAAGGGCAAGGGGTACAACAGGACAACACAGAGACAGGCCAGAATGCAGGACTAATAGAGTTGTAGCGTTTTACCAAGAGCCAGAGTTTCATTAACTGGTTTATTGAACAAGCACACAATGTAGCATGTAACACACAGCGGCCCGTGTCAGGCCCAGAACGCAAAGAGGCAGAACTTCCTCGAACCGTAGCCTATATTCCTCGGGGGGTCCCGCCCCCCCTCTCGCCAGGCTGCCAACCATGAGCGTGCCCGGGGTTACGCAAAGCACGGTCGCTACATTACCCCCCCGTATCAAAGTTCCTCGACCCTGAGGGAACAACAAATACACACAACACAACACAACAACTTTAAACAAAGTCTCTCAGATGGGCCGGCGGTTTTCTTCGCCTCTGGGGCCGAGCAGGCACCGCCATAACACGTGTGGGAGAGAGTGGCACTGGGGAGAGGGGTGAGGTGGGAATGTCCGAATGTGTGTCTGGGAGGGGGCTGTTAGGGGGGGTCTGTGAGGGCCTGTGTGGGAGCTGGGGGTTAGCATCTCCGTGATAGGGGGCCAACCTGTCTCTATGTATGGCCACTCGTCTGCCACGTGGGGGTAGCTGTACCCTGTATACCACCTCCCCTAGACGCTCCAACACTCTACAGGGGCCTACCCAGTCACTGTCCAGCTTGGGGCAACGACCTTTTTTTCTCTGCGGGCTGTGGACCCAAACCAGCTCCCCTGGTTCCAGGTGGCGGCCCTTGTAGTGTAGATCGTAGTTTCTGCGCTGCCTCGCCCCTGCGCTTTGCAGCTGTACGCGTGCAAAGTCGTGGGCTGTCTCTATGCGGTCCTGCAGTCTCCTGGCATACTCTCGTCCTGGGGGCACAGCTGGGGTGTCAGGAGGGAGGCCAAAGGCCATTGCTGGTGGGGTGCGGAGCTCTCTACCCAGCATGAGCAGGGCTGGTGTGCAGGCTGTAGATTCTTGGACGGCGGACCGACAGGCCATCAGCACGAGCGGGAGGCGCTTGTCCCAGTTGCGTTGATGTTTAGCAGTGATGATGGCCAGTTGCTGGATCATGGTCCTGTTGAAGCGTTCTACTAAGCCATCGCTCTGCGGGTGTAGGGGGGTGGTGCGAGTTTTGTTTACACCCAGTCTATGACACAGGTCGGCGAATACTCGTGACTCAAAGTTCCGCCCCTGGTCACTGTGTATGGTTTGGGGCGTCCCAAAACGGCAGACCATACCCTCCAGTAGAGCTTCAGCCACAGTCTCTGCCTCCTGGTTAGGGAGGGCATAAGCCTCGGGCCACTTAGTGAAGTAGTCCATTACTGACAGCACGTACCTGTTCCCGCTGTCAGTGACCGGGAGTGGACCGACTACGTCCACCCCGACTCTTTCCATGGGTGCGCCGACTGGAAACTGTTGGAGCTGTGCATGGGACTGTTCAGAGGGGCCCTTCTTTGCCGTGCAGCTGTCACACCTCCTGCAGAAGTCCTCTACGTCCCTCCTGGACTGCCCCCAGTAGAAGCTCTGACGTAGGCGACGGAGAGTTTTGGTGACCCCGAAGTGACCAGCCCCCATGGCCCCATGCACTGCTTTCAGCACGGTCAGTCTATCTGCTCTGGGGACCACCAACTGCCACCTCAGCTCTCCCGTCGCTGGATCCTTCCAGGCCTGCTGTAGCACCCCATCAGTGAGCCGCAGGCCCTGGAACTTTGCCCACAGCCCTTTCGTCGCTGTGGAGAGCGGTGCCACCTCCTTCCATGGTGGCCGTGTCTGCATCTCCACCCACTGGAGCACTGGCTGTATGTCCATATCGGCCTCCTGCTGTTGTCTCCACTGCATCGCTGACATTTCCGTGAGCTCACAGCACACCGCCACCGTGGCCCGGCTGACGATGGCTGCCTCCTGGCCCTGTAGCTCCCTGTCTCGTGTCTCCTTTCTGTCGCAGTGGCGGCACCCCTCCTCAGCGCAGGGTCGGCGGGACAGGGCGTCGGCGTTGGAATGGCGAGCTCCCGCTCTATGCACCACTTTAAAGTCATAAGACTGTAGCTCCTCCATCCAGCGTGCTACCTGGCCCTCTGGCTCTTTAAAGGACATGAGCCACTGGAGGGCAGAGTGGTCCGTCCTGACGGTGAACGGTAGCCCACAGAGGTAATATTTGAAGTGGCGGATGGATGATAACACAGCTAGGAGTTCTCTGCGTGTGACACAGTAACGACGTTCGTGCTTGTTAAAATCCTTACTGTAATACGCCACCACTCTCTCTCCCTCTGGGCTTAGCTGTGCCAGCACCCCGCCCACTCCCTGGCCACTCGCGTCACAGTCCAGGATGAACGGGAGGGAGGGGTCAGCCGGAGCCAACACGGGAGCCTCCCCCAGCGCCTTCTGTAGCGAGGTGAATGCTGTTTGACACTCGCCGGTCCACACGAAGTCTTGGTCTTTGTGCAGTAGCCTGAACAGTGGTGCAGCCACACAAGAGAACCCCCTCACGAACCTCCTGTAATAAGAGGCTAAGCCCAGGAAGCTTTTCAGCTGTTGCTGGTCCGTTGGTGTGGGCCAGTCTCTGACCGCTCGTACCTTTTCATCCATTGTGCCAATGCCCTCTCTGCCCAGCCTGTGCCCAAGGAATGACACCTCTTTCTGCATGAAGTGGCACTTTTCCGGGTGGAGTTTGAGACCCGCTGCTGCTATACGCTCCAAAACATGCCGCAGAGACTGGAGAGCTGCCTGGAAAGTGGGGCCGTGGGCGAGAATGTCGTCCAGGTACACCACACACTCACGCCGAGGGACTCCTGACAGCACTTTGTCCATCAGTCTTTCGAACGAGGCCGGTGAATTGCAAAGGCCAAATGGGAGAATGAACTGCCAGAGGCCACGGCTTGTGCAGAAAGCAGTCTTTGGTTTGGCAGAGGGGGAGAGGGGCACCTGCCAGTATCCAGATCTCAGGTCCAGTGACGTGAACCAGGCTGAACCCGCTACCTGGTCCAGAGCCTCGTCCACCCGTGGCAGGGGGTAGGAGTCCTTCCTTGTCACCCCATTGAGCCGTCTGTAGTCCACACAGAACCTCCACTGACCGTTCTTCTTTGGGACCATGACGACAGGGGCGGCCCACGGGCTGTCAGACGGCTCCACAATGCCCGCCTGCTGCATCTCCCATAACACCTTGTCTGCTGCTTCCTGGCGTGCCAATGGGAGGCGACGTGGGCGTAACTTGATAGGCGGGCTGTCGCCCGTAACTATGTCATGCTGTATTAGGTGTGTACGCCCCATGTCACCTTCTTTGAATGCAAAAATGTCCTTGAAATGCAACAATAGTTGCCACAATTCTTCACCCTGTTGGGGGTCTAGATGAGAACAGTTCCGACACCATACACCCCGTACTGCCGACACGACACTTCCCTCCTCCGTTTGGGGGAGCTGGGCTGCCAATGGTTCAGGGGCCCGGCTCTTAGGGGTCTGTATAGTGTGTGCAGGCTGTGGCGCAGGTGAGGCGGCTAGGTGAGGTGAGGGGGGTAGTGGGGGAGGCGGCTGGTGTGTTCCGAGCAGCGGGGGCTGTAACATGCCTCTGCTCGGCTGTGAGTGGGGGGGTGGGGGGCTACAGGGGTCTCGAGGAGTGGGCCTCCCGGTCCGTACCACGGGGTCATTGTTGGCTTCAGCGGAGTTTGCTGACATAGTGGTTACCTGGGGTGTTGTAGGGTTGAAGAACAGTGGGGGTGGAGCCATGTTGACAGGCTGTTCCCCCGGAAAGCACAGGGTGGCCTCTGCAAGATCCAGCCGACAGCCCGTGTTCTTCAAAAAGTCCAACCCGAGAATGCAGGGGTCCTGGACTGATGCCACCCACACCGGGTGGCGCACTGTTTTACCGCCCACCACAAATGTCAGTGTCCCTTTGCCTTTCATGGGTGACAATTCCCCCGTCACCGTCCGCAGGTGGACTGCTGTTGGCTCCAACACAGTTCGCCTGGGGAGCACATCGGGCCGCACTAATGTCACTGTAGAGCCGGTGTCAACCAGCGCCACACACGTTACTCCCTCCACAGTGATTGGAATGTGGCATAAGTCCCCAATTGAAGTCCGGCCCACTACCGCCACCGCCATCGGGCCAGCCGTGCCTGAGGGTGTATGTGAGGGCCTGTGATTCGTGGTCCGCGTTGCCCCCTCTATGCGGACCCAGGGTCGTTTCCCTGGTGTCTGGGTGCTTTTGGGCATGCGCGTACCAGGTGACCGGGTTTCCCACAGCCCCAGCACAGTCTAGTAGTGCGGTCCGGGCGCCGTTGAGTGCCCAGGGAGGCTGCCCGCACTAGCTCCGTCAGCTCCGCTGCCCATGTTGGTGTTTGCGGAACCTCTGCTGTTGCTCTGACCTGGGGGCTGTTGTGTTCCTGTGTGGGCCTTGTGATATATGCGCGGGCCGTCTCTCTCTCTGACGCCCTCTCCAACGCCTCATGCAGGGACCGTGGGTGTGTCAGCTGCACCTCCACACGCAGTTCAGGTGGTGAGAGGGCTTGCATGAACCGGTCGCGGGCTAACTCGCTCTGTACCGCCGGGGGCATGCTGCTATATGCTCTGCGGGTAAGGCTCTCAATGTCGTTGGCTAGTTGTCGTAGCGGCTCGCCATGTCTTCTGTATCTGTTATTTAGTTCATTGCGGAGGAGCTCTGCTCCTGTAAAATCCCCGAACCGTCGTTGGAGGGCCCCTACCAGTGCGTCGTAGTTCCCTCTGTCATCCACGTCTAAGAGCAGCAAGCATGCTAAAGCCTCATCCGTAAGGCACATCGCCAATTGTAACGCTTTAGTCTCTTGCGACCAGTTCTGTGATTTAGCAAGCAGTCCGAACTGCGCATGAAAAGCTTCCCAGCTCACCTTCCCGTTGTACTTTGGAGTCTTCACGGAGCTAGCCGCTGCTGCCGCTGTTATTGTGGACTGGGCGCCGCCATTGTTGTTTACTTCTGAGCTTCCCGCGCCGGAGGTGACGTTAGTGTCTACGTCCCCCTCCAGCTTTGGCTTGCGGATAGCGCAGCGTGCGGGCCCTCGTCCGATAAAGCCAGCCTCGGAGGTCATCTCTTCCATCGTGCCCCGAGGATGGCCTCTTCTGTCCTCCAGCCGTCGCAGCTCCCTTGTTAGGTCGCCAAACGTCCATTCCCCGGCTCCGTCTCCGTCATTCATCTCACCAGCCATTCCACAAGATGCGAACATTTTCTCCCCACACACTCTGTGGCGGCACCGTCTTGCTAACGCTAATCTCTAACTAAACTGGTCACTTAACTAACAGTGCAGGGTGCACCCTCGGTCTTCCCTAATCACTCCTTCGATAATTTTTACTTCTGACACCAGTGTAGCGTTTTACCAAGAGCCAGAGTTTCATTAACTGGTTTATTGAACAAGCACACAATGTAGCATGTAACACACAGCGGCCCGTGTCAGGCCCAGAACGCAAAGAGGCAGAACTTCCTCGAACCGTAGCCTATATTCCTCGGGGGGTCCCGCCCCCCCTCTCGCCAGGCTGCCAACCATGAGCGTGCCCGGGGTTACGCAAAGCACGGTCGCTACAGAGTATTACAATGGGATATTCTACGGGAAAATATTAAAACGGCAAGACAGCGGGGACAAGTTAAAATGATAAACCCGGAAAAAGTTGTAAGTCCTTGTCGGTCCCTGTGATTATTTGTGAAATTGTGCAAACGGCCTTTTCAATCATTTGAGAAGGAAGGAGTGTAGCAAGCTCCCACATTGATGCTCGTCTGAGAAATTGAGTTTTGGATAATGTTCAGCTTCGGTAGCTTTACAATGACTGAGGAAGCCTAGAGACGAGTCCATAGCAACAAGTTCATGTGTTGAATTTGTTATTACCCAGTGTGCTTTGTTGACTGGTCTCAATGTTTTATTGTTTTATTTCATGTGAATACTTAGAGGAGTAACTTCAAGTAGGCTAATGCAGTTGCAGGAAGTGTGCATTTAGTTTCCATGCTTATTGTGTTTCCACAACAATGTTAGTGAGTAAATCTACTGAAATGGCCACCATCTTGGTGAAGTGTGATGTGTAAGATCAGAAAGCAGAGGTTGATTTAAAAACGGTAGTTCAGGTCAATGTGTTTTCATAGCATCTAAGAGCGTGGGCGGAAGGTATCGACAATTGGTCGGGGAGGGTCATGTCTTTTTAGAAGATGCTGCTGGAGGGTCGTTAAAATTTTTCTTACAGGCAGGGGAGGGTCATGCAACTTTTGATTGAAGCACTCAAAATCCCTCCGGTGGCCCCGTTTATAAATAATGAACGGTCCCTTAGTACCCCGTCTGGTACAAATATCAGTGTATGCTATTTGCACCCCTGTGCATTTATTCTGGCATATTGATCACACAATGTAATAACTAGATGTACCGCAGAGCGGTACAAAATATGACCGCCGCCCAGTCCAGCATATTTGTTCCACAAAAATAAATCACGCTGAAAGGCCTATATGATTCGAACTGTCTCACTAAATTGCATTAGCCACACTCAAATCTCACTGGTATCTGCTAGACAACAAGTACCAAAACATGATTAGTTCATAGATTTCACATGTAAAATTCATTTTATACAACCCCACCCCCATCTTGCCTGTTCATAATTCTTGAAAAAGAAGAAATTCTTGAATGGTGTGCATGTGTGCGTGTACACGTTTATGTTTATGTGTGTGGGTGTGTGTGTGTGTGTGTGTGTGCGTGCGTGCTTGTGTGTTTGCCTGCGTATGTGTGTTTGTGCATGTGCATGCATGCGTACATATGTCTACTGTGTGAGTATGTGTCATATGTATGATTACTGTGAATGTATGTGTGTGCGTGTGTATCTGTTTATGCACATGTGTGCACATGGAATGGGTTAACATGACCCCTGGAGGCAAACATACAGAAAAAATTGGTCATCCTAGGCCCTACGGTTCTCAAGATATTCACAGAAAACTGTGTCTGCCCTACCCTCCTTTCGGGGGGTCCAGTACAGCGGGGGGGCTACAGATCAAAACTAAAAATGATGGTTCCATGCTATCCATGTGGGGTTACATGCCCACCAAGTTTCGTGTACCCCGGTCTTTCAGTGTCCCGGGAATCCTTGTTGGTGTACGGTCACTAAATGTACACATAAATTATTTTATTGTAAGGCCCCCCATGAACGAAAGTTCACAAAACTTGGCATGCATTCGGAGGGTGTCATAATGATCCTACACTTTCAATTTCGTGCAGTTTTGACCATGTCAGCCAGAGATATTGTGATGAAAACACCTAATTTTTTGCTTTTTAATTTTTAACTAGGTGGCGCTATACATGAAATAAGTGGTAATGGGATGGGTTGACATGCCCCCTTAAGACCAACATACAAAAAAAAGGTGGACCTCCTAGGCCCTACGGTTCTCGAGATATTCACAGAAAACTGTCTCCGGCCACCTACAGGCCAGTTGGTGTATAGTAATATAAATGAATTTATTGTGTGGCCCCCCATGAACGGAATTCCATGAAACTTGCCGTGCATTCAGAGGGTGTCATAATGATCCTACACTTCCAATTTCGTGCAGTTTTGACTATGTTAGGTCACAGATACCTGCGATTACAACACCTCATTTTTACTTTTTTGTGTTTAACTAGGTGACGCTATACATGAAATGAGTGGTTATGGAATGGGTTGACATGGCCCCAAAAAAAAATTGTCCTCCTACATATTCACAGAAAACTGTGTCTGCCCTACCCTCCTTTCGGGGGGTGAAGTCCAGCGGGGCGGCTACAGATCAAAACGAAAAACGATGGTTCCATGCTATCCATATGGGGTTACATGCCCACCAAGTTTTGTCTACCCCGGTCTTTCAGTGTCCCGGGAATCATTGAAGGAAATTTGGACATGCGAAAAAGAAAAAAAAAAAAAAGAAAAAAAAATCTGACTAAACCTATATGACCGCTGCTTCGCTGCGCGGCGGTCATAATAATAATAAAAAAACAAGCAACATGTTGTTTTGTTGTTACGTAACAGGGTGTTAATTGCTCAGCAATGCTGTTTGCATCAATGTATAGTTAGAAGTGGATGCTATTCGTACCCTGGTGTATATAGTACTGTATGCTATTTACACCCTGGTGCATGAACTAGCTAATTGTTGCAATCAAAACTTCCGTTTGAGAAGTTCAAATTGCACGCCTTCTCTCCAGAGACGTTGGTACACATGCACACTCACTCTGCCAAAATGCATCACTCAGGAATCAAACCGCAGTCTCCCACGTGCTAACCCATATCTGTGACCACTGCACTATCTTCTTCCACAAGCAAATGGCGTTTGCAGGTAAACTTATAGTTCATGAGCCTGAACGTCATATTCATGAAATTTCTGTTTTAAAAAACTGACGGTTGTATGTGTTCACTGAAGCAAGATTATGAAAATAAAACACAACTTTTCAATCTAAAACTCAATCTGAACAGATATTAGTGCCGAAACCTTTTAGAATTCTTCACTTTCTACTGACGAAAAAACAAATGTCCACCATGTTTTTTGTGCACGTGATCAACGTCTTTTTGTTGTTATGTCACAGGGTGTGAATAGCTCAGCTGTGTGGCCAAGGCTATTTGTATCAGGGGTGTAAATAGAAACTCCGTAAACGTAAACTTCCATCCCATAAGCAACAGCAACTGGCAGATAGAACTTTTGATGCATGGAAGGAACACACACATTTGATAGCCCCAGTGATGGTGAACTTGAACGTGATGGTGCATGTGAAAGAACTCCACCAAAACATGGACATATCAATGCACAACATGCATAAAAATAAATAAATCAGAGCCAGCCGCTCCTTAATAAAAACTGGCATGCAGTTAACAAGGTAGCCTAAGAAGGAGTTTGCTTATCTCCATTATCCATCTGAATCCAAGTTCATTAGGACCTCTTTCTATGTCGCCATCAGCATTAGAGCATCCAAATTATTCTTGAGTATCAGTATTAGTGCTAGTGCTAGTGCTAGCTGAAACTGCACTAAATCAGTCAGTTTGCCGCATTTTTCACCGTCAGCCAACAGTGCTCTCTTAGATTTCTCTCTCTTTTTCACCGTCAGCCAACAGTGCTCTCTTTTTCTCTCTCTTTTTATCCGCTCCCCCCTTGTGTCGCTTGATGCCTCGATTCATTTGTTTTGTTGCTAACTTAAATTCAGTCAACAGTAGGCCTAAAGCTTCCAATTTCCAATCTCCAACTTCCAACAACCACGCAGATGCAGACGCAGACGCGGTCTACTCGGTTGTCTCTTGAAATTCCCAGAAGGCATTGGTTCATTTTAACAAATTATCAAACAATAAAGCAAACAAATAATCAAATAAAAAATGCACGTTTTTGAACATCTGAATGAGACATTTCTCTACAAAACAATGCAGACTGATGTAAAAGTTTGTGACTGTAGACTCTATAGGGTAACCATGACTGTGATATAAAGACTCATGTGTGATATAAATACTGATCAGGTGCCAGCTAGTTTAGGTGAGAAGGATTTAAAGAAGTTTGGTTTAGAGAATTTTGACTATCACTTACTTCAAGTACATTATTGACGCTTGGAAGTGGGACGAGAGAAATGATCTCAGGCCGTCGATTACACTTAAGGAGCCGTTTGGTCAATCATACTGCTCCCTGATTGGCCGGCCGGCCCATGAGGGCTCTGGCATTTGCCCAAATTCCTGATTACCAGTCCGTCACTGACTACTACCACTACCACCATTTATCAATACATTCCAGTTAAACTGTATGAAATTACCAAGATTTCTTAGTTTTAAAACACACAGTAATAGTATGCACATTATAGGCCAATATTTTTAACATGATGTAAATTATGTTCTCATAAGTTTTAAATCAATTATTTAACTCAAGGGGGGAGTGGAAAATCAGTGTAATTCCCCAAATGGTGGAATATCCCTTTAAGTCAGCCTTGAAAGCCAACTCTGACATGTGTGTATTCTGCTGTCAGCTCTCAGCATACCACAGGAGGAACAGGAGGGGTTGGACCTCGTCACACACATCACATACTGTAGCTACATTTAGATGAAACACACACAGAAGAAAGACGCACACTGACCCTGCAGTCCCATTTAGTTACACTCTCTCTCTCTCTCTCTCACAGACATACACACACACAGAAGACAGAGAAGAGGAGAGGAGGAAGATGGCGTCCATCCCCTGTGTGCTGATAGTGTTGCTGATCTGCTGGACTCAGGACCACATGGGTGAGTTATAAGTATAAATATATATACTCTTTTGATCCCATGAGGGAAATTTGGTCTCTGCATTTATCCCAATCCGTGAATTAGTGAAACACACTCAGCACACAGTGAGGTGAAGCACACACTAATCCTGACGCAGTGAGCTGCAGTGTTGGGAGTAATGCATTAAAAAAGTAATGTAATTACAGTAATGCATTGCTTTTTGCTGTAATGCAGTAATGTAAGGCATTACCAATAATATTTCAGTAATATTTTACTCGGTACAATTCTCAGTAACTGAAGTTACTTTGCTTTTTAATCCAAAATTGAGAAATGCTCAATTGGCACCAGAGAAGATTATCCAAGAATTAAAAAAGTCATCTATGCTGGTCCTGGAATTTGATTGCCTTGTTTAGATGACTGTAGAAAGGGAATTTGAGTTATGTCTGCCATTCATGCAACAGATCTAACATGGTTAGGCTATGCTTCTCATTTCAAGCAGTGAGAATAACTAAAATGTTGCTTTTATAGACAAAGATCGTAGCCATTATTCTTAAACTATTTGCATTAAGTCTACACCACTGTAAGTGGAAGGAAAGGCAACCAGCAATTATGCGAACCATTTAAAGTCAACATACAATTTCACTATGGCTATATTACTATATTAAGTTGTGAGTGACCTTTGGCCTTTGGGGCCTACATCGTCCCATGAGCCATAACTGCAACCATTATATTGTTCTTTTGTTGGCCTTAAACCTAGCTCAGTCATTATGCCATACCACATCACCTCCTGCCGTGTAATGAGCTGCATTGAACACATGAAGATCTATTGAGAACACCAAATCCATATTTCCTGTTATTTTGGTGAAAGTAATGTAAACATAGTGTAATGCCTTACAATTCAAAGACAGTAATATTGTAATGTAACAAATTACTTTGAGATGACAGTAACAAGTAATAAAGTAACTTGCCCAACACTCGGGGAGCAGTGAGGGGTTAGGTGCCTTGCTCAAGGGCACTTCAGCTGTTCCTACTGGTCAGGGTTCGCACCGGCAACCCTCTGGTTACAAGTCTGAAGCACTAACCAGTAGGCCACGGCTGCCCCCACCTAAGGAGAGAGAACTAACGCGTGATTAACTAATGTGACTAACATTACCTCGATAACCGCCAGTACAAGTCCTGTCTTGTTTCAATAACTTATACAGTCTTTATGTGTGTGTGTGTGTGCGTGTGCGTGTGTGTGTGTCAGGGATGGATTACTGCGCGGGCCTACCGGGCCCAGGCCTAGGGGCCCAAGGGGTCAGGGGGCCCTAAATCCCAAGCCTTTGCAAATTAAAAAAAATTTGGGGGACCTCCAAACCCCCCCTCCCACATATACGACAATAAGTGGGGGGCCCTTAATACATCTGGGCCCAGGGGCCCGAAAGTTCATAATCCGCCCATGGTGTGTGTGTGTGTGTGTGTGTCTGTGTCTGTGTCTGTGTGTTTCACCTGTGTGCATACATGTGTGTATGTCAGTGTCCTGTAAAGCAGATGGTCAAATCTGGACAATAGACACCCTAAGTTTTACAGAGACAGTAGCCCTCACACTTCTGTGCCTCTGTCACAACTGTATATGTGCACATTCTCTCTGTATACAAAAATAATCTTGCAATGAAACCTCCCATGACACCTCCCATGTTTCAGATATAGAAGTCTTCACACCTTTGTGCCTCTGTTAAAACTAACCAAAACCTCTGATGACCTCATTCCAACATGTAGAACTTTGAAATGTATAAATGATGAACAGACCATTACAAGTGAATGGAAAAACAGTAAAGCACTACTATTTACTATTAGTGTTTCATACAGTTAAGCCCCAAATTATTCATACCCCTGGCAAATATTGATTTAGAATTGATTTTCTCTTAACCAATATGTTTGATCTGCCACAAAGGTTGTAAGACAATGTGGTAGAAACATGGATTTTTTTTTTTTCTGTTTTGTAACATTTTTTTCTATGATCGTTAGTGTTTCACACCTCACCTGGCGCCAAACCTGCCATTAGAACATTATCTTGGAGAAATTATATCACTCATACAATTCGGCAGGATTAATTTCTTACAACACTAACTGGCATGGTCTTTTATGATTGAATGCATATATGTTATTATCAGAAACATGATAAGAGTTTAATTAAGTTTCATCTGACCAACATGCTATTTGACCACACAGATGTTCACAGATGTCAGGAGCTTCCTCTTCCAAAGTTACAATATTCTAACCTCTAAATACTCCATGAGTCCTAGATAATTATGCCACAGTTGTGCAAATTGTACAAGACTCTAATTATTTTTAAGCATTATAATTTTATTCAGCAATTGTCTGATAGCTACTTTTCACTGTGTCATTCAACAGATTTTAAACCCACATCTTCCTCAACCTCTGTATCAACATCATCTACACCAAAGACAACAACGGACACCCCTTCCAACTCAGGGTCATCAGGTACAGCATGATGACCGAGTCAACTCTGTGTCAGATAATTATGACCCTACATAACTACTTTATGCACTAAATTTACGTGTTATGTAAAATCATTTATGGATCTGTGTTTATGAAAGCACATTGAATTGCTGCTGTGTAGGAAACATGCTATATAAATAAACCTGCATAGCCTTATATACTTTTAAACGTCATAATATCATTCAGCAATCGTCCTCTCCTAAGTGCCTTACAGTAGCCATTAACACATTTTTCTAAAAAATGGCTCCAAAATGATTCATACCCTTTTAAAATAGTCAATGGAAACATCTTTGTTTGATTTTATTTATTTATAACAGCTCTCTACATTGGTCTTATAATACCAAGCCTCTCTATGTCTCCACAATGATTTTAGGACCTTTTTAGCAGAAGGTTTTGAGGCAGGAACGATTCTTTGCCATCATTGATCGATATTTCAATATTTCAATCGATATTTGCCAAGGGTATAAATCTTTTTGGTCTGAACTGTAAACTATATCATGTTTTTACTATTTTACTTTTTACTATTTTACTATTATCAACTATAACTGATTTAAGGTTTCTCATATCAGGTGTGAGAGGGGAAACCCCCCCTGTGTTCTCCAGTGTGGGGCAGAACGCCACTCTGCCCTGTGGTAACGTGGTTCAGCCTGACTGCTCCAATACAACATGGATATACAGTGGTGGTGGAGATACAGTTGAATTGGTTACACTTGGGAAGGTCAAAAACTGCACTGACCCCCACAACTCAGATGAGTGTAAAATAGCTAAGAGAATGAGTCTGCACTCTGGCTGTTCTCTGAAGATAACTGAAGTCACCACTGATGATGCTGGAACCTACATCTGTCAGCAGTATGAGGGAGAGGGTAAATCCCAAATCGGAGAGGGTGCTCCAGTTGATCTCTCAATTCTTTCTGGTACGCTTTCCTTTGTTACAGCAATCAGAGGTCACACAAGGTGGCATCAAGGTCTAAAAAAATATCTTTAGAAAAGTCATATCATGATGATTAACTCTGTCAATGTTCAATAATTGTATAGACCATTTCTGTGTACTGATGATGTCATTTCCCCCTGCAGTCTCAACGTCCCCCAAAGTGACTGAGATGGAGGCAGAAAGTCATGTGACTCTCCACTGTGTCCTGCACACATATGACCACTGTGGAGGATCAGTGAAGGATAAAGGAGTCCATCTGAGCTGGGTGAATAAGACCGATTCTGAGCTGAAGAACACCACCAAGCGCCAGATCAGAACTACATCTTTGTGTAACATCACACTGACTGAGGAGCTTAGAGATCCATACAGCAATACTGCTAACTGGAAATGGAGATGCCAGCTGACTGCAGGGCAGGATAAGGTGTTTGCTAACTACTCCATCAAAAATAAAGGTGACTTTTATTACTGCTATTTGCAGAGTGAAATCTTATTTGTTAAGTTGTCTGGAAGAGGTCTAGTTCTAAAACCCTCATGATATCCCTTTCCTGAATATGAAACTATTTTAAAGAATGACTGTGAATGCTTTTATGCTGCATTGCATTGAGTTAACCTGCAATGGTGATTCAAATGTATATGCTTCATTAGTTTTTAGATTATTAAACTAAATCTAATCTAAAAACTAATTGTCCTTTTTTATTGAGTACCAGTACAGAGATAATGAAATGCAGTTAGCGTCTAACTAGAAGGTCAAAAAAGCAGTATCTGACATATAGTGCAATGTGGATAGTAGTATCCAGATAAGCAAGTGGCATGGTTCACAGTAGAGATATATCAGTGTATTAACAATAACATTTTAAGAGCAGAATAAATATGGATATGCAGTATTGACAATATAGACAGATATGTACAGTACAGGTATGTCCAGTGTATTAACAGTAACATACGAGTACTAAAAAAGTGTGGGCCTATATGTGCAGTAGAAACAGTAGACAGATATGTACAGTTGACTATAGAGTCAGTAAAAGTGTAATATATTGGTAAAAGTGAGTAATTACAGTATTTTGATAAATTAACTTAGATATGTACATTGTATTGTTAAAGCACCAACTACCGCCCCTTTCGTTCGAGAATTCTAAAACAATAATGTTTTTTAATACTTCAGAATAACATTTGATTAATGAACCTTATATTTTTCAGTCGCCATAGGTGTGTAGATTTAAACCAAATCTGGTTTGGTTCTTACCGGGGCTTTTCCTGCCTGAAATTTCCGATTTTGTTTACTACACTTGGAGTTTAGTGCTGGGCTGGTTGGTGCATATTTCCACCCTTTCACGCGGCACATGAACGGTTAGACTGAAAATTCTCGCAAATCAAAATTCCACTGGAGCTCCTCCAAACGGATTTCTACAAGCAGCCTTACAACACTGTTTACAGCTCTTTGTGTCACGGTAAAATGTCATTTTTGGTACATACCTAATTTAGATACTGTTATGGTGTGTGGGTGCTTGTGTTTCTTTAGAAATGTAAGAGAGCGGAAATAGGGGAGGGGCGGTGGTGGTGTTCCTATACATTGTTTAATCACACAGGTGGTGTTCCTATACATTGTTTAATCACACAGGTGGTGGTGTTCCTATACATTGTTCAGTCACACAGGTCAGGTGTTAAACCTACGTCTTCTTTTCCTTGACAGCACACTGTAAGAAAAAATAAAGAAGGTTTTCTCTTCTTCGGATTGATACAGCAAAGTGGTTTATTCCAGTGTAAAATGGTAGAAAGGTTCACAAAAGTTCACAAAGGTTCAACCTATGCCTGCCCTCGGCATATTCTCTGGAGTTCTCTCTCCTTCGTCATGTCTGGGTGAACTACTGTACCTCGTCCTGTCTGCTTGAACTAACTAAAAGTTACCAACTCAAGTCATTATATGTTGGTCTCAATGCAAATTAATCTGGCTTCTATCCAGATAGCCTTTTGTCCTATTTGTATATGATAATTGAGTTAACCTCACAATGTTGGCTGGGATGGTTTTCATTTCAATGGCTTACCCCCTAAACCCATTTTATGATCGTTAGTGTTTCACACCTCACCTGGCGCCAAACCTGCCATTAGAACATTATCTTGGAGAAATTATATCACTCATACAATTCGGCAGGATTAATTTCTTACAACACTAACTGGCATGGTCTTTTATGATTGAATGCATATATGTTATTATCAGAAACATGATAAGAGTTTAATTAAGTTTCATCTGACCAACATGCTATTTGACCACACAGATGTTCACAGATGTCAGGAGCTTCCTCTTCCAAAGTTACAATATTCTAACCTCTAAATACTCCATGAGTCCTAGATAATTATGCCACAGTTGTGCAAATTGTACAAGACACTAATTATTTTTAAGCATTATAATTTTATTCAGCAATTGTCTGATAGCTACTTTTCACTGTGTCATTCAACAGATTTTAAACCCACATCTTCCTCAACCTCTGTATCAACATCATCTACACCAAAGACAACAACGGACACCCCTTCCAACTCAGGGTCATCAGGTACAGCATGATGACCGAGTCAACTCTGTGTCAGATAATTATGACCCTACATAACTACTTTATGCACTAAATTTACGTGTTATGTAAAATCATTTATGGATCTGTGTTTATGAAAGCACATTGAATTGCTGCTGTGTAGGAAACATGCTATATAAATAAACCTGCATAGCCTTATATACTTTTAAACGTCATAATATCATTCAGCAATCGTCCTCTCCTAAGTGCCTTACAGTAGCCATTAACACATAAAGAGTCATGAGCTTGCTGGATACACACTGGCATCATTGTGACAGAATAGACACAACGTGTTATGATATCAGTAATATTCTGAAGTTTCAAGTAATGTTTTATCTAACAAACATGATGTGGATGTTATCATTATTTGATCACACAGGTGCTCAACCCACGTTTCCTTCAAGTACACAAGTCTCAGGTATGACATAAAGATATGTTAATATTATGATGAGTTAGATATGTACATTGTTCAATCACACAGGTGTCACACGTCTTCCTTTGTATTGAAATCCTCTGCCAAAAACAGCAGTCACCAATCTTTCTCCAAGCAGACTCCACACTAACTAGCATGGGGTCTTTTGACTCACAATTATGCCAAAAAAAGAGACATCTGGCTTTTAAAAGTTATGATTTTATGTAGCAATTGTCTAATAGCTACTGGTACACTGTTTCTTCAAATAGATAATAAACCCACTGTGTCAAAATCCTCTACACCAAAGACAACAACGAGCATCACTGTTTCTACCGACTCAGACCCATCAGGTACAGCATCATCACCATGATCCTCTGAATGCTATCATCTTCTACTGGCCATGTAACATTATGTGTCGCTTTGGCAGCAGTACATTATGAATCTGATATCTATTTGAAAGAAGCAACTCTGGTTGAGTTTCATGCACTGATAGTGTGGACATCTCCTTCAAGGATTTGCATCTCCTCTGTCTCTCTCTCTCACCGATCTCTGTCCCTTTCTTTCCTCCGTCACCCCAGTTGTTCCTCTGATAGCTGGAGTTGGTGTCCCACTTGGTCTGTTGGCTGCTGCATTGATAATTGTGGTGATGCACAAGAGAAGGACAAGTGAGTGTTTCCCAGGCAACACTGTAAACAATCGGCACCTATGGTGTACTATACATTCTATCTATATTCTTTCTTTTAATGTTCTATTTCAGATGCTGGGGGAGACACACAACACACAGCAGTGAGTACAAATGGGCTTTTCACAGAAATCATTAATACAACATTTTATAACATCTATAAATAATTAATACAATGTTGTATAACATCTATAAATCATTAATAAAACGTTTTATAACAGCTATAAATGACTGAGGTTAACTAGTCTGGGTGAACCCAGATAAATCTGTGAGCACTTTTGAGTTTTGCAGACCCTTCCAACCACCTTCCCATTCAAGCCCATTTCCAAATCATTTTTACTGCATTTAAATCTTAACTGCATCTAAATCTTAACTGCATCTATATCCTTTGTTTATAATAAAGATTTCTTCTCAGAGTTTACTGCACTAGTAATTCCACCGCTGGTTATGCTCCTTGGAAAGTGAATGAAAGGTCCCCAGAACAATTCTCTTTTGAATGATCATTAATCGGAGTGCCTCAACTCCAAACTCATGCTAATGTGCCTGTCTTCTGTACAGATTCAGAAGGACGAAGAAGCTGATCTGCACTACGCTGCCTTACAGCATCTCAACCCAACCCAAGATGGGCTTTCTGCAGTGAGTCATACTGATCTCAAAATAAAAAATGTGCTATGATCTCAAAAGAAGTGTTCTTTTGAGATAAGCGGTCACTCCTCATATTTTTTTTATCCTCCTGTAAATGCTTTTCAGTGGGGTATTATTTATTGTTATTATTTTTTGTTGTTTGTTTGTTTACAGAAGCGGTCTGAGGACACTGTGACCTACAGCAGCATCATGCAGTTATCTGGTGGTGAGGACCAGAACACCAGCAGACCAGCAGGAGGACCAGCGGACCCCAATGCTGTTTATGCCACCGTCCAGAAGAGTGACAAGACACAGGATTAATACAGACACATGCATAGGCATATCCATATACACGCGCTAATGCAGGCATGCATGCACATGCACACACACACAAACAGCGTACACATGCAGTACACACACATAGTAAGTGTACACACAAATGTAGAAGACTTCCTCTCACAGCTCTTTCAGTGGTTAGCATTGATGACTGACTGTGGGTGTGAAATGTGTCAGTGCACCCCCAGCCCCCACCCACAAACCCACACACACACATACACAAATTCACATGCACTGCACACTGTTCACTGCACACACTCAAACACACCTTTTGGACCCTTGAGTAAAACATAACAGTGTTTCCCATACATTGACTAATCTGTGGCGGGGCGCCACGAAATAAAAATCAGCCGTCACCCATAAATATTCTATGTTTAAATTAATTTAATTTAATTTAAATTAAATATAAGATCAAATCCTTGCATTGCCATTGAGCTGCGCTTTTTACGCACGCAGCCTTTCCTTGTCCCGCCCTGCTCTCTCGTAGCCCGCTGCCCCTCTGCATGTGCATTTAACATAATATTCACGATTGTTGAAGGATTGTTGTTGCCACATAGAAGCATTGCATAGAAGACGTCTGACTAAATTGCTATTAAATCCGCTTAGCATCGTGACCGACCATGCTGCGCAAATTTGTTCAAAACTGCTGCATTGAAGTTAACTCTGCTAAGATCTTATCACAACATGGTAGGCTACATTGAAGAGACTAAACTAAGTTAAGTTATACAATCAAGCAGTATCTCAAAGCTAACGTTAGAATACTGTTTGGATGTCGAATTTAGCATGCTTAGCCTACTTACAGCTGCTTGTCAATTTCTTTGAAGGGCTCATTTTATTGACTCTGACACTGAATGTTTGCAAAATCCCGATGTAAATGGAAAAGTGTTTTCCAAAATTCAAAAGTGCTTGTCCCAAGGAAAAGTAGCCTACTAACCTTTATTTTAACTAGGGCTATGTAGAAAACGTTATGAATTGCATCCACACATCAGCAGCCTTTAAACTGTGTTACAATTGCAATTTGCAAGGGTTCCCTCACGAACGTCTTAAAGTGACAGGCCTCCCCCACACCCCCGTTGTCCAAATCAGCTACCGCCACAAATTGAATCCAATTCTGTGGGAAGCACTGCATAGGCTGTCTTTTTATCTATCTATTGGCTAGATTTGACCATCTGCTTTATGGCACCTCCCTGGCACAAACAGGAAACACACAGACACACACGCACACACACACACACACACCTTCAGTAGGCCTACATGGCCAAAAAGTCACTGATATAAAGTCGTGCACAATGCATGAAACATTATAGGACCCATTACAGACAAAAAACAAATTGTAACATGATTCAGGAGATATTGTTATTGATATTGTTCCATGTTGGTGGAATGAATTGCCCAGTGCTCTCCGTTCCTGTGGTAGTTTTGGGTCGTTTAAGAGGGGTCTAAAGACATTCCTATTCAACATATACTTAGTTGTTTAAGTGCTTATGTGTTATGGTTTGTATAATGTTGTTTTATTTTATTTGGGCTGTTAATTAATTTGACATTATTGTTTATTATTGATATTCTCCTTAATGTAGTCTTAGCATGTCATTGTTTTTATATTATTGATTGAATGGACATTATTGTTTTATTATTGCCTTTCCCCTTTTTTTTCATTGCTTTTTTATTAGGCTATTGATTGAATTGATTTTATTTTTTATTATAGCTATTCTCCTTATTATATTTGACCAACATTCTAATCTGTTTCCTGTTCAATTTTAAATATCATCATGTTGTTTTGTATTTATGTGTCGCTTTGGACAAAGGCGTCTGCTAAATCCATAACCATAACCATAACTATAACCATAGATATTACCAGATATTAGAGAGGTGTCTTGTGTCTGCCAAGATCCTGTTTCTTGTTTTTTTTCCCTCAGAGCAGCAATTAATAATGTAAATATTGATATGCTTGATATATGGGTGTTTTATACAGAATGTGCAATTGTGTTTTGCTTTCCTTTTAACAATTTTGTAATAAAGCCATTTCATAATAATCTATATTATTAGCCTTTGACATATACATAGTCAGTCATGCTTTCACTGTCTTGTTATCGTCTAGCACTATTAACCTGTACATTTTCACATATGACTTCCAAATTCTCAGATCCTTCATGTTAGTGTAAGAGTTCTCATATCGTGAATGTCAGCACAGTTCTTCACCCCACAAATCTATTAATGATCTGATAAACCACAGGAGCAGCGTTAGCAGCCTCAGAGCCACTTCCTCAAACTGCGGAGGCTGTGCCCAAGTGTACAAAATTCAAGGGTATAACAGCCTCATGACGGGCGTTAGGTGTCAAACCACGGCCAGGGAGGATGTCAGGACTCAGGAGTGAGATCATCTATTCTACAGTAAGAGCACAGAATCAGTGGAGCACACGTCTCCTCCACCAATCACCAGTGGGGACTAGCGTTAGCTTTGGGTTTAGCTACCGTTAGTTCCCAACACAGCAGGCATCTATGACGGTGTTTATGTGTGTTTATGTCACTGACTCTCTCGCTCACAGTTACACAAGCTTAGTGTGTAACAACTTAGTAACACAACAACCAGTGTTATTAATGTGCAGAGCAACTCACAGCAGAGGTGTAACACATGCCGACAGTGTTCGAATTACCCCGTCGTTAGCAGCCTCAGAGCCACTTCCTCGAACTGCGGAGGCTGTGCCCAAGTGTACAAAATTCAAGGGTATAACAGCCTCATGACGGGCGTTAGGTGTCAAACCACGGCCAGGGAGGATGTCAGGACTCAGGAGTGAGATCATCTACAGTAAGAGCACAGAATCAGTGGAGCACACGTCTCCTCCACCAATCACCAGTGGGGACTAGCGTTAGCTTTGGGTTTAGCTACCGTTAGTTCCCAACACAGCAGGCATCTATGACGGTGTTTATGTGTGTTTATGTCACTGACTCTCTCGCTCACAGTTACACAAGCTTAGTGTGTAACAACTTAGTAACACAACAACCAGTGTTATTAATGTGCAGAGCAACTCACAGCAGAGGTGTAACACATGCCGACAGTGGTCGAATTACCCCGTCGTTTCCGGGGGTGCCCACCTGGGGGGGGGGGGGGGGGGGGTGGATTTAACATCCAATAGATTATAATAAGCAGGGTAGCCAGTTTATTAAAATGAAATCTATGACATTATGAAATTCAGCCTAATAACAAAGGCTATCGTCAAAACTGAATCTGAGCAGATTCAACATCCAATAGATTATAATAAGCAGGGTAGCCAGTTTATTAAGATGAAATCTATGACATTATGAAATTCAGCCTATTAACAAAGGCTATTGTCAAAAATGAATCTGAGCAGAGCTAATTGTCAAATATTTTACGTGCACAACTGAACATCGCACAACTGAAAAAACTGAAAGTTAACACAAAACAGCTGTCTTTATCACATCTCGGCTAAGCCTACTGGAGATAGTCCCAAAGTGGCCTATTGGTCTCTTTCTGGGCTTTTTTTTTCCCGTTTTCCACGCAGTTGATGGACGATGCCCAGCCTTGAGCCATGATTTCAAGAATGGCTTAGGGTTGAACTGGACCAGGGGAGGCGCATTGATGCTGAGCTCCCTTAAACGATTTCTGTCTTTGTCATCAATGTCATTAAGCGCAGAGAATCCTCTATCGCATTCTGCCCAAGTAGGTAAAAATGTGTTGTAACAATTTTCTAATTTTCTAATATCTAATTCTAATTAAATTATAGGCTACATTGCTTTTAACTTTTTCCACTGCTGCTAATTGCTCAATTGCTAACAATGCTCTAGCAAAATTAATAAGATCGGACAGGACAGGGGGCTATTATGCGCAGCAGTTCCCCTGCAGTCTGGGGGGGGGGGGGAATACACATTGCAACCAACGGGAAAATGTAGATTATCATAGTTACGGGTTAGCAACTTGACAATGAATGAGTGGGCCCCCTCTGACAGTGATTTCGAGCAGAACTAGTAGTGCCCTGGCCAGAACTAAGGGGGATGGGCACTACCGGGCCCTATGGTAATTCGAACACTGCATGCCGACTCATGCATGGGAACATGAAGGGGAGGCCACACACAGATTTCAGATTATTACAGAATGTAAGGACAGTCAGTATAATGAAAGGTAAAACAGAACTGTAATGCCAGTCAGTGTCTAGTCTAGTGTCTCACAAAACACTGGGAGAGGAGATTAAAATGTGGCTGGAAGTGGGCCTGTCAGATGCCTTTTTTAAAGATGGCGGCCACAAATTCAATATATTTATGGATTAAGTAGGCAGACTAGCATCGGCCATTCTATAACTAGGAAAGCAAAGGCAAAACACATCGTTCACTAAAAAAATAAACCAGCAAAGAAAATTGACCCTTCACTTTCTTTTTAAGTATATACTCTTTTGATCCCGTGAGGGAAATTTGGTCTCTGCATTTATCCCAATCTGTTAATTAGTGAAACACACAGAGAGGTGAAACACACACTAATCCCGGCGCAGTGAGCTGTCTGCAACAACAGCGGCACTCGGGGAGCAGTGAGGGGTTAGGT
Source organism: Alosa pseudoharengus (assembly GCF_046254945.1). Taxonomy (NCBI): domain Eukaryota; kingdom Metazoa; phylum Chordata; class Actinopteri; order Clupeiformes; family Clupeidae; genus Alosa; species Alosa pseudoharengus. The sequence goes on along the minus strand of NW_027468664.1, from coordinate 26,744,929 downwards.
GCCTTGCTCAAGGGCACTTCAGCCATGGCCTACTGGTCGGGGTTCGAACCGGCAACCCTCCGGTTACAAGTCCGAAGCACTAACCAGTAGGCCACGGCTGTGCAATACCTGAGAAAAACACTTGTGTTTACTTGTCTTGTCTGTTGTCTGTGTGTATGCAGTAATGCCTACTGTCTGGTTATGTTGCACTTTAGGTGTACCTGTGGTGTACGTGTGCACTACTTTTTTATCTGAAATGTTTCGTTTCGTTCTACTGTTTGTTTCAAACCAGCACATGGAGTGTGGAGAAACGCAATTTTGTTCTACTGTGCAATAACTGTTGTATTGTTGATTGACAGTAAAGTTCACTTTGACCTTGACTTGACTTTGACTTTGACTTTGAAAGGCAACTCTGAAATGTGCGTCAGCTCTCAGCACCACAAACACCACATGAGGAACAGGAGGGGTTGGACCTCGTCATACTTGTCACATAGCTGCATTTAGAAGAAACACACAAAGAAGAAAGACACACCTGCAGTCCCATTCAGTTACCAGCTCTGTACGCATTCACACACACACACACACACGCACACACACACACACACACGCACACACACACACACACACAGAAGACAGAGAAGAGGAGAGGAGGAAGATGGCGTCCATCCCCTGTGTGCTGATATTGTTGCTGATCTGCTGGACTCAGGAACACATGGGTGAGTTACATAACCACCAGTACAAGTCCTGTCTTGTTTCAATATCGTATGCGGTCTTTGTGTTTGTGTGTGTGTGTGTGTGTGTGTGTTTCTCATATGTGCATGCAGCATGTGTGTCAGGGAGGTCCCGTAAAGCAGATGGTCAAATCTGGACAATAGACTTTCAGACACCCTAAGTTTTACCTAAGGGTCCAAAAGGTCCTATAGTAGTGGACATCTGTCTGATCTGCTCCCAACAAAATACTTTTTTGCATCAAATATAGTAGTGCTCACACCTCTGTGCCTCTGTTAGAACTGTGTACCACAACCTCTGATGACCTCATGCCAACATGTAGAACTTTGAAATGTATAAATGACAAACAGACCATTACACGTGAATGGAAAAACAGTAAAGCACTGCATCCACACTATTTATTATTAGTGTTTCATACATACAGTTCAGGCCAAAATTATTCATACCCCTGGCAAATATTGATTTAGTGTTGATTTTCTCTTGACCAATATGTTTTTTCTGCCACATGCCAGGTTGTAAGGCATGTACACAATGACTCATATAAAATCAATGGAAACATGTTATTTACATGTTATTTATTTATAAAAGTTCTCAAGATGGTTCTTATAATACCTACCAAGCCTCTCATGTCTCCACAATGATTCTAGACCGCACCTTTTTAGCAGCAATCCGGTTGTGAGGCAGGAACTATTCTTTGCCATTACTCTGGCCTTTTTTGATGGATTGAGATCTGGTCTCTGGCTTGGCCACTCTAAAATGTTGATTTTTCAGTAATTTTTAGTCAGAACAAACATATTGGAAAATAAACATTAATTTGATACTTGCCAGGGGTATGGATAATTTTGGGCTAAAATATATAATATTTTACTATCACCTATAACTGATTTAAGGTTTCTCATATCAGGTGTCAGAGGGAAACCCCCCCCTGTGTTCTCCAGTGTGGGGCAGAACGCCACTCTGCCCTGTGATAACGTGGTTCAGCCTGACTGCTCCACTACTACATGGATATACAGTGGTAGTTTGCAAGCAGTTGAATTGGTTGAGCTTGGGAAGGTCAGAGAATATACTGACCACCCCAACTCAGGTGAGTGTAAAAGAGCTAAGAGACTGAGTCTGCACTCTGGCTGTTCTCTGCACATCACTGAAGTCACCACTGATGATTCTGGACGCTACATCTGTCAGCAGTATGAGGGAGAGGGTAAACCCCAAATCAGAAACGATGCTCCAGTTCATCTGTCAGTTCTTTCTGGTACGCTTTCCTTTGTTCCAGCAATCAGAGATCACACAAGGTGGCATCAAGGTCTAAAAAATATCTTTAGAAAAGTCATACCATGGTAATTAAAGAAGCCCTATGCAGGTCTGGTTATTCCTTTGCTGTTTCTGGGTTTTCGTCTGATTTGGGCTCGCATTTTTCACGACATAGCTCCCCCTGCAGCTTCGGTAGCAAGTGACTGCTACGCTAAACCCCCACTAGCTAGCGAGCTAGCCATCAAGAAACCAAGCTAAACACATACAGGGCTCACAATAAAACGGTCGAGCAAACACATTGTTCAAGAGACTATCAAACCACATTACAAAAACGAAGTTCACCCAAGGGTAGCCTACTTACAATTTCAACAGCAACAAAGCAAAGTCGGAGTCCGTTTTGCAGTCTTAGACTGACAATCTGACTACATTTTTGAGATGCGTTTGCATATTTCTGCTGAATCACATCCGGATTTGTTCGGGACGGGACCAGAAAGTTGCATATTCGTTTTTTCCGCGGAGAAGCACTAGGGGGAGACGAAGCACCCACCAAACGACCCAAAAAGTGTTGTAGAACCATCAGAACAACTCTCAACCTGCATAATTAAGGTCATTTTTGCTAAAATTGTTGTGTAGGGCTTCTTTAACTCTGTCAATGTTCAATAATAAACCATTTCTCTGTAAAGGTCTCAAATACTGATGATGTAATTTCCCCCCGCAGTCTCAATGTACTCCAAAGTGACTGAGATAGAGGCAGGAAGTAATGTGACTCTCCACTGTGCCCTGCACACACATCATAATTGTATTTAGCAATTGTCTGATAGCTACTTTTCACTGTGCCATTAAACAGATATTAACCTCTCATCTTCCTCAAACTCTGTATCAAAATCCTCTACACCAAAGACAACAATGGACACCCCTTCCAACTCAGGCTCATCAGGTACAGCATGATGACTGTGATCAACTCTGTGTCAGATAATAATGCTACAGTTATTCTACGTAACTACTTTATGCACTACGTTTAAGCATTATGTACAATCATTTGATCAGACAGGTGCTAAACCCACATTTCCTCCAAGTACACAAGTCTCAGGTATGACACGAAGATCATGTTAATATTATTATGACTTAGATACATTGTTCAATCACACAGGTGACACATGTCTTCCTTTACATCAAAAACAGCAGTCACCAATCTTTCTCCAAGCAGAGTGCACACTAACTAACATAGGGTCTTTTGACAGACAGTTATGCAAATTGTAAAAGAGACATCTGGCTTTTAAAAGTCATAATTTTATTTAGCAATTGTCTGATTGTCTGGAAATCTGGAACTCTGTGCCTAAACCTCTGATGACCTCATGACAACATTTATAACTTTGAAATGTATAAATGACGAACAGACCATTACACGTGAATGGAAAAACAGTAAAGCCCATGTAATGTATGAGATATTAATTGTACCACCAGATGTACAACCGTCCTCCCCTCCTGATAGCATAACCAGTAGAGCTTCATCAGACAGCTGCCCACCACACCACTCCTCAGGTAACACTGTGTGTGTGTATGTTTGTTTGTGTGTGAGTGTGTGTGTGTGTGTGTTTGTGCAGAAGAATGTGTGCACCCCTGCTGTAACCTATAAGATGTTTTAATTGTACCACCAGATGTACAACTGTCCTCCCCTCCTGATAGCATAACCAGTACAGCTTCATCAGACAGCTGCCCATCACGCCACTCCTCAGGTAAGACTGTGTGTGTTTGTGTGTGTGTGTGTGTGTGTGTGTGTGTGTGTGCGTTTGTACCTTTGTCAGCATTTAGCTTCAGAAAGCATGATCAAAATGTTTCAAACCTATGAATTTGGATCTGCTCAGGTGTGAGCTGTCCCACTGCTCAGGTGTGTGTGTGTGTGTGTGTGTGTGTGGCCTCACACCACTATTCGGCTCACACCGGTATCACTACACCTGTGAGCTCATTTAGGAGAGGCACCTCTGCCTATAGCTTCCAATTGCAAAACTATCTACACAATATAAAATAGTACAAATATGCCGTTTCTCTTTGCCCCCCCAGGTGTCCATGTGGCTGTTAAAGCTGCTGCCACTATCAGTCTGTTTGTGGCTGTGGTCATAGTTGTGGTCATCCACAGGAAGAGATCAGGTGAGTGGATAATGCAGATCCACACTGCAGCTCTTTCCTCTACTGATGTTGATCTCACTCTGACTGATGCAGCTCCATCAATCTGAGCTGCTGCAGATACACTCTGCTGTTTCTCTGATACATCTCTATCTGTTTCTGCCTCTCAGGGGACCCCCAGGGCAAACCCAAGACCTCGGTAAGTGAAACACACACATCATCATTTTAGGGGGTCGGTTTTATGCTAACGGGACCCCATTAATATGGTCTCCTCTCTCTTGTCCTTCAAGGCTCCTAGTGTTGGATCAGCTGCAACCAGCCAGTCCTTGTAGCCTTGTTCTCCTTATGGGCTCTTTAGACCCAGCTGTTCACAGAGTCTCCATCACCTGAGTCCACCTCCATCCACTGCACATGAGGAGCTACAGAATGCCAGGCTGGGGTTTAGGGAGTTAACAGTGTAACTGCTTTAAGTTCTGAAAGCCTGAAAACCTCTCTGAGTGAGTCCCATCCTGTCTCTTCTAGTTTTGTATAACTGAATGCAAAGCTTCTTTGAATGTACGTATGTATGTTCTTTGTATCTGTAGATGAAGGGAGTGGGCCCGCTGTCTAACCCTTATAAGACATTCTTCTTTCACACAGCATAGATAGCTTTGGTTCTGTTTAGATACAGACAATAGATTATATGTACACATTTAATACTTTATCTCACCTACCTTTCATATGTACCTGTTCACTGTTTTCAAAGGTATGTTGATGCTTAAATAAATTTCACCTGGCATCTATTTTTTGTACTTGGACTACCACATTTTTTTTTTCATAGTAGCCTGTGAGACAACACACACATGTGGTGGCTTTGCAAGTTCAATGTACCCAGAATAACCTTTTTAAAAGTGTAAATTAAAAAGCATATGGCTGAAACCCTCTATGAGATCTTGAACTGCTTTGTGTGTGTTTTCTTTGGTGCCCACTAGAGCACTGTTATCTAATGGAGGAACTATAGCGGCTTTTTCACATTATTACAGCTACTGATATGACGAAAGCACCTCAGTGTTCTGTGATTCTTTTACAGTAAGACACGGCATTTCTCCACTCTCAGGAGTGTAACACACACATGTACATGTATGCACATACACCAACATGTATACACACACACACACACACACACACACACACAAACGCACGCACGCAGTAATGGTCTTTAATAGGACTGCCTGATCAGATGAGTTGTCCTGTAGGCTAGGGTATCACTTACTTCATGCAGTAGTGGTAGGAAATAAAGTTGATGGTTATCTGAAGCACACAAATATAAATACACACACACACACACACACATACAAGTGGGCCCTTCCTAGTCCGACATTGCCCTTAACCCTTGCCATATGGGATCAGACTATTCAAACTGGGATCTTATCTTTTCCCCACAGGCTACCGTATGGTGCAAATGTCAGAGTTGCCAACGTGCACAATTTTGCCATGAGTTTTATAATCTTTAGTAAGAAAAACATAACATTCCTTAACAGCAAATGGAAAAATATGCACCTGTTATGGTCAAACAGCTTTTATTGTCAATCTCACTACTCTCACATCAAGCTATTCTTGAAAGGCAACTCTGAAATGTGTGTATTCTGCTATCAGCTCTCAGCACCACAACAGGAACAGGAGGGGTAGGACCTCTTCACACACGTTGTGCACGCGCACGCACACACACACTCACACACTCTCTCTCTCTCACACACACACAGAAGACAGAGAAGAGGAGAGGTCTCTATGTCTGTGTGTGTAGATTTCCAGACACCCTAAGTTTTACCTAAGGCCGGCTGCAGAATGCAGGCGTGGCATGAGCGCGCATTTTCAGCACAGCTCGAGCTGTGCATGAGACGTGCGTGTCACGCAGGCAGTGTGCATCCTCTAACCTGTTAACATTGGAGCCAAAATAAAAACGGACAACCACCCAGCTGACACGCTCACGATAACGCTACACCGGCAGTCTGCAGCCGGCCTAAGAGTCCGAAAGGTCCTATAGTAGTGAACATCTGTCTGATCTGCCCACAACAAAATACTTTTTTGCATCAAATGCAAGACTGCATTGTGTAGAGACAGCAGCCCTCACACGTCTGTATCTCTGTCGCAACTGTACGTACGCATATTCTCTGGATATACAAAAATAATCTTGCAATGACACCTCCCGAGCTTCGTATAGTGCTCACACTTATGTGTCTCTGTTAGAACTGTGTACCAAAACCTCTGATGACCTCATGCCAACATTTATAAATTTGAAATGTATGTTATTGCTTGAATAAAATCACCTGGCATCTTTTTTTTTGTACTTGGACTACCATATTATTTGTTTGTTGAGACAACACATGTGGTGGCTATGAGTTCAATGTACCCAGGATAACCTTTATAAAAGTGGAAATTAAAAAGTATATGAGTGGAACTGCTTTGTGTGTGTGTTTTCTTTGGTGCCCACTAGAACACTAATGGAGGAACTATAGCGGCTTTTTCACATTATTAGAGCTACTGACCTCATGAAAGCACCTCAGTGTTGTGATTCTTTTAAGAGATGGCATTTCTCCACTCTTCAGGAGTGTAACACACACATGAACAGATGCACATACACCAACATGTATACACACACACACACACACACACACACACATATACAGTATACACACACTTCCATATGCACACACCAAACACACACACATGCACACAAACACGTCGTAATGGTCTTTAATAGGACTGCCAGATCAGATGAGTTGTCCTGTAGGCTAAGGCATCACTTACTTCATACAGTAGTCGTCAAAAATACAGTTGACGGTTATCTGAAACACACACACACACACACACACACACACACACACACACACACACACACACACACACATACAAGTGGGCCTTTCATAGTCTGCCTTTGCCCTTAGACCTTGCCACATGCATTTGGTATCAGACTATTCAAACTGGGATCTTATCTTTTCATATCAAATGTCAGGGTTGCCAAAGTGTGTCTTTTGCCATCAGTTTTATAACCTTTAGTATAAAAAAATTAACATTCCATTACAAAAATGGAAATATATGCAACTGTTATTGTCAAACAGCTGTTGTCAATTGTCAATCTCTCTACTCTCACATCAAGTCCTTGAAAGGCAATTCTGACACGTGTGTATTCTGCTATCAGCTCTCAGCACCACAAACACCACAGGAGGAGCAGGAGGGGTTGGACCTCGTCACACGCGTCACATAGCTGCATTTAAAGGAAACACACACAGAAGAAAGACGCACACTGAGCCTGCAGTCCCATTACCAGCACTGTACGCACACACACACACACACACAGAAGACAGAGAAGAGGAGAGGAGGAAGATGGCGTCCATCCCCTGTGTGCTGATAATGATGCTGATCTGCTGGACTCAGGACCACATGGGTGAGTTACATGTGACTAACGTTACCTCAATAACCACCAGTACAAGTCCTGCCTTGTTTCAATATCTTATAGTCTTTGTGTGTGTGTGCGTGTGTGTGTGTGTGTTTGTCGGTGTGTTTCTACTGTGTGCATGCATCGGGGCAGCCGTGGCCTACTGGTTAGCACTTCGGACTGGTAACCGTAGAGTTGCCGGTTCGAACCCTGACCAGTAGGCACGGCTGAAGTGCCCTTGACCTAACCGCTCACTGCTCCCCGAGCGCCACTGTTGTTGCAGGCAGCTCACTGCGCTGGGATTAGTGTGTGCTTCACCTCACTGTGTGTTCACTGTGTGCTGAGTGTGTTTCACTAATTCACGGATTGGGATAAATGCAGAGACCAAATTTCCCTCAGGGGATAAAAAGAGTATATATACTTATACTTACTTAAGTGTGTCAGGGAGTGACCCGTCAAATCTGGACAATAGACTTTCAGACACCCTAAGTTTTACCTAAGGGTCTAAGGTAGTAGTGAACATCTGTCTGATCTGCCCGCAACAAAAGACTTTTTTGAATCAAATGCAAGACTGCATTGTGTCCAGAGACAGTAGTCCTCACACTTCTGTGTCTCTGTCACAACTGTATACACGCACATTCTCTGGATATACAAAAATAATCTTGCAATGACACCCCTCAGGCTTTGTATATAGTAGTCCTCACACTTCTGTGTCTCTGTTAGAACTGTGTACCAAAACCTCTGATGACCTCATGCCAACATTTATAACTTTGAAATGTATAAATGACAAGTGACAAGTTACATTACAAGTGAATGAAAAAAGTAAAGCACTTCATCCACTACTATTCACTATTAGTGTTTCATACATACAGTTAAACCCAAAATTATTACCCTTTGTAAATAATCAATGGAAACATCTTTATTTGCTATCACAGCTCTCAAAATGGTTCTTATAATACCTAAAAAGCCTCTCCATGTCTCTACAATGATTATAAACCGCACCTTTTTAGCAGCAATCTGGGTTGTGACACAGGAATGCTTCTTTGCCATCACTTTGGCCTTGTGCTCCCTTTTTGGACGGATTGAGGTCTGGACTCTGGCTGGGCCACTCTAAAATGATGATTTTCCAGTCATTTTCAGTCAGAACAAACACATTGGTCAAGAGAAAATCAACATTAAATCGATATTTGCCAAGGGTATGAATAATGTTAGGCTTAACAGTAAACTATCATATTTTACTATTATCAACTATAACTGATTTAAGGTTTCTCATATCAGGTGTGAGAGGGGAAACCCCCCCTGTGTTCTCCAGTGTGGGGCAGAACGCCACTCTGACCTGTGGTAACGTGGTTCAGCCTGACTGCTCCACTACAACATGGTTATACAGTGGTGGTGGAAGAGCTGTAGTTGGATTGGTTAAACTTGGGAATGTCGAAGAATGCACTGACCGCCCCAACTCAGATCAGTGTAAAAGAGCTAAGAGACTGAGTCTGCACTCTGGCTGTTCTCTGCACATCACTGAAGTCACCACTGATGATGCTGGACCCTACATCTGTCAGCAGTATGAGGGAGAGGATAAACCCAAAATCAGAGACGATGCTCCAGTTCATCTGTCAGTTCTCTCTGGTACGCTTTCCTTTGTTCCAGCAATCAAAGGTCTAAAAACATATCTATAGAAAAGTCATATCATGGTGATTAACTCTGTCAATGTTCAATAATTGTATAGACTTTGTCTGTCTGTGTTTTCAGATATGTGTGTATTACCAATTATCAGATGTGCTTGCATTTTGGAAGTGTTTTCCCAAACAGGAGATTTCATAATCTCACGTGAATTGTTCTCTTTTGAAGTGGCCCCTAGCTATTTTAATCCGATCCGCGTCACGGAAAACTATGACACGCAGACAGCAAACTGACTACAAAATGCATCCGCCGCGGAGGTAGGCTACGGTGAACTCCGGAACGGATCCAGAAAGCGGATCTGAAACTGCGTCCACTTGCACACCGTTCCGGTCCGACACCGCGTCGGTCCCTTTGCGTATCTGTACATAAAACATCCGCCCCGGTTTTGCTTTGGATCCGCGAAAGAGCCAATGCAGACAAAGTCTGTAATGCCACTTATTTTCCCCACACTGTCTGATAACATCCTCCTCATCCCAAATTCATGAAATGAATCCAGTGTGTGAACGTGAGTGCACTTAAAAGGTGTCAGGAGGAGAAAGTTGAAATACGAGGCTTGACGTGTCTATGTGGGTTTTGGTATGTGATTAGGCCTATAGGCTACATTGGGATACATCTACATTACATTTGGCTGATGCATTTTTAACCAAAAGCGACTAACAACTTAAGCTTTTTAAGGCAATTCTCTCAACAATTCTATTTAAAAAGGTAGAGTACAATAAGAATAAGTGCATCAGAGTGCTGTTTTTAAACAGTCGAGTGTCAGTTCTAGTCAGGTGGTAAGTGCTTGGATCAGCAAGTGTAATTAGTGCTACGAGAGGAGATGTTCTGATTATAAATACAGGTCAATGGAATTTGTAAAGGGCATGGTCTCTTAATTGGAAAACAACAATGTGTAGCCTGCAAAGGACTATTTTAAAACTGAAACAATTTGGAAAAAATAAAACATTTTATTTAACAACTATGAGTAATTAATCATTAAACAAGTCAAACGAAAGAACACATAAACGTAAAGAGCCTATGAATCATCAGCCTCGGCCTGGTTAGACTGGTTGGTGAGACGTCGCCTTGCTGCGCCACGGTCTGCAGCCAAGTTGAGCCATCTTATGACATGACGTTGAATGCCTATGTCTGTGGCTGTGCGACACAAACCATTTGCACGTACTGCACCTGTAAGAACAAAAATAACATTTTCAATTCAGCATGCATTTGGTAGGCTACTCTACCCCCTCTTCACCCCCATGGTAAGCCCGTCTCCAAACAACGTCCAACCTTGCACGGCAGAACCCATGGTCCCGTTTCCTACTAAACAAATGGTCAGGGCAGTGATAGCGTTATGTTTCAATTACCGCAAAACTGGGGGACATTGGGTGCATTGCAAAAGAACGGCTTTCAAAGTGCAGGTCCAAAGTGGAAAACTGCACAGCACGCAGGCATCTTTGCAGCCCAGGCTGCCCAGTTATTGGCTGGATTGTGTTGCCAGATTGGGCATCTTTTGACTTTGTGGACTGGGGAAAATAAGCCTTAGGCTTAGGCGGGCAGAATTTTTTAAAAAAAAGAGTTAAATTGTTTATCTGTGACAAAATCGTGACAAATCGTTGTTAGGACGTTTTTTTTTTGTTGTTGAAGAGGGCAAGTTTTCGATCATGATTGGGCGGAAATCCCCCAACTCAATCTTGCAACATCATTCGACCCCAGGCGCGCACAATCTCAGCAAGACAGAAACACGTGGAGCCTCAGCGGATTTTCTACAACATCACATAAAGGTATGCTCCCTTATTATTTCGTTTAGATAACTGCGCTAAGTTTTGCTGATTTTACGGAGTCCGGGAAGGGTCACGTTGGTAAATAGTTTTAGACTGCACTATTGCGTTCCCTCGCAATAGTTTTGCGTTTCCACAGAATACTATTGCGTTCCCTCGCAATACTTTTGCGTTCCCTCGCAATAACTTTTGCGTTCCCTCGCAATACTTTTTGCGTTCCCTCGCAATAACTTTTGCGTTCCCTCGCAATACTTTTTGCGTTCCCTCACTTTAATGTTACTGTGTGAGGCTGGCAACTATAGTTCATAAGGAGAGCTCACAGCTGTGCGAGTTGCAGCAACTATTTCTCCTCTCATGGATCCCGTTCTCTCGTGAATCCATGTTGCCGTCTGCTGTGTGTGTGTGTGTGTGTGTGTGTGTGTGTGTGTGTGTGTGTGCATTGAGTTAGCCTACCCTCTCCCCAGCTCTCCCCCCACTACATCCCACTCACTCACTGTGCGCTCTGATATGACACTGACCATGAACTAACACACTGACAGCGCTGTGTGAATGGGGACTGAAATGTACAGAGCCCAAGTTGAAACTGCAAAGCAACGAAAAAAAATGATCCTGAGGAACACAAAAAGTTATTGCGAGGGAACGCAATAGTGTGGTCTAAAAATATTTAACAATGTGACCCTTCCCGGGCTCCGTAGTACGTAGATTTACGTTACAAACATTACAAACAGAAGTTTCTGTCGTTAACATGGTACAGAAAGGGTTGAAGTTGGTCGTCAGTATTCAATGATCTGTGGTAACTCTATGTTAACAGGTGTAGTGAGCTTGTATTCATCTGAAATAGAACTTAGCTAACTGCTGTACCATTTATTGCATACAATAGAAGCTAATGGTGCTACTTACCAAGACATAACTGCTCATTTTATTACTGGGCTAATGTTATACTGTGTTATTTTGCCTCTATTCCCCTGCCCTATCTCCTTTTGTAAAGCGACCTTGGGTTACTTGAAAGGCGCTATATAAAACCAAGTTATTATTATTATTATTATTATTATTATTATAAAACAGAGCCCTTTTGCTATTTAGTGGTAAGTTAAGTTGCTTTGGCTATATATTCTCTATGCCGTAATGGTACAATAGCCAAGTTAACCGTGTGTGTGTGTGTGTGTGTGTGTGTGTTAACCCTAGATACTTCTTAGCCTACGCTGGGGACGGTAAAAGTGACATGACCACAGAACGTAAGTACCCCAACACATGTTCACATTGCTGTGTGATATGCTTAAAGAACTATAATGCAACTTTAACCTTAGCGCTCAATAGTTGAGATACCCAGCAGCTAACGTCATGCGCAGTAGTTGACATTGGAAGGGGGTGGTGGACAGCACGAGCTTAGGTAGGACACGAGTTCCTGACAGAATGCTAACGCTTTAATGCCTTTTTGCAAACGTGCACATCATACATTTCATTACCACTGTCATGGCCAAGTTTAGGAAGAGATAGCCAATGATTATGCCATGTTGAAGGCTGGGGGCGGCATGTTGGCTTCAGTACCAGATTTTCCCTGTAGACCAGATTTTTTTGCCCTAAAAATATTTGAATTTCAAAGTAGAAAATGAACGTTATTTGTTGTACAACATAAATTATAGCCCAACCAGGTTTGTGTTATTTGTGAGGATAAATTAACATGTGTAGGGAGGAGAATACAGAAGGTAAGGCAGTGTGGTCCTTCATGAAAGTCTAATCCCACCCCCGCTATAAATTGAAAATAATATCATTATCAGACTTAGATGTTTTTTCTTTGACAACTTTTATGGAATCGATTGGGAAGAGTGAATGTTCTTATTCAGAAAGCACCCTGTATGTAAACAGATTTTTAAGCTGCACAGTTTCAAAAAGTGTATAGTTGCTATTTTTATGACTCATGTAAAATATTTAAGATGCTTATGTGTCCCTTTGATGCTATTGTCACTAGCACTTCTCTTAAGGCCTCGAGGGAGGCTTACCAATGTACACACCACACACCTATCGACCAGGCCACCTGTGTATGGCCAGATATGGCTACTGTTACACCTCCCTTCCCTTCCCTACTGCTAAATACTTAAAGTGACTTATGGTACAGCACTGTCTTTGACGACATGTGTCCGAACGCCCTCTTGCCGTTTGCCCTCTTCCAGCTTCCAGGTCTTGGCCACTTCTTCATTGAACATCTGAGAGAGGATGGTCCACACCACTCTCTTCACATCTTGAAGAAATCTAAAAGTAAGTCACAAAACACCTTAAAATACAGACAAGGTATAAAGCCCTGATGTAATAACTTGTACGACAATCTTTGCCCCACCTCCATCCCCCCCCCCACCCCCCCAACCCCACCAATCTTCTTCCTGCCACCAACTGTAAAGCCTATGTCTAGATGTGTATGTAAAAGTGACAGCAGTGACTTGCACACTCCAGTGTAGTACCACTGGCTAATTAGTGTTGAGGGTGACTGGCAGGAGCATACCATTCTTTGTTTGGCTGCTGCGTTGGAATGAAACGCATGCTTCAAGCTCATCCACCGCTTCCATTGATTCGATGGGCAGCTGAATGCATTCAGGAAGCTCTAGCTCTGGAGGTGTTGAAGTGTCGAGCACCCTGCTGCTCAAGTGATTGACCTTGGCCACCAGCTGGTCCTGCTGCTGCTTAAAGCGATGGTTCGGAGTAATTTTACCCTAGGGTTCTTTGCACCATGACCCCGAGCCAAACACCCTCCCAGAACCTTTTTTCCCTTGGTCGAGCCCTGGTCGAGTAGCGCCGTCAGAAACTTATGACGTTCTGCAGTCATGATGGAACCAACTTTTATCTCGTAAATTACCCCACTAATAATGCCCTGAATGCTACGAAACTTCTGCAGTAGTACAACTACAACATTTAGTCCAATAACGAGGCATTAGAAAGTTTGTAAGTGCACCAGGAGTTTATTTAAATAAGACTTGCCTGATTATCTGCTACTATACCGCTGCATCAACGTTTCTTCCGTGATTTGGGAAAAGCCTGTAAAAGTCCTTAAAGGAAGCGATTACATCAACGTTTTTTGGTATATCCAGTTTAAAATATTTTTTTTCCGAAGTGTTTACAACTTAGTAATAACTAATAATTGTTGCAAACTGGACTACGAACAAAATATTAGTGCATTCCTGGATCTACATCCTTATGCATGCTTCCTGCCAGGACTTTTACAGGCTTTTCCCAAATCACGGAAGAAACGTCGATGCAGCAGTATAGTAGCAGATAATCAGGCAAGTCTTATTTAAATAAACTCCTGGTGTACTTACAAACTTTTTAATGCCTCGTTATTGGACTAAAGGTCGTAGTTGTACTACTGCAGAAGTTTCGTAGCATTCAGGGCATTATTAGTGGGGTAATTTACGAGATAAAAGTTGGTTCCATCACGACTGCAGAACGTCATTAGTTTCTGATAGCGCTACTCGACCAGGGTTCGACCAAGGGAAAAAAGGTTCTGGGAGGGTGTTTGGCTCGGGGTCATGGTGCAAAGGACCCTAGGGTGAAATTACTCCGAACCATCGCTTTAATGTTCCAGCAGGCATAAAATTTGGACCTGAGCAGCTGTTGAATACATAGTATTATAGAATAATTATTCCCCCTCCATTCCACACACTTAAGCCCCCTGTGGTTAAAGTCAAGGTATTATAGCTTTAGTTACAGTTATTTCTTACCAGAACAGTAAAGTAGGAGAGAGGATGCCCTATGCACACTAGGCACGCGCCGAAACGCGTCTGTGCAAATAAAAGTGTATGTATAGTGTGGCCTCTCTCCTACTTTACTTTACGTATTCTAGGCCAGCACTCTTAAAGTATAAAAGTAGACACATTGAGTGAAGCCTGCTCCTATCCTCACTTTCTTACCAGAGCACGCAATGGTTTCTGGGCCATGTCTCCCACCTCTCCAGTTAGGTCTGTTGTTGTTGGTTGCATTGGGCAGGTTGAGAGAGGATTGTTTGTGGTGGTAGTGGTTGGGGAGGGGCAGTTCTGCCAAACACTGTGTTGTTGGGGGGGGGGGGGGGGGGGTCACAATTTAATTTTCTATTTTTCTTTAATATTACTATTAATGCATTCCTTATGTTATTTACTCTTTTTTTTACATCGACTATCGTCGATTTGATAGAGAGAGGGAAAGTAACAAGACAGAGAGAGAATGACAGACACGTGATTGGCCTCTCTTTCTGCTATTTTTGCAGACCTATCTATCAGTTGTTTCTGGTTTCTGAGGGCGGGCTTTATCTCTCTCACTTTCTGTTACGCGATATGACCAAGGAAAATAAGAAAATGTTAGCTAACAAACACATACCACATGCTACACTAAAGTGTATCTCTTAATATAGACTCGAGGTAAAACATCACATTGTTAGGCTAATTTTCTCCTGCCCTGGGTGGGTTAAATGAGACTTGCTAAGGTGAGGTTAACAAGTGTTTTACGTTCACGTTACCGCAGCTGGCCGTTTTGAATTGCTTTGCGAAACAAAACGAATCTGCACTGAGTGTGATTGTGAATTTAGCTCGGCTTAATAGTCTAATATTGTCTTGGAAAGTTTTTGCTTGTTCACAAGTTATTTCAGTTAGCATTATAATTTCCATGTGTTGATGATGGTGAAAACATGTTCTCAAGGAGCGCAGACCTTTCCAAGGCCAAATGTAGCTATTTGCAACAAATCTTAAAGTGGACCTAGCAAAATATTTTGACCTGCTCAGTGATAGGTGTTTAATTAGTTTGTTTTCTGTGTAGCATATAGATCATAATTCTTGATACCGGTAATTAGCGCGCAAACAAGCGAGACCTATAGGCATCTGACCTGACATAGTGCACCTAATGCTGAGACCCACCCCTTTAGTTGGAATGTGCTTTCGGAAATATGTCACCTTTTTCAGCCCTTCTGAGTTTGCAGGTATGTTTATAGATTTCTCCATACCGTGGTACTCACCATCATCCTCAAAGGCATCATCCACGGGGGAGGCAACCCTGCTGTTTCCTAATCGTCAAGTTGGAGCTGAAGGATGGATGGATGGATGGAATTAAGGTGTCAAGCTTATACAACATACACAACACATAGTCACACAGACTTAAGAAACATTCACAGAGGACAACTGTAAGATGACTACATATTCAGTATGCATAGAGAAGATAAAGCTAAAAGCTAAATGGCCATGGGAAGAAAGGACTTCCTCAGCCTGTCTGTTGAGCATGCTAGTGACAAGAGTCTGCCACTAAACCTGCTCTTCCGTGTAGTGAGTGGGGGTCATTTTTGTGGTGGAGAAATAGAAACACATTAATATGAAGGGATATGTCCAGTTTCTTATTTGAAATTATTAGGACATGAATACTCTCTGACTCTTACTTTGACAGAGCTCTGGACTATTTGCAGGGAGTTGGTGACTTGTCCCAGCGGATGGCCCAGATGTGGACCCTTTTTCGGGGTCGGTAGTCCTCCTCTACTGTATATCAGTGTCAACAAAGAAATGTCTGTTTAAATAAAAAAAAGATCTTTATCTACATGCAAGAAAGAGAATGGTTAAACAGGGCATTGATCTCTGTTCTCTGTTATGTGACTGAGAGAATGGCCCAGGCTCAATGTCTGCCCTTACAGACTCACAGACCTAAATGCACGTTCACGCTAAGTTCACGAGAGTTTAGGGTGTCCTGCTGTCTTGGTTGCACACTTCACCCTGTCCTAATCATGCAAGGTGAGCACTCACAGCCTGGCAAAACTCATTCACTTTACAGCGTGAGTCAGTTAAGTCCATGAGGGCTCAGGGCTTAGGTCTCAGGGAGGACATTGAAACTCAGCCAGTAAGATGTATTTTTGGTGGAGATTTCTAAAGCAGAAATTTACATGAAACAGTAGTTCAGAATGTCTAGCATTCGTATGTTCTTGTATGCAGATAAACTACCGTCATTCAACAAATATAAGGTTAAACTGTTTTTTGATTCTGTCTTTTTTTTAAATAAAAATTTAAAAAATTAAATTAAAAAGTTAGTGTTTATGTGTAACATGAATGAAAAACACTGACTTCGCTGTTGTTCCTGTTCATACTCAGTTTGGAGGTCCGAGGTATGGAAGCATATGAGTAGCTTTTTTCAAATGAGAATGCAATCTGCAATATGCAATTCAAAAAGACATTACATTATGCAATTGACAATTCATTATGCAATGTAATATTGCAATTTGCAATAATATCCAACAAATTGTATTTTAATCTGCAAAGTGACAATGAAATCCTAAAATCAATTCCAATAATTTTGGTTAAAAAATAGAATAAACATGGATTGAATTGCATTCCATTTTGCCATGGTACTTCAGTCTCAAAATTCAAATGGCAATTCATTTTGCATTTCAATTTTCAATATTCAGTTTCATCATTTAACTGTCAATTCGTTTTGCAATTTAATATTTAAAGTGCAATGTAGGATTGCATTTTAAAAACATATTTGGCAAAACTGTCAATGCCAGCTTGAAAAGATTTTGGATTATTTTGGGCAAAACGTTTTGCCATCGTTTTGAGGCATTTTATTCAAATGGAAAAGAAATAGCGCCCCCCGTGATTGCATTGCACTTTGGTCACGCTCTTTGTGTTGCAAAATTCAAATGGCCATTCAATCTGCCAAACGCATTGCAATCTGTCTACGGGCTAATGTCTTATTAGACATTCTCTGTTCTTACCCAGTTAGCGTTTGCAATGGAGGAGTTTGCAGTCTCTGGCCGACAGACCCGGCTGTAGAGTACAGTGACAGAGGGGGCATTTGCGATTTTCAAGGGGGCACATTTTTTTTGGGGGGGGGGTGGGGGGTGTTGGCGCCGCAAACATATCATGTCACAGTTGATGAATAATGTTAACCGTGACCGCGAGTAGGCCTAGTGTCCGCGAGACCCAGCTGTGTTCTTACATTATTAAGGCTCTTATGTTGCTGCTGATAACTTTGCCAACCAGCGGCAACTTTAGTAGCATCCCTCCCCCCAGCAATTAGTAGCCTACAAATAAGCATCGTATACAACAATTCAGCGAGATAGATTTGGCCAAACGTGGGCCCGAAGCGACCGCACCCCCTGGTTTGCTTATGAGGCTAGCCAGACCACGGAGGGGAGTCTCCGTTGTGTGTGTGTGTGTGTGTGTGTGTGAGAGAGAGAGAGAGAGAGAGCAGGGCAAGGAAAGGCTGTGAGTTTTAGCCTAACTAACGACAATGGACGACAGAGTGGGCGATCTAGCCCTACTTGTCCTGTGAACTCCAAAGAGCTCCGCGATCTCCCTAATAGGAGAGGTAACCCTCTATTCCCTCCAGTGGTATCCACAGAAGGTCTCCCCACCGTCTAGCCCCCATTAGCTGTAAGGCCTCAGAAATCTTTGAACGGACCAGGTTGACATCAAATCGGACAAGTAGGGCTAGATAGCCCACTCTGTCGTCCATTTTCAGTAATCTGTCCGTTGAGTCAGACTCGTTGACACGGTGGTGTTCTACATAATCAGCCAGAGACCTTAGTGCAGCTGCAAACTTCTCCATTGCAAGCACTAACTGGGTAAGACGTAAACACGGAAGTGACGTAGCCTAGTTCCCGCCTTGACGAGAGACTTGACAGATTGCAATGCGTTTGGCATATTGAATGGCCATTTGAATTTTGCAACACAAAGAGCGTGATCAAAGTGCAATGCAATCACGGGGGGCGCTATTTCTTTTCCATTTGAATAAAATGCCTCAAAACGATGGCAAAACGTTTTGCCCAAAATAATCCAAAATCTTTTCAAGCTGGCATTGACAGTTTTGCCAAATATGTTTTAAAAATGCAATCCTACATTGCACTTTAAATATTAAATTGCAAAACGAATTGACAGTTAAATGATTAAACTGAATATTGAAAATTGAAAAGCAAAAGGAATTGCCATTTGGATTTTGAGACTGAAGTACCATGGCAAAATGGAATGCAATTCAATCCATGTTTATTCTATTTTTTAACCAAAATTATTCAAATTGATTTTAGGATTGCATTGTCACTTTGCAAATTAAAATACAATTTGTTGGAAATTATTGCAAATTGCAATATTAAATTACATAATGAATTGGCAATTGCATAATGTAATGTCATTTTGAATTGCATATTGCAGATTGCATTCTCATTTGAATAAAGCTACTCATATGCTTCCATAGTTTGGAGGTCCGAGGTGCTACATGTCAGAGCTTTCTTCAGGATTTGACGTGCCTCCATGTAAGTATCTGAAAGGTAAACATGAAGCTTGACATGAGTCTTGAAGGAACATGCCACCATTTTATGAAATTGGGTTATTCACAGTCTCCCCTATAGTTAGATGAGTGCATGCACAGTGACAAAAACGTTTTTGCTCACTTATCTTACTCAAGGGGAGACCGTGAATAACCCAATTTCATAAAACGGTGGCATATTCTTTTAAATAGTGGTGGTAGTGGATTTGTAGGTGTAGGATTTGTAAAAACCACTTTGCCATGTAACAACTTTGAGATTTGTTATACCAGATGATTTGATGATTCTGACATCATGAATCTGCCAGTCATCCTGTGGCTCCTCTCCATGTTTTACTGCCCTATCTATTCTTTCATCACTGTTATAAGTTGGCCACGATACACAACCATCCTCGTACCAGCTTTGGGGCACCACTGCTATGGTTTTATTGCTGACTAATTTAACTACACTGCAAAAACTGCTTATCTAACAAAATCTAACCAAGTGTTATTAATCTTATATCAAGATAAAAAAAAATAGTTGGTATTGTTTTCAGTATAAAGAGACTTACCTAGTGCTTTCTTGTGAAATCATTTGACTTAATTTAAAAACAATTTGACTTATTTTAAGACATCTCATCTTGAAAACAAGCAAATTTGTCTGCCAGTGCGTTAAGCAAATTTGTCCTAAAAACAAGCAAATTTGTCTGCCAGTGCGTTGAGCAAATTGGTCTTGATAAGACTCCTTAAAATAAGTTAGTCTTCTTAAATTAAGTCAAAATGATCTTTTGAGAGGGCGCTAGGTAAGTCTTTTCATACTAAAAACAATACCAAATAGATTTTTTAATCTTAATATAAGATCAATAACACTTGGTTAGAATTCATTTTTTGCAGTGTACATGGAACATGGAGAAGACAAGAAAAGAAACAAGTGTGAACGCACAGTTATTGTGAGTCAGAGTAAGAAGTTCTAGTGGAAAAAAGCTTTGACATTTTGTTTTTATTTATTCTGATAATATAGGGGCTCATGTGAAGTGTCAACTTGCACAACATTGATACTGACAGTTGACACCTGAAAGATGATTAACTTCAGCAAAGTACTTACAGCAAGTTATGAGCCCGTTTTCTGATGCAGCCACTGCCAGCAAGTCAACTTTGGTCAGTCCTCAGACCCTGATCTAAACTAGTCATGCTATGATTATGATTGGTACTAAAAAAATGAACAAAAACTATCAATTAATGTCTGAAGTAATTAACTAATTAATGTCTGAACTAATAAACCGATTGAAATGCATTTTTTTCATGTTAATGCAGGAGAGGAAAGGCCACATAACTATCCCTGTGGGGCAGGGCTACACATTTTCCATCAAGTTCCGAAACTTTGGCAGATTTCTCCGATTTTTCTGAAATTACGTAAATATTCAGTGTATCCGAGCTAAATGGGTGGCTAAAGAACAATGACTTCCTTCTATATTCCCTATATACTGTATTGCATAAATGCCCCCTCTAATGCATTCCACAATGTCATTTCCAAGCCTGAAGATGTTGTCACCAGTTGATGTTCTGACAGTCCACTTCTCAGTGGACATCTCGCCATACTGTGCCTTGATGGCCATCCCCCCAACAATAGGGCCCACAAAATGCTGCTGTCTTAAAGTGCTGCCAGGTAATGTGACCTCCCGAATTTTTACTTCTGACAGACGACAAATGATCTGGGCCAAAGGATATTCAGGTTTTCTAATCAGCTTTTTTTATTTTCTGAAGATAATTTTCAAAAGGAAAGGCAGAGAAAGAGTCGACGACCATGCTGCTGAACTTCACCTGCCAGAGGGGCTATGCAGTGTACATTGTAGACAACATGGTGTCTCCCATAAAGTGTAGCAAAGTGCTGCACAAACGACTTTAATAAAGTGTCAGCATAATCAGTGAGGTAGGAAAATGTTGGGCTTGCTAAGATGGAGATGCCAGAGAAGAGTAGCATAAAATTCTGATATAGGTCTTTGTCCAGAAAACTGGCCAGCATTACAGGTCCAGTGTACAAAAGAAACTGCCTTAGCTCAGTAGCCTTCCAGCAATCCAATTCTCTAAGAGATCGAGCAAGCGCCTAACGACACCTAAACACACAAGGTGCATGTAATCTAGGGGAAACTGTGACACCATGCCAACCCCAGTGCCCTCAAATGCATGTGGCCCCTCATGGTGATGTATCTCATCTAACCTCCCAGTCCGGGGCGGGTGTTGTCAAGTCCGCAATAGGTCCATATAATGGCTATACCTGTTGTGTGTGCGTGCTCATGCACAATTGTGTGTGTGTGTGTGTGTGTGAGTGTGTTTGTCCAGAAGAATTTGTGCAGCCCTGCTGTAACCTATGAGATGTTGTACCACCAGATGTACAACCGTCCTCCCCTCCTGATAGCATAACGAGTAGAGCTTCATCAGACAGCTGCCCATCACACCACTCCTCAGGTAACACTGTGTGTGTTTAGGTGAGTGTGTGTGTGGTAGTGTGTGTGTGTGTGTGTGTACTCGTGCAAAAGTGTATGTGTGTATGTGTGTGTGGTAGTGTGTGTGTGTGTACTCGTGCAAAAGTGTATGTGTGTGTGCGGCCTCCCTGGATCCATTTGGGCTTTCATCAATAGCTTGTTGACTTCAGATTCATATTCTATCCCCCAATAGACCAGAATTTGCAGGGTATATAATATAATGGCGGGGGGGGCAATATAAGGTAGGACCGCCACTGCTCTCAGGTGTCCATGTGGCTGTTAAAGCTGCTGCCACTATCAGTCTGTTTGTGGCTGTGGTCATAGTTGTGGTCATCCACAGGAAGAGATCAGGTGAGGGGATACTGCAGATCCACACTGCAGCTCTTTCCTCTACTGATGTTGATCTCACTCTGACTGATGCAGCTCCATCAATCTGAGCTGCTGCAGATACACTCTGCTGTTTCTCTGATACATCTCTATCTGTTTCTGCCTCTCAGGGGACCCCCAGGGCAAACCCAACACCTCGGTAAGTGAAACACACACATCATCATTTTAGGGGGTCAGTTTTATGCTAACGGGACCCCATTAATATGGTCTCCTTCTTGTCCTTCAAGGCTCCTAGTGTTGGATCAGCTGCAACCAGCCAGTCCTTGTAGCCTTGTTCTCCTTATGGGCTCTTTAGACCCAGCTGTTCACAGAGTCTCCATCACCTGAGTCCACCTCCACCCACTGCACATGAGGAGCTACAGAATGCCAGGCTGGGGTTTAGGGAGTTAACAGTGTAACTGCTTTAAGTTCTGAAAGTCTGAAAACCTCTCTAAGTCCCATCATGTCTCTTCTAGTTTTGTATAACTGAATGCAAAGCTTCTACTGTATGAGTGTACACATCTTTAGATGAAGGGAGTGGGCCTGCTGTCTAAGCCCTATAAGACATTCCTCTTTCACACAGCATAGATAGCTTTGTTTCTGTTTAGATACAGACAATGCATTATACATACACATATAAAAAGCTCACTTACTTTTTATATGTACCTCATATAGTATATTGTCTGTTTATGTCTTTATATGGATTTGCTCACTGTTTTCAAAGGTATGTTGTTGCTTAAATAAATATCACCTGGCATCTTTTTTATGTACTTGGACTACCACATTATCTGCTTTTTCATAATAGTCTGTGAGACAACACACGCGTGTTCTGACACACGAGTTAAGTTTTTAAAAGTGGAAAAGCATATGGCTGAAAACCTGTATGAAAACTGCTTTGTCTGCACTGTCTTTGGTAACCACTAGAGCACTGTTATCTAATGGAGGAACTAGCAGCTTATTCACATTATTAAAGCTACTTACCTGAAGAAAGCAGTTCTATGATTGTTTTTTTCTGTGACACATTTCTCCACTCTTCAAGAGTGTAACACACATATGTACGGATGCACATACACCCATATGTAAACACACACACACACACACACACACACACACACACATACACACTTGTACATGCAGACACATACACACACAAACACACACACACACACACACCTCGTAATGGTCTTTAATAGGACTGCCAGATCAGATGAGTTGTCCTGTAAGCTAGGGTATCACTTCATGCAGTAGTGGTGGAAAATAAAGTTGACAGTTATCTGTGGTTAACACACACACCAGTGTCAAGTCTTTTTCTCAGACTCTTTCAGTCGCACACTGAACTATCATGCTGTGTCTGCATCTGTTATCTACTCTGTATCAACACCCCCCCCCCCTTAAAACACACAAATATATACACACACACACAAACACATACAAGTGGGCCTTCATAGTCCGACATTGCCCTTTGCCCTTTTGCCCATATGCATTTGGGATCAGACTATTCAAACTGGGATCATATATTTTCCCCACAGGCTACCGTATGGTGCAAATGTCAGGGTTGCCAATGTACGCACTGTTGCCATGAGTTTTAATGGCGTTTACAAATGGAAATTCTGAAGGAGCGTGACGTGATTTGCAACGCCCTCCTTCAATCAGTCAGGTTACTTATTCGCAGTCAGTCTACATGCTGAAGTTGCAGCATCAGCTTTACTCTGCTCACAACCCACCACTTCCCCTCACGCCTCCTGTCTTCCTTATTTAAAGAATAAAGGGGTGTAAGGCGGGATCATGCTTGACCCCTGACTGCACTGTCAACTCCTGCACGATCCCATGAAGCTCTTCAGGACCCTGGCCAGAGACTTTGCCAAACATGCTCTTCTATAATGCTACTATATCTTTATGCAGATTCCAGAATGTGAACTAGTGAATAATGTTTAGTATGAAATCCTTAGCATTTCATAGTAAAAATTGGTAATATATGCAGCTGTTATGGTCCAATACATTTCATTGTCAATCTCACTACTCTCACATCAAGTCAGCCTTGAAACGCAATTCTGATACGTGTGTATTCTGCTATCAGCTCTCAGCACCACAAACACCACAGGAGGAACAGGAGGGGTTGGACCTCGTCACACACGTCACATAGCTGCATTTAGAGGAAACACACACTGAAGAAAGACGCACACTGAGCCTGCAGTCCCATTCAGCTACCAGCTCTGTATCACACACACACACACACACACAGAAGACAGAGAAGAGGAGAGGAGGAAGATGGCGTCCATCCCCTGTGTGCTGATAGTGTTGCTGATCTGCTGGACTCAGGACCACATGGGTGAGTTACATGTGACTAACCACCATGACCTCCATAACCACCAGTACAAGTCCTGTCTCGTTTCAATATCTTATGCGGTCTGTCTGTGTGTGTGTGTGTGTGTGTGTGTGTGTGTGTGTGTGTGTGTGTGTGTCCTAGTGTTTCTCCTGTGTGCATGCATGTGTGTCAGGGAGGTCCCGTAAAGCAGATGGTCAAATCTGGACAATAGACTTTCAGACATCCTAAGTTTTACCTAAGGGTCCAAAAGGTCCTATAGTAGTGGACATGTGTCTGATCTGACCCCAACAAATGACTTTTTTGCATCAATTGCAAGACTGCATTGTGTCTAGAGACAGTAGCCCTCACACTTCTGTGTCTCTGTTACAACTGTATACCGACACATTGGACCCTATTTTCGAGACGCTAAACCCGGTGCAAAGTGTGTTATTATCCCGACGCAAAGCTTTTTCCGCTAAAAAGCATTGCCACCTACCAAAAAAAACTACAGTATAACGAAAGGCGCATATGAAGCACAGCTGAAGACGTCACAAGATGTAAGCAGCAACTCCTCTGTAGGATAAATGTCCTTAGGTGTTTTATTCAGTCATTCGAACATTATTGGGGTACGTTTGCTTTTTTCAGGCTATGTTTTCAATGGTAACCCATTGTCAGTCAATTTAGTGAAAGTAATTAACTGTGTATAACTGTTTTGTCGTTGACTATGGCGCCAAGTAAGTAAGTCCTTTGAGTTCAAATAATAGATGAGTACAGATGCATGTAGCCTATACTCTGCTATGCTTTAGTAAAGCATGGTTTAGTGGAATACCTGTTCCATCCAGTCGCGTGTAAACAGATTCCAAATGATGATATCAAAATACTGATGCGCTGTTTGAAGTTGTGCAGATGTCATTCTCATTGATTTAAAGGATGTTACGCCCAAAACACAACGTTTCGACCAGAGGTCTTCGTCAGGTATCAAGAAGATGAGCGGGTGGGTGGAGATATGTATAGACAAAGTAGTGGGTAATGCCCCATATCCACCAATCAGTCTGTCCTATCCATTAATGCATCAGACAATTGTAAGCAAATGGCCTATATGGCCTACATCAGCCCACCAAGTGTTACAGTTAGATAGATAGATAGATAGATACTTTATTGATCCCTAGGGGAAATTCAAGGAAATTCAGTTGCATCAATTCAATCCTTGCACACATTACAAGAAAAAAAAGGAAAAAAGGAACATAAGAAAAAAAGGGAAAAGTTGATATTTCCAAGTCTCCAATGTCTTGTGGCAGACGAAAGAAGAGTAAATGTGCAGTATGGTCAATCTCACACACTGTAGAGAAACAAATGACAGATTTTTAGAAAATAATCATAAACGTTTTGAAAAACACTTATAAAAAGGGTTTTATATCAAACTCCTCGTTCAGTCCAAATGGAGCCATGGTATTGAGGGGCATGTATATAATACGTTTCACGCTGTAAAAGCAGTCGTTCAAGGTCACCACCTCTAGGTGCCCTTGTGGTCTTGCTTATGTTGGTAAGACATGTAGAGCTTTGCGCACACACATTAGTGAACACCGGAGTAATATCAGGTGTGGGGATGAGAGGAACCCTGTAGCGGCACATTTCAAAGAAGCTGGGCACAATATCAGCACCCTTCGCTATATGGGCATTGAAAAAGTGGAACGGCCACCTAGGGGTGGTGACCTAGAACGACTGCTTTTACAGCGTGAAACGAAAATATCAACTTTTCCCTTTTTTTCTTATGTTCCCTTTTTCCTTTTTTTTTTCTTGTAATGTGTGGCACTTGTACAGATGTGAGGGATTGGGTGTGTTTTTCAGTCTGGTGTATAATGACCTATGCAAAGGATTGAATTGATGCAACTGTAACACTTGGTGGGCTGATGTAGGCCATATAGGCCATTTGCTTACAATTGTCTGATGCATTAATGGATAGGACAGACTGATTGGTGGATATGGGGCATTACCCACTACTTTGTCTATATATATCTCCACCCACCCGCTCATCTTCTTGATACCTGACGAAGACCTCTGGTCGAAACGTTGTGTTAATAAACCACTCTGGGAGCTTATAGAAACAGTGTGCGGGTATCTTTTTATTTTTCAATTGTTGGCTAAGCCTTATACCCAGCACCTGTTTAAATTTTGCAGATGTGCGTGCACTCCACTCTTTGACGTCCAAAACACACCCATGACTGATTAAGAAACATAAGATCCACCTTTTCGTGCCAGGCGCCTGAGGTTTGATAACAAAACCATCCCGAATGGACAAACCCCTAAATGTATTACTATGCTATACTATTACTATTACACTATTCACTAGTGACCATGCGTTTTAGATCGCTAAAATAGGGCCCATTCTCTCTTTTGTACTGAACTGTAAACTATATCATATTTTACTATTATGAACTATAACTGATTTAAGGTTTCTCATATCAGGTGTCAGAGGGGAAACCCCCCCTGTGTTCTCCAGTGTGGGGCAGAACGCCACTCTGGCCTGTGGTAATGTGGTTCAACCTGACTGCTCCACTACTACATGGATATACAGTGATGGAAAAGCTACAGTTGAACTGGTTCAACTTGGGAAGGTCAAAGAATGTGCTGACCCCCCCAACTCAGATGAGTGTAAAAGAGCTAAGAGAATGAGTCTGCACTCTGGCTGTTCTCTGCACATCACTGAAGTCACCACTGATGATGCTGGACCCTACATCTGTCAGCAGTATGAGGGAGAGGGTAAAGCCAAAATCAGAAACGATACTTCAGTTCATCTGTCAGTTCTTTCTGGTACGCTTTCCTTTGTTCCAGCAATCACACAAGGTGGTATCAAGGTCTAGAACATATATTTAGAAAAGTCATATCATGATGATTTTCTGTCAATGTTCAATAATTGTATAGACCATTTCTGTGTAAAGGTCTCAAATACTGATGATGTCATTTCCCCCTGAAGTCTCAACGTCCCCCAAAGTGACTGAGATGGAGGCAGGAAGTCATGTGACTCTCCACTCTTATTTGTTAAGTTGTCTGGATGGGGTCTAGTTCTAAAACCCTCATGATATCCCTGTCCTGAATGTGAAACTATTTTAAAGAATGACTGTGAATGCTACATTGCATTGAGTTAACAACCTGCAAAGGCGATTCAAATGTTTATGCTTCATTAGATTTTTAGATTAGATTAGATTAGATTAGATCAAACTTTATTGTCATGTTGTATTGAGTACCAGTACAGAGACAATACAAAATGTAATATCTGACATATAATGCACTGTGGACTATAGTATACAGTTAAGCAAGTGGCATGGTTCACAGTAGAGATATGTACAGTGTAATAACACTAACATTATAAGAGCAGAATTAATATGGATATGCAGTATGGACGATATACAGATATATACAGTATGTACAGGTATGAGCAGTGTATTAACAGTAACATTATACTAGTAAAAAAAAGGTGTGGGCCTCTGTGCAGTATTAACAGTATTCAGATATATGCAGTTGACTACAGAGTCAGTAAAAGTGTAAAATACTCTATGGAGTATTAGTAAAAGTGAGTGAGTTAGAGTTAGATATGTACATTGTTCAATCACAGAGGTGTTAAACCTACGTCTTCCTTTCCTTGACAGCACATTAACTGGCATGGTGTTTTATGACTGAATGTATGTTATTATCAGTGATATGACAAGAGTTTAATTACGTTTCATTTGACCAGCATGCTGTTTGACCACACAGATGTGCACAGATGTCCAGAGCTTCCTCTTCCAAAGTTACAATATTCTAACCTCTAAATACTCCATGAGTCTTAGATAATTATGCTATAGTTGAACAAGACACTATTGATTTTAAAACATCATAATTATGACCGCCGCGCAGCGAAGCGGCGGTCATATAGGTTTAGTCAGATTTTTTTTTTTTTTTTTTTTTTTTCTTTTTCGCATGCCCAAATTTCCGTCAATGAGTCCCGGGACACTGAAAGACCGGGGTACACATAACTTGGTGGGCATGTAACCCCACATGGATAGCATGGAACCATCGTTTTTCGTTTTGATCTGTAGCCCCCCCGCTGGACTGGACCCCCCGAAAGGAGGGTAGGGCAGACACAGTTTTCTGTGAATATCTCGAGAACCGTAGGGTTTAGGAGGACCATTTTTTTTTTGTATGTTGATCTCAAGGGGCCATGTCAACCCATTCCATAACCACTCATTTCATGTATAGAGCCACCTAGTTAAACACAAAAAAGTAAAAATGAGGTGTTGTAATTGAAGGTATCTGTGACCTAACATAGTCAAAACTGCACGAAATTGGAAGTGTATGATCATTATAACACCCTCTGTATGCACGCCAAATTTTGTGGAATTCCGTTCATGGGGGGCCACACAATAAATTAATTTATGTTACTATACACCAACTGGCCTGTAGGTGGCCGGAGACAGTTTTCTGTGAATATCTCGAGAACCGTAGGGCCTAGGAGGTCCACCTTTTTTATGTATGTTGGTCTTAACGGGGCATGTCAACCCATCCCATTACCACTTATTTCATGAATAGCGCCACCTAGTTAAAAATTAAAAAGCAAAAAATTAGGTGTTTTCATCACAATATCTCTGGCTGACAAGGTCAAAACTGCACGAAATTAAAAGTGTAGGATCATTATGACACCCTCCGAATGCATGCCAAGTTTTGTGTACTTTCGTTCATGGGGGGCCTTACAATAAAATAATTTATGTGTACATTTAGTGACGTACACCAACAATGATTCCCGGGACACTGAAAGACCGGGGTACACAAAACTTGGTGGGCATGTAACCCCACATGGATAGCATGGAACCGTCATTTTTCGTTTTGATCTGTAGCCCCCCCGCTGGACTTGACCCCCGAAAGGAGGGTAGGGCAGACACAGTTCTCTGTGAATATCTTGAGAACTGTAGGGACTAGGACAGACATGTCAAAGTCAAGGCCCGCGGGCCGGATCCGGCCCGCGAATGAATTATCTACGGCCCCGGGATGATATTTGATTAGTATTAGAACCGGCCCGCAGGCCACAGCCGCCGGCTGCTGTTTTGCACGCACCAATACTCCATTCCCCACAATGCAACGGTAGCCCGCACAAACTCACTGCGGCGCCGCAAGTGGGCCTCGGCTTCATTATTCATCAGTATTCAGTCAGGGCAGATGTCAACTTTCAGCTACCCCCCTCCCCAGTGTTGTGCCTGAACGCGTTCATCGAACGAAAGTTCATGAACTCGTTCATATTTTGAGCGAACGTGAACTGAACGTACTGTATTGCTTGATGAACGCTGTGAACTCGTTCATTCTGGTGTCTGTGAACGGCACGCTCTTTCAGTTTAACTTCGTTGAATAGGGTGCCAGATTTCTACAGAGCCTTCCACGTGAAAACCCGGCTAAAATACACCATAAAAAGGCCTTAACCCTTGTGTTATCCTCAAATCTTACCGACACTCATTATCCTTGGGGTCAATTTGACCCCAGCTAAATAAACCATCAGAAAATGATTATAATTCATATTGTTACCCAGTTTTTTGTGACAGGTACTTAACAAGTGTGTAATAACCACCATCAAAAGCCCTACAAAACAATCCCACCCCCCTACACCCCTTTATGAACCTTGGAACCCTGGCTGGCAATATTGCCCATCCAGTGTCAGCAGCCCAAAGGCTTGCTGTTGCTTCCCGTTTTGACTTATACAGTCCTCCCAAAATGACTTATATGTAATATGTACTTGTGTATGTAATAATGATAATAACAATATGTTCCCATACTATTCAAATAATAATATCCATAATGTGTCAAATATTCATGTAGCCCATGTTTCATACAGCTGGGGTCAAACTGACCCCAAGGAACATCAATGTACAAAATATTTGTACAGGACATTGAAAACAAATTATTGTACAAATGTCATGCTAATTCTGTTGTACCCTTCAATTGAGGAAAAGTCATAAAACATGAAGCAGAAAAAAAAAAGTGAACCATATATTTTATGATGTTAAACGCTGCTTGGGGTCAAATTGACCCCAAGGATAACATGAGGGTTAATATGGCAGCATGCAGGTCACCATTTGTCAAACTATGGGCCGCGGTCCGCAATGTGGACAATGGTCTGCAGAGTGAAATTATTCCCGGGCCATCGTCTGATAATTTGCTGCGCAATTGATCAAGGAGCCGCGCGCGGACAGAAAAAGAAAACAAACATTTCTGCAATTAGGAAATACTTGTTTGGTGTCACCAAACATAGAGGCATAGAATTAAGTCGTGGTATGAGCGTTTATTCAATGCATACGTGTGCACGTTGGTAGCAAAGCTAAGCTTCAACCTATTGGAAGGCTATTTAATTATGAAACGACATTTAATAGAACGACGTGGATTTATGCAACTTCCATAAAAAAACAGAGCACAGACTATATAAAAACACTGTTTGGCATTAAGTATTAAAGTCAGCCAAAAGCTATTAATTAGTCTTAGTTAAAGATAGTTAAAGATCTCCAGATCAGTGATTTACGCATGATCTGATCCGCCATTTACCATTCACAAAAGCTGGTATTGTGTTTCCTGAATCCTTACATTCAGGCATTCAAATTAAATGTAATTAAATAGCATATATATATATATTCTATCAGTGTATGATGCTTGCATGAGGGAAACATCCCAAAACAACGGCACCCATATAATTGCTGTTGTTTTGAAAAGTATTTCTCATGCAAGCATCATGCAACAATGCAAAAACAATGAAACTATTGTAGGCCTAATTATATTTTACATTAGTAAAGCAGTACTCTGATGTGCATGTTTTCACAAACTTTTGTGAACAATCTTGCTTGCCTTGACTGGGCCTCAGGTCAAAGAAGTTTGAGAAAGGCTGATGTAGACGACAAAGCAGCAAGGAGGCATCGTATGATCATTTAAACAAGTTTTATGACAAGGTCAGTGAGGATGGGAAAAATCTTACATTTCTGTGCAAACTTTGCCCGCACTTCAGTCACAGTCATTATTCATTTAATCATTAAATAAAATACAGTACACGTCTTGGTTCAATAGGTTATGTGCAGTCATTTTAATGTTTTAATAAACATTGAACCAGTCCGGCCCTCGGCTTGTAGCAAATTTGTTTTTTTGGCCCTCTAATGTATTTGACTTTGACATCCCTGGACTAGGATGACCATTTTTTTCCGTATGTTTGCCTCCAGGGGTCATGTTAACCCATTTCATGTACACACATGTGCACAAACAGATACACACACACACACATACATTCACAGTAATCATACGTATGACACATACTCACACAGTAGACATATGTACGCTTGCACAGGCACATACGCAGGCACACACACAAGCGCACGCACACGCACACTCACACGCACTCACGCACGCACGCACACGCACACACACACACACACACACACAACATAAACATGAACATGCACACATGCACACAATTCAAGAATTTCTCAGAATTATGAACAGGCAAGATGGAGGTGGGGTTGTATAAAATGAATTTTACATGTGAAATCTATGAACTAATCATGTTTTGGTACTTGTTGTCTAGCAGATATCAGTGAGAATTGAGTACGTGTGGATAATGCAATTTAGTGAGACAGTTAGAATCATATAGGCCTTTCAGCGTGATTTATTTTTGTGGAAAAAATGTGCTGGACTGGGCGGCGGTCATATTTTGTACCGCTCTGCGGTACATCTAGTTTTATTCAGCATAGCTACTTTTCACTGTGTCATCAAACAGATTTTAATCCCACATCTTCCTCAACCTCTGTATCAAAATCCTTTACACCAAAGACAACAAGGGACACCCCTTCCAACTCAGGCTCATCAGGTACAGCATGATGACCATGATCAACTTTGTGTCAGATAATTATGACCCTACGTAACTACTTTATGCACTGCGTTTATGTGTTATGTACAATCATTTATTGATCTTTCAAAGCACATTGCATTACCCCTGTGTATGAAACACGCTATATCAATAAACAAGTAGAGCCTTATGTACTTTTAAACGTCGTAATATCATTCAGCAATCGTCCTCTCCTGAGTGCCTTACAGCTGCCATTAACACATAAAGTGTCATGAACTTGCTGGATGCACACTGGCATCATGTATTGTGACAGAATAGACACAACGTGTTTTGATATCAGTAATATTCTGAAGTTTCAAGTAATGTTTTATCTAACAAACATGTGGATGTTATTATGACCGCCGCGCAGCGAAGCGGCGGTCATATAGGTTTAGTCAGAATGTTTTTTTGTTTTTTTCGCATGCCCAAATTTTCGTCAATGAGTCCCAGGACACTGAAAGACCGGGGTACACGAAACTTGGTGGGCATGTAACCCCACATGGATAGCATGGAACCATCGTTTTTCGTTTTGATCTGTAGCCCCCCCGCTGGACTGGACCCCCCGAAAGGAGGGTAGGGCAGACACAGTTTTTTGTGAATATCTC
Organism: Alosa pseudoharengus; assembly: GCF_046254945.1. Taxonomy (NCBI): domain Eukaryota; kingdom Metazoa; phylum Chordata; class Actinopteri; order Clupeiformes; family Clupeidae; genus Alosa; species Alosa pseudoharengus. Next base: position 26,712,115 of record NW_027468664.1, on the reverse strand, counting down.
GAAAACCGTAGGGTTTAGGAGGACCATTTTTTTCCGTATGTTTGCCTCCAGGGGTCATGTTAACCCATTTCATGTGCACAAACAGATACACACACACACATACATACATTCACAGTAATCATACGTATGACACATACTCACACAGTAGACATATGGACGCTTGCATGCACAGGCACATACGCAGGCACACACACAAGCACGCACACACACACACACACACACATACACACACACACACACACACACCCACACACATAACATAAACATGTACATGCACACATGCACACAATTCAAGAATTTCTCAGAATTATGAACAGGCAAGATGGAGGTGGGGTTGTATAAAATTAATTTTACATGTGAAATCTATGAACTAATCATGTTTTGGTACTTGTTGTCTAGCAGATATCAGTGAGAATTGAGTGTGGATAATGCAATTTAGTGAGACAGAATCATATAGGCCTTTCAGCGTGATTTATTTTTGTGGAAAAAATGTGCTGGACTGGGCAGCGGTCATATTTTGTACCGCTCTGCGGTACATCTAGTTGTTGTTATTGTTGTTTGTTTGTTTGTTTGTTTACAGAAGCAGTCTGAGGACACTGTGACCTACAGCAGCATCATGCAGTTATCTGGTGGTGAGGACCAGAACAGCAGCAGACCAGCTGGAGGACCAGCGGACCCCAATGCTGTTTATGCCACCGTCCAGAAGAGTGACAAGACACAGAATTAATACAGACACATGCATAGGGCCTAGGCATATCCATATACACACGCTTATGCATGCAGGCATGCACGCACATGCACACACACACATACAGTATACATACACACACACACACGCACGCACGCACACACACACACCCGGGCACACACACACACACATATAGTAAGTGTACAAACACATGTACAAGACTTTCTCTCACAGCTCTTTCAGTGGTTAGCGTTGATGACTGACTGTGGGTGTGAAATGTGTCAGTACCCCCCCCCCCCCCCACACACACACACACACACACACACATACACACAAATTCACATGCACTGCACACACACACACACACACACACTCACACTCACACACACACACACACACTCACTCATTCACACACATTTTGGACCCTTAAGTAAAACATAGGCTGTCTTGTCTTACAGTCTTTTGACCAGATTTGACCATCTACTTTACGACCTGACACACATGCACACAGGAGAAACAGACACAGACACACACAGACATTCACACACACACAAACATACACACATACACACACACACACACACACACACACACCTAAACACGGCCAAAAGTCACTGATTTAAAGGCTTGCACAATGCATGAAACATAATAGGACACATTACAGACGAAAAACTAATTCTAACATGATTCAGGAGATATTAGCAAATATTAAAGAGGCGGCTTGTGTCTAACAAGTTCCTCTTTCTCATTGTTGTTTTTTCTCAGAGCAGCGCTTCTGTAAATATTGACATGCTTGATATATGGGTGTTTTCTATGTTCTATGTTATGTTCTGCTCGACTTTTAAGAGTTTTGGAATAAAGTCATTTCATAAGAAACTTTATTATTATTCTTTGACATACATAGTCAGTCACTGTCTTGTTATTGTCTAACACTATTAACCTGTACATTTTCACATATGAGTTCCAAATTCTCAGATCCTTCATGTTACTGTTAGAGTTCTCATATCGAGAATGTCAGCACAGTTCTTCACCCCACAAATCTATTAATGATCTGATAAACCACAGCAGCAGTGTTAGCAGCCTCAGAGCCACTTCCTGAAACTACGGAGGCCGTGCACAAAAGTCAAGAGTAAGCCTCATGACGAGGTGTCTAGTATCTCACAAAACACTGGGAAAAGAGATAAAAATGTGGCTGGAAGTTCCCTGTCACACACCTCTTTAAAAGATGGCGGCTGCCAATTCACTTAAATTACTGTTGATTTAATGTCCTTATTTATACATGTATGGTTTAAAACATGTAAACTGACTCGCTATCATTAAGACAGACACACTGAGAGATTGTCGAGTCTGCTGGGTTTGACACTCTAGAAAAACACACAGGATGTGTTAAGCACTTTGGGTGCCTTAAAAAGACTGTTAAAATGCATGAGTGCCTTGAAAAGAGCGTTAAAAATGCAATGTGTTGCTGTTAAAGAGGAAGTAAAGAGCAGAAGTGAGCTCTACACTGAGCATGCTCACATCATAACAGGCCCAGACCAGCTCCTCCTCTGCAGGCAAACAGATGAGGACCAGACAGGAACATACACACATCAACAGGTGAACTCCTGATGCAGTCACCAACAAATTCTTGAGGAGATACAAAAAGGTGTAAATAAGTTATCAAAAAATCTGTGGTTGAGGCCTTCCAAGTGGGGCATCAGAGAGTTGTTCAACCCCTGGAGGTACCAATGTTGTGCCCCTGAGCGAGGCACTTAAAGGTACAATATGCAAGAATTTCATCTTTACGAAGCCAATTTGATGTTAAAAGAACTTGTAAATACAGCATAGACATAGTGAGTCGCTACCGAGAAAACCAGCCATGCAACTTCAAGAACGGCGGCCCGACAAATCTCGCGAGAATCGTGAAACATTACCTTGTTAGTATAAATGGCGTTTGTAACAAACGGAAGTTCGGGAGGAGCATGACGGAATTTGCCACGCCTCCTTCAATCAGACAGGTTACTTATTCGCAGTCTGCCTCTATCTGCCGAAGTTGCAGCATCGGCGTCACTCCGCTTGCAAGGAGAGCTACTCCGCGGACCATATCTTTGATTAGAGCAGGGTTGGATGTAGGATCGATTGCCCTCGTTTCGCAAGGAAAGCAGGCCTACGTCGCCTTCTCCAACAATCAGTTTATCTTTCCTCTCCTACTATAGCCGATCAACCGAGCACCAGCGCCGCAGCGCAGAGCTCCGTTCCTCCGGCGTCTCCCCTTCTGTTCATGCAACATGTTTTTCAACTCCGCAAGTTATGGCAGCCCGCGTGCAGCCCACTACCTTGTCTTCCGCTACTGCGGCCTCTTTCTCTATTCCTAAACAGCTTTCCCCTGCTCACTCAACTCGCAAGTTATGGCAGCCCGCGTGCAGGCCTCTACCTTGTCTTCCGCTACTGCGGCCTCTTTCTCTATTCCTAAACAGCTTTCCCCTGCTCACCCAACTCGCAAGTTATGGCAGCCCGCGTGCAGCCCTCTACCTTGCCTTCCGCTACTACGGCCTCTTTCTCTTTCCAGCTAATCAACCCTCCCCACTTTTCTCTTTGCCTACCTACGGTGCTGCGCAACCTCCTCCCCCTTCCCCCGTAGCGACCGCGTCGCTACTTTTTTCCCTTTCCCCATCATCTCCCGCCGGTGCGAACCGCGTTCGAGCCCGCATTTTTCCCCAGCCAGGGACCGCGTCCCTGGTTCTCCCTTACCCCTCTTTCCCTGGATTGGTGCCACCACCCTATAGGCTACCGTATCGGCATCTCATCTGAGACCATGTCTACATTAAATAGTAATACAATTTAATCTATGTGGTCATCACAAAATGTATTTAAGGGAGCATCGCTTTAACTCAATGCCGGCGTTGGCCGTAAGGCAGCTGATACACAGGAGCTGTTGCTCTGTCGCTTATTGCCAAGAGGGCAAGGAAGGAATTTTTCTCCTTTAAATGTTGGAGTTTTTTCGCCTTCCTCTGTGTTCATTGAGTCAGCATATTAAAGCCCTTCCCTATCTGACCAAGGGAGCACCTGCACCTGCGTGTAGCTCTGCCCTGTAACTCGGAATCCTCTCTAATAACGTGTTGCTGCTCATTACTTCTCTTGCCGTTATAGCTACCGCAGTTAGCTACAGCAGCCTATTTTAATTGCTTAGGCCTTACTAGCCTACTAAACATTGGGGTGCACTAGATGTTGAACTTCACAACCGCGCGTGTTTGGGCTGTCATTTTCAACATCTACTCTCTCCTGCAGCCCATTTGGCTAATTAGTTTTCCATCGCATGGAAAGATCCCCCTCCAGACTACGGACGCTCCGTTAGTCGCTTTCAAACGCAGCTCAACGCTGTTCTAACGCAAATCGGAATCCCAGCAGGTCGTTACATATTTTATGGTGCAGCCACCAACGCGGCAAATAACGGCCTGTCCGATCAAGCGCTCAAAACTCTCGCCCGTGGTCCTCCGACGCCTATCACTCTTATATCAGATCAAGTCTCTCTGTTCTGAGGGAATTAGCGCTCTCGCGTTGAATTTGTTCGCGTGGTCCTGGCTATAGGGTCCCTCATCTTTAACGCATTTTTTGGGGTGTATTGCGGAATCCTGCACGACTCCTGCCTGCGCAGTTGACTCCTGCACGATCCCGCAAATCACTTCAGGACCCTGGCCAGAGACTTCGCCAAACATGCTTTTCTATTATGCTATTATATCTGTTTGCAAATTACGGAATGTGAACTAGTGAAATGGCGTTTGTAACAAACGGAAGTTCGGAAGGAGCATGACGGAATTTGCCATGCCTCCTTCAATCAGACAGGTTACTTATTCGCAGTCTGCCTCTATCTGCCGAAGTTGCAGCATCGGCGTCACTCCGCTTGCAACCCAGCACCTCCCCTTACGCCTCCCGTCTTCCATAGTTCAAGAATAAGGGGGTGTATTGCGGAATCCTGCACGACTCCTGCCTGCGCAGTTGACTCCTGCACGATCCCGCAAATCACTTCAGGACCCTGGCCAGAGACTTCGCCAAACATGCTTTTCTATTATGCTATTATATCTGTTTGCAAATTACGGAATGTGAACTAGTGAATAGCTCTTTGGAGCTAGTTTTCACCTCCACAACAAAAGCATTTTCATTGTGTACAGGGGGGGATAAGTCACAAGAAGTTTGCTATTTACAACAGCAGAGTAAAAAATAAATATATCACGACTCTAGAGGGAGCTCTACAATACCTAACCCTGCATAGTGTACCTTTAACCCCAAGTGTATCCAAGGCAACAGTCCCTGCAGTTCATTGTACTGTAAGCCTCTCTGAATAAGTTTGTCAGCTAACGACAGTGAATGTAATTATGTCAATTGCCATCTGATGGGAAGTTATCATCAGATGACAGTCAGTCAGGGCACTGTGCAAGCCAACAAATTTGGGAGAGCACAAGTATTGCTGGGGTCCATTACAATGTAAAGAAATGAAAATAACCGTAATAAAATAAATCAAATAGCATTTTTTAAAATCCAGATATAAAATCTGGGTGGTCAGTCAGATCATTAGGCCCCCCCGCCCCGTGTTAGTCCCTCCTTTGTTATGTTTATGGTTACGGAATTCAGCAGAGGCTTTTGTCCAATGCTACTTCCAGAATATACACATTACAAGTTAAATAAACAGTCTATGCAAGAAACATCTCATGGATGCACTGGGACGCATCTTCAGTGATGTATCCTGGGATCATTGGATGTTTCGGGTCTCACAACATCATACCCCCTCGCCCAGGCGACCCAGCCGGGGTTGATCAAGCCCCGACAGTAGCAGACCACGGATCAGCCCTTATAATCCAAAGCCACCTTGTGGCTTTTTTTGCGGCTTCGCTTGCAGATTGAATGGCCCTCTTCTTGGCTGCCCCTGTCACACCCAAACTACTGAGGACTTTGCAAAGTGAACATCCTGAGAAGCCTCTACAGCCGACTTCTATAGGCTCATAAAAGGTTTTCCAGCCGCTCTAGATAGATAGATAGATAGATAGATACTTTATTGATCCCCAGGGGAAATTCAAGGTCTCAGCAGCATACATACAACACAAACACATTCTTTAACAGCAGAAAGACTAATTAAAGTATATAATATAAAACACAACTAAGCAGTAAGGACAGTAGAAGATAAAGAATATGCTAAATATACTAAAATACAAATTATACTAACACTCTCCCTGCACTCCTCCACCAGTTCCTGGTACTTAGCGTGTTTCCTCTCATTGGCTTCCTCAATACGCTCTTCCCAGGGCACCGTAAGTTACAGCATGATCAGATGTTTGGAAGCCTCTGAGGTAACTATCATGTCTGGGTGGAGACTTGTTGTTGCAATATGCTGAGGGAACCTCAGCTGTTTTCCCAGGTCGACCTGCAGCTGCCAGTCAGAGGCTTTGTGGAGGAGGCCTGTTGTTAATTGTGGGCGCGCCAGGGGTTTCTCTCCAGCTTTGATGAAGGGGACTGCCTTCTTTGGAGCATGATGGTGTTTGCTGGTGCTGATGGCTGAGGCTACACTCTCAGCTATTGCCTTTAGCACCTGGTCGTGGCGCCAACGATAGCGACCATCAGCCAGAGCCTTTGGGCAGCTGCTGAGGAGATGTTCTAAAGAGCCTCTTCCAGAGCAAAGAAGGCAGGAAGGTGTGTCACTCTTCCCCCAGACATGGAGGTTTGCTGGGCTTGGCAGGGCATCGTAGACAGCTTGTACCAGGAAATGGACCCGATGGAAATCTGCCTGCAATATGTTAGCCCAGGTGATTCTGCACTGCAGTGTACTCTCCCACCTTCTCCACGCCCCCTGCTGCCGGAGTCCCACAGCCCTGCTCACTCACTCTTCCTCCACTCCTGCTCAGACCTCTTCTTGGAGTAGTATATATATTGTTTTAAGTTGTTAAGCCTGCATTAAGCAAATTAGTAATAATAACAAATTATTATGATTACTGTTTTATCTCTTCACAGGCATTTTACATTGTATTATTATTTTATTATTTACATTTACATTTATTGTTGTTATTATTGTTATTCTATTATTTGTAAAGCACTTTGAGTCAAACCAGTTGCATTAAATGTGCTATAAAAATAAATTGTTTTGACTAAAAGTGACCAGGTGGTATGACAGTCATCTTGGACAACTCCTATTACAGTAGGCAAATTCCATATGATGGGTTTGGACGGAGTCAGATGTGCTGTCAGCATCCAATGACAGCAGAAAACATCCGTTTAGTTTGATGGTACATCGTTGCCATTTGCATGAGGGAGAGGGAAATATAGCTTTGGAAATGTAACTTATTTGTAAACATGTAAACTGAGAGAGAGAGAGAGAAAGAAAGAGATGGAGAGAGAAAGACAGAGAGAGAAGTAGAGGTAGAGAGAGAGAGATGGAGAGACAGAGAGATGGAGAGAGAGAAAGGGGGAGAGAGAGACAGAGAGATGGAGAGAGTGAGGAGGAAAGATTACTTTGGCAATGCAAATTCCCTTTCTGCCATGTCAATAAAGCGCCTTTGAATTGAATTGAGAGAGAGAGAAATAGAGAGAGAGAGAGAGAGAGCATTGGTCCAGACTACCTGATACTGGTAGGAGAAGTAATGTAACATGTAACAAACCGCTAGATGGCGCCACATCTTAAGAAACACTAGACTTGTATATGGATAATTTGTGAATAGAGAATTTAGACCTAAGGAGTAACAGTCAAGTATAGGATTTTATTGTCTAAAGATGGCCCAAATAATTATTACGATGTGTTTGTAACCTACCCTACCCCCAGGCAGAATGATATGTTAGTTTATGTTATGCTACAATATTTTCATTAAGAAGTGACTTAAACTGACATTCTTTATAGCCTATTTTGAGTGCTCCCCGACGAAAATCAACATGCAGGAATAAAATTTGGACATATTGAGGCGATGCGAAGTGACTTCTTTTAGTTTCGAACATAGTGACCTACTTACCACTCACTACTTACGGAGAGACAGGGCTCACCTAGCCAATTCTCTGGGACCTGGCACGGTGTGCATCCTATGGCGTCATACGGCGGAGGGAGGCTGTCTCAAGTCATCGTGTGTCACGCTTGCCTGAACCGCTCTCCCACTTCTTCGGTCGCTGGTCGAGTCTCAACTCCGAACTTACAGGCTAATCATGAGTGTAACTTTATTCGAAAACTTAAGGAAAAGTAGATGTAGGTGCCCTGTTTATCAGGGAAAATGTGAAAACTGAAGTGCCTTAAAGTCAGAAAGTGGTACTTCGCCGCGCAGCGAGCGCAACTCACTGAAGAGGAGGCAGGTGTAGCTTTCTCGAGATATGCCGCTTGACATGGCCAAAGCCGATGGTTTACTTTGCAGAAGCAACGTAAAACTGGACTCATTTCTGAAGAGAAACACCGAGCGCGATGTTTACGAGCGGATTCGTGCCTATGAACCTTGCGTTGTGGTCTCAGAATCCATCAACAAGGTGTTTATGCACGTAGTGTTGAGCGATGACAGCATCTACCTGACGGAGTATCCCCCGCGCACCGTCCAACAGGCCGTCTGTTTCAGAGACATTACTGACGTTGAGTTGGTAAGAGATGTGTTTTTTTATGATCGATAACATCATGGTTATGGATACTTTATTCAGAAGACTTTTATATGCAAAGTGAGTTACGACATGAGATTAACAATTGGCATCATTTGACAAGAATAAGTAATCTAATCATTAGTTGGCATCAATAAGCATGGAATCAAGTAGATATGACAGCTGTCTGACTTAAACTCAGAATAGAAACTGAAGTGTTCAGAATGTCTGAAACAACTTTGCAAGAATAATAATTTATATGTCGATGTTTATTGTGAAAGTGCCGACAGTGTGTGTGTGTGTGTGGGTGTGTGTGTGTGTTTGTCTCTGTCTGTCTGTGCAGCCTTTGTGTACGTGCATGTGTGTGCGTGTGTGTGTGTGTGTGTGTATCAGCACTGGGGTGCAAGTCTTTCTGCAATTGTCCCTCTCCTCCCGATTGTCTTGAAAAAGTGAAAACTACTGTGTGTGCGTGTGTGTCAGGAGAAAGATGTATAGAAAAGACAGTAACAGAGAGAGAATCAGTCAGACTGACAAAAACACATGTACTGCACGCTCATAAAAAGCAACACTTTTCCCTCAGACTTCACATCAGCTTAATTCATCTCCCTCGCTTGACTGAGAGCCATGTCTCTGTAAAGGTCAGGACTTGTGTAACCCACGGCGATGTAAACTGTCCCCTTCCGTCTCCCGGATGGGCTTCGCTAATTATAGTGCCGAACGTGCTTGGTGATCCCGGTGCGTCAAACTCAATTAGGAAGCCAGCATGGCAGCAGGTGGCTTTTGTAACCTTTGCCAGTGATTTGGAAAGTTCCCAAAGAGGAAACTCACACTCATAGATGCATTCAGGTAGATGTAAATAGATGCTTTTTTAACCTTTGCCAGTGATTTAGAAAGTTCCCAAAGAGGAAACTCACACTCATAGATGCATTCAGGTAGATGTAAATAGATGCTTTTGTAACCTTTTCCAGTGATTATGAAAGTTCCCAAAGAGGAAACTCACACTCATAGATGCATTCAGGTAGATGTAAATAGATGCTTTTTTAACCTTTGCCAGTGATTTAGAAAGTTCCCAAAGAGGAAACTCACACTCATAGATGCATTCAGGTAGATGTAAATAGATGCTTTTGTAACCTTTGCCAGTGTAGATGTGTTCAGGTAGTGTTCAGGTAGATGTAAATAGATGCTTTTGTAACCTTTGCCAGTGCCAGAGGAAACTCACACTCATAGATGCATTCAGATAGATGTAAATAGATGCATTGTTGTTCACATTCATTTTTCTGTGTGTTTTAATTATTTTCTATCTCCTTCTGACTAATAATTAATTACTACACTTACTCTAATGCATTTCAAACAAAACAGTTATGTCTGTAGGCCTGGGGTAGATTTTGAATGGAAGGAATTTCAATCTCCAGTACCTGTTGCGTTATACTGACTAAACAGTGTTTTGATGATAGACTATATGAATTCCCTCCCATGCTTAGAACACTATATGAGTTCCCTCCCATGCCTAGAAGACTATATGAGTTCCCTCTCATGCCTAGAAGACTATGAGTTCCCTCCCATGCCTAGAAGACTATATGAATTCCCTACTAACTCGTTTTCTTTCTTCCTTTTTTCTTTAACAAATTGTCTGAAGTGATGTAAGCCTACCCTCTGTTTTTGGCTTGAATCCATAGTGAAGTCCAACTTGATTTCAAAAGTTATTGCAAATGGTATTTTCACACATAGACACACACACACACACACACACACACACACACACACATACACACACACACACACTGTTTTGATGGGCTTCAGCCGTGTATGGCCTACGCCTTATTCTGCTCCCTGGACACTTCACCCCACCCAAATAGTTTTCACCCTGATGCAATGTTCTCATGGACACACATACACATGGACACACACACACACACACACACACACACACACACACACACACACACACACACACACACACACACACACACACACAATGTGATGAATGTTTTTGAAATACAGAAGTCTACTGCACAGCAAGCTTTGACCCTCATGATCAGACATGAAGGATGAGGAGAGGGAGAGAAGGAGGGGGTTTGTGGGGTGGGTGGAACTGAGAAGAATTCAATTTGCAGTAAAACAATTAAATCATATTTATATAGAGGCAACAGAATAAAAGAGAGAGCTGGTGCACAAGTGCCAGTATCCAGCCCTTGGGCAGTGTGTCTATAAACCTGTTATGTCAGTTTGAAGTGTATCAACTTGAGGCTCAGGCAAGTTTATAATATAACACAATTTATAGTACACACTGGTAATGTGGGAGATGTGGAGGGGAATGCTAATGCTGAAACACCACTGAAAACTAGCAGTCTACTTCACCAGTTGGAAACAAGCCTTGAGTCTCTCATAGATTTGTAAGTTTAGTGCATATTTGTAATATTAACACTTACTTGTACAAATAATTTTTTCAGTTACAAATAATTTCTACAGTGTGATACGCACAATCGCACATACAAAATGAAAACATACTGTATAAGTCTATTCTAATTCCATAAACTTGGGCGTGCACCAGGGACTGTTTGTACCATAAAAATGGATATGGGTTCAGTACATCTTTACACACCATTTCTCTCTGAACTAACGAAGCCATGTTCTCTGTTTGCTGATAGGATGTTATGTGTACTCCAGCACACTTGTCACATCTAAGATTTTTATATTCATCCTCCTTTTGTGACAGACAGTGAAGCTCACCTATCAGGAGTGCTGTGCTTCTCATGCACTAGGCATGCCCACCAATCAGAAGAAGTCCAACTTGTAATCCATATTGAAATGAAGCTTTGATCGCGAATCAAATTGTAATATCTGTCAGAAAATAATCACAATCTGCCCCCAGCCGTGGTGCAACTGGCTGGGGCACCTGCACCATACGCCGGCGACCCGGGTTCGATTCCCGCCCTGTGGTCCTTTCTGGATCCCACCCCGACTCTCTCTCCCACTCGCTTCCTGTCATTCTCCACTGTCCTGTCACATAAAAAAGAAAATAATCACAATCTGTTACTTCCCCAAATCAGCAGCCTTAACAGTAACCGAAGGATTGACCCAGGACCCCTCTTCCACAACATGGAATTTAATGAAATTAACGACACCTCATCAGTCTACAGCTTAGCTCATTTATCACAGAAACACATTGTTGAGGCTACACTTATTCAGCACTATGACAACATCATACAGTACAATGACCATGTTTTGGTTTGAAAAAGTGCTGGTTACGAAGATGCCATCTCATGTAGGCCACTGGCCGTGCTCACTGCAATAAAGGACTAATTTTAACATCTTAGGAAATTTTAAAGCAAGTGGGTTTCTTGTTTCCTGCTTCCAGAATTCATCCACTGCAATGATGTGTGTGTGTGTGTGTGTGTGTGTGTGTGTGCGTCTGTGTGTGTGTGTGTGTGTGTGTGTGTGTGTGTCTGATTGTCAACAAGATAGCTTGTTTACTCGTGTAAATGCCAGGAGAGCTCTGCTAGAATGTTTGGCTTGTGGTCCCTACCTCAGTGCCTAAAGGAGATGATGTCACAGGATTCTAGACAGGCTGGGTCTTGTACAGACAGACTGGCTACCTGGATGATGTTTTATCAGGGCTTGGAATTTCAGTAATTCTGTGAGATATTCAGAGGTCAAATTACGAGGGTATAAAAAAATACAGACAGAATAGAATTTAGATTTTTACTTTAAGAATTCACTTTCTTCAAATATCTAAAGGAAGATGCGTGCAAAAGAGGACATGCCTAGACATAAAGCAATGCCCTAAGCTCAAATTATCAACAAGATGATGACATGGTCTAATTCAGATGGTTTGGTTGCTGGAGTCTGTCTGTTGCAGTGGCTTTCTGCTGCATGCTCTACATGTATATTGCTTACAGGAAGCCATCACCATCATCATTGCCTGTTATGCAGTCAAGCAACCGCAGTGCCTAAAGGGGGAGATGATTGGCTCTCTCAGACAGCCTGATATTGTATCTGGGTCTAGAATTCCAGTTATGCACTATGGACAAAACAACATAACAGGAGTCATACTCTCTAGGGATCGAGAAACATCTTAGTAGTTAGGGAATATTGCACTACGGTCCTTTATGCTGTTGCACATATTGATACAGGAAGTTGCTAACACGTTTTTGAGATGTAAACATACCGGCACTTTCAGCTGCTCACGACATGTTTGATTATTGTCATTTCGCTGCTATTTTTCATTAAAGCAAGCAAACAAATGGAATGTTGTTTTAGTAGATCTAGTAGTAACATTTAAAGGTAGGAAAAGCAAGTAGGCCTAAACTAAACTAAAAAAACTGTCTGGAGTAGAAAGGATCAAAAAGAGGATTGCACTTGACTTCATTTTAAACTGAATTAAATTTGTTGTTTGAGTATTTCCCAGCATCTCCTTGCTGATCACACTCTTCTTCCAGAAGCACTATGTTGGTACCCTGGAAATCCAGAGTTCTCGCGAGAGCACAATGGAATTGTCTCTGCGAGACACTCTGGCAAAGAGCAATGATGCACGTTACTTTTACCCCAACATTCCGGGAAACCAGCTAAACTGATGAACACAGCACTGCAACGTTGGAGGACAGTACACATTGGTCGTAGTGTTATCCGATTGCGTCGAAGTCCGAAATAATTCAGAGTAAACATGGTCTAGTGTTATCCAATTGCGTGCAGTGAGATTTTTAAATGCATGCTTGTTGTCGCCGACCCTCGAGTTGGGCCATTACATTGTTCTTTGCCAGACCCTTAATCTTTCTAGATTATCAGGGTCTGGATTTTTCAGGCTACTATGTTGGTATTATACGTACAAAATGTATATTGATGACATATTCATGTTATGTATTTCCTGCCAACCATAACTGCCACAGTGTCTAAAGGGTTATGACGTCTTAGCTAGATCTTGCTCTCTCACACAGGCTTGTATTGTTTCTGGGTCTGGAATTCCACTTATTCTGTGAAATGCCCAAGAATGTACATGGTGCACAGGAGGACAAAAACCTCTCAGTGGTTCAGCCTGCCTGAGAGAGCCAGTCATTTCCCTCCTCAGGCACTGTGGTTGCTTGCCTGTATAACGCCAACATGATGATGGCTTACTGTAGGCTCAAGAAGTGTCTGCTAAATGTAATGTAATAATAGGCTATAGAGCACACAGCGGAAAGCCACTACAACCAACTCCAGATACAGTATGCTAGCACAGTATAGCAGACATAAAGGTTAAAGGTTAAAGTGTTAGGCCTATAGGGATGAGACAAGAATGGTACGTCGCATTTCCATATATACTGTAAACATCAATTCGATGAAGATATGTTTCAAAAAGTGGCAACGATTTTACTTATTGATTTGGCTAACCTTTACGTATTGATTTGGCTGATGCTTTTATCCAAAGCGACTTCCATACATCCATTATTACAAGGGTGAGAGTGGGGTTGGTAAGGATATACCCATAGCTCTGCCCTACAAAGGCTAAGAGCAGTATCTGCACTTTTTCAAAAAAAAAAATTTTGCACAAATAAGAAGTACATGATCTGCTCTTCAATCTGTTAAAATTTCATATGGCTACCTAATACATTTCTTAGCTAAATTTACATTTTTAGTTTGCAGTTTGTATAGAAAAGTAGAGTGAAACCAAGGCAAAGTGCAGTATCTGCCCTTACTGCCTTGATTTCACTTGCCATTACTGCATTCTGCCTTTGTTTCACTTCCCCTTACTCTAATAGGGTGTGTGTGTGTGTGAGTGTGTGTGTGTGTGTGAGTGTGTGTGTGTGTGTGTGTGAGTGTGTGTGTGAGTGTGTGTGTGTGTGTGTGTGTGTGTGTGTGTGTGTGTGTGTGTGTGTGTGCACAGGGACAGACTGGGACTAAAAAAAGGCCCGGGACTTTCTTCTAAAAAGGCACACTACCATTCACACTCACACACACATTAGGTGTCTATCATGATACAGTCTCACAATATTAAATGCCAGTGAAAGTATCATATTCAAAATAGTCAGTCATATTTTACAAAAAGTAATTAACATGTACTTTGACAAATAAAAGCAGCAGTGTGCAAAGGTGTCAAAGGTTAGGTTTTGGTGTGCAGCAATGCAATATTGCTTGACATGAAAGTCTACAAGAATACCCGATTGATTTTGTTCCATTTTTACATAAATGTTTATAAATGACAGAGTTGCCATTGTTAAGGCATCAAGCAGCATATCTTTACTAAAAATGTAGTAAGTACCTCCTCAATTAATTTTAAAACTGAGTGATTATGATCACTTGTTACACTTACTGCAAAATGTTATTGTATGGCCATGTAAGTATAAGCAGTAATGCAAAGGCAAAGCGCAGTATAGCCTATAAAACTACCAAATTTTGCCTAAATGTCAAAAAACAAAATGTTTAATATTCACCTCACTTTGATCTATCTAATGATACCCCTTGTTGTTGAATATAATTTGATACTTATACTTGGTGTAAGAAAAACACAAAAAGCTGTTTTTCTCAGTTTGGCATTTTTGCAGATACTGCTCTTAGCCTTTGTAGGGCAGAGCTGTGGTTTGGCTGTAGGCAGGTACACTGCAAAAACTGCTTATCTAACAAAATCTAACCAAGTGTTAATAATCTTATATCAAGATAGAAAAAACTAGTTGGTATTGTTTTCAGTATAAAGAGACTTACCTAGCGCTTTCTTGTGAAATCATTTGACTTAATTTAAAAAACAATTGACTTATTATATTATATTATTATAAGACATCTCATCTTGAAAACAAGCAAATTTGTCTGCCAGTGCGTTAAGCAAATTTGTCCTAAAAACAAGCAAATTTGTCTGCCAGTGCGTTGAGTAGGGTTGTGCCGATAGACGATATCATCGTCCATCGTGATGATTGACAGGCATCACGATGGAAAGCAACCATCGTGATGCCACGCCCCCACATGCCAGTCACTAATTCCTGCTGTAACAGGCTAAAACATAAAAAAAAACTTTCCCTGAAAATGAAATTGAGCCTACTTTAAAGGCTGTCAACCAAACAGTTATCACGTATTAGTCTACCATCTTGTAAAATAAAAGACGTATTAGTCTACCCTCTTATTCAAATAATTCCTGACTGTGACGTGAATGTGTAGCCTAATTGTCTTTTTGTAGCCTACATGTCTCGCAAGCCTATAGCCTACATTGGACTTAATAGGTAGCCTAATGTTTTAGCAGAAAATATAGATTTATTATTGTTAGGCTACGACTAGGACATTCTAGCGCTCAAATATTTTTGCAAGGCTACAGCGAGCGCCAAATGCGTCCTTCTCCTCTGTGTTAAAATAAACCATTTCTTTAGTTAATTATAGGATCAGAAGGTAGCCTATTCGTCTTTCACTGTATGGCTTGTATTTCATGCATTTAGCAAAAGTCCCAGACAGCAGCGGAGTGGTAATCGGGATTCGTTATTTGTAAAAGTGTTTTTACTTTGCCCTCCTATATATAGCCTGGACTGCGCGATCGCAGCCCTTTACTTTCACTTCCCGCCGCCCTCATAGTCAGCATAGACGGTAGCCTGATAACGTGGGATGCTGCATAGTAGGCCTACCAAGATTTTAAATGAGTGACCACGATAGTAGTCTTAAGTAGCTTTTTTGCTGGGCCCAGCAAAGGCTGGCAATGTGTAATATTCCGCTGGTCGGTGCACTCTTTCACAACAATTTTCTTGGAGCAGATCTTCCACACAACTTCGGTAGCCTGGTCAGTATGTCTCTCTTAGCTGTCCACTTTCATCAGGCCGTATAGCCTATATAATATATTTTTTATTTTTTTATGGAGAACATTATAAATGTATTTCTGTACAGACATAGGCTATAGGCTAATTAATTAGTGTTTACCACACTACCCCCCCCCCCCCCCCCCCCACGATATCATCGTCCATCACGATGTTTTACTGTACACATCGTCAAATGCCAATTTAGGCGACATCGCCCAACCCTAGCATTGAGCAAATTTGTCTTGATAAGACTCCTTAAAATAAGTTAAAGTCTTCTTAAATTAAGTCAAAATGATCTTTTGAGAGGGCGCTAGGTAAGTCTTTTCATACTAAAAACAATACCAAATAGATTTTTTAATCTTAATATAAGATCAATAACACTTGCTTAGAATTCATTTTTTGCAGTGTAAGCATAGGCTCCTGAATTCACCTGAGGAAGGTCTGTGTGACCGAAACGTGTGAAATAAAGTATTTGCATGCGTAAAGGACAGTGTGCGGATTTCTTCAACAGGCACAAAAAATGTAAAATTGCTGCTCCCTCGTTTTGAATTAATGATATATTCACGTCGGGGTGATTTCTGGCAGTGAAGAGTGTGAGTTGGGATGTCCTGTTCTATCCTGTCTTTGGAATGCCTCTTGTCCAATTTAGAAATTCATTTTGAGGAGGCACGTACCTAATGCTTTAGTTGATGTGTTGTTCATCCATGAGGTCATGAATAAGAGTCCGTTCCTGATGATTCATAAGATATAAAGGAATAAAGTAATCTCTTTAAAGGCTTTGCGGTTATGTGTTGCACGGTGCACCGATACTACAAAAGTATCGCAATACCCTGAAATTAAAAATGTCACGATGCCTAATTTTATTAGTATCGATACTTTTGAGAATGACCGTGTTCTTTTGAAGTAACATGCGTGTGCACAAGGCATGCTTCTAGCGCCTCCTCCCCTAACCTGTGGCTGTGCGTTTTTTCTCCTCACACACAAGTAAGCGCAGCTGTCGTGCTATAAACAGTGAGACATGGCTGCTAGTTCAAGTGATGCTATGGTAACACATAATAATAGGCTAATATCAAGTTGATTTGCTCACTTGCATCTTTCAAGTTTGTGTTGCTAGCCTACCTAGGCTGTGGGATTTTGGTAATTTAGGCCTACTATTTGGGTTCAATGTAATTTAGAAATAGGCTAAGCAACTATCGCAAACTTTTACATCTGAAGAGAGATCCTTGCTAACTATCCCGCTAGCTCAGGTCACGTTTGACAATAGTGCTCGCTAAAATCATTAATGAACATTGCAAGACACTTATCTCTTCTATGACCCCAGAAAGATCTTCTTCGACTTGTACATTTTGAACATTTATTTTATCTAATGGCATACAAAACATAATTAATTGCATCCACATATCCTTATATGCGCTATGTGCAACTTTTATTCACTAGACTAAAACCGTAAGACAAGGCTAATTACTCTCACGTATCTTTTAAAGTGACAGGCACTCAATTACACCTACACATCACCAATGTGCACTCAATTAGACCTAGAACACACATTAAAGATAAAGATAAAGATAGCCTAAGTGTAATAGTTTAAAAATAGTTATAGTTTTAGAATAGCTTTCAAATTGCTAAATATATTTAATAGTAATTATGCAGAATATATAAAATATGACATCATTTTCCATGTGTGTTTGTGTTGTGAGAGTCAAGCAGAATCTGGGATGGCCACATGGTGTGAATGACCACACTACAGTATATTCAATATTACTGATGATGATGTCAAGGTGGTGGGGCCCCCAAATCAAATACATTTTTTAAAAAGTATAGAAGAAGTATCGAAATCGCAAGTCTTGGTATCGGTATCGGAACATTAATTTTGGTATCGTGACAACACTATTTGCGGTACAAGAGAGTGGTGCACCCTGCCTGATGTCTGATTAGTTTCCCCCGAGATCAGTGGAAGTTCCTCAGGAGTTCCTTTCTCCAGATGGGTGGATTACGCTGGAGTCTTACCTAACCCACCTCACATGCCCTTCTGTGACCCACGCCTGACCTAGTCTGTGTTGGACTAAGACAAGGACGGGTCTTCATCGTTGACGTCATGACAACAGATGGGGAAACCCAGGGATAGGAGCAGGCTTCACTCAGTCTGTTTTTAGTTTCTTAGTTTTTGTGTGGTCCAAATTAAAGTTGGACTCTGACTAAGTTAAAGAACAAAGAAAAGGATACACTTTGCATTCTAAATTTTTAATCACAATTAAATCACAATTAAATTAACTTATACAAAGTGCAGCCTTTTTTCCCTTCAATGCCTACAGATGGACCATGAAGCAGAGGAGGGGGATGGGGAGGATTACTGTACATGCTTAGAATTGACATTTATTATTCTGCAGTTATATTTGTTTACACTTGGTGATCTAAAATAAGCTACTAATGTTTTCGTAATAAGATATTCTGAAATGGATCCAGTCTACAGAATCATCATTCATCATTGTGTGTGTGTGCATGCGTGCGTGTGTGTGTGTGAGACTAGTGGAATCCAGGGAAAGACATATCTGGAAGTGACAGCACATCTGTGCACAGAACAGTGTGTTCCATCACATTTATCACTCCCTGCTATTGGCCCATCTGTCGCCATAGACACAGGGCCAAGGACAAGTAGTAAAGGATTGCTACAGTACAGTAAAGCTATATAAATGGCTGTACTATGCAAACAAATGAATACCTGTATATGCCGGTATCAATTATGTATATGAATGATATGATGTTTATCAATGACTTTATCCCGGAGGAAATATTCTTTTCTGATAGGTTGGTAGAGGGGCTATTCATTCTGTATATCAAGACACCTACTGTATGAAGTAGATCTGGTAAAAAGAGTTTAATCACTGTTCCATATCAATGCTCCTTTGAATGGTAACTATTCACCTTATTCGTCAGCGATCTATGTGCGCCGCCATGACAACCAATACTGTTTTAAACTTCTGGTAATATTAACAGCTGTCGACAGCGGAAATTCCACAGTGGAAATGAGTTCAGGTTCAGCTTGTTCCGTGGTTGGTTGTACAAACAACTCAAAAAAGGTATTATGATGTTTTGATTATGATTAGGGGTCGCCATGACACTGGGATTATGACATTTTGATTATGATCAGGGGTCGCCATGTTACTGGAATTATGACGTTATTCCCCACTGCTCCCCCATCTCATGGTTTTCTAAATGTTTTGTTGTCCATCCATCTTTTCTCCCTAAAGGTAAATGACTTTCCAGACTTCCTCAGTGGCCAGGAACGGGAGCGCTCGCAGCACATCCGTGTCGTCTTCACAACCACAAAGCATGCTGGGAAGAAGGGCCTCAGGCTCAGGGGACGGAGGGCGACCAATCCAGAGTCTGCCAGAGCTCCATCTCAAAAACAGCCATGGACTCTCTCCCCCTCTATGGAAGGTAAACACAAACACAAATCCATTATCAAAGGTGTGGTACAGTATATACATTGTGCACTTTTAGACAAAGTGAAACTAAAACTAAAAAACTAAAACTGAAATATTCTTTTCAGAAAATATTATAACAGCTTTAATATTTATTTAATTGTTTATTTAGATAGGGACAGTGCATATTAATGGACATCAGTACAAGTACATAATGTAAATATGAGTTACTAGCTTTCATCTTGAGCTAGTTTTCATCTTTTGTCCCTAGGCACATACATATTATAAACACATGAATGAATTTGCATGTATTAGTTTATATAGCCAAACTTATAAGAGCACACATCCAGTCTCCATGGTGGCAGTGCTGTGAGGTAACAATCCATTCTTAAAAAAGAAAAAATACTATTTAAGAACAAAATGAATTATGTTAAGTAATTGCAGGTTGTTAATGACTTTCCAATCCATCTGATACAAAAAAGGAAATAAAAAATCAGCAGATTTTTTTGCAATTTCACAGTGGCTAGGGCTTGATTAGGTAGGCATTGATGCCAGGTGCTTGAGTAGCTGTTGAAGTTCTGAACTCCAAGCTGGCCAAATGTATGTTCCCTATGCGTGCCCAATGCAGTGTGATAAGCTGCTGAGATCTTATTAACAGCATGCTCCACTGTCAAGTCAAGTCAAGAGGTACAGGCTTAACTGGATGCACTTGAATATTACCTTAGAGAGGTTGTCTGCAGATGCTCTCAGCTCTGTTGTGTGTGTGCGTGCATTGTGTGTGTGTGTGTGTGTTTGTGTGTGTAAGAGAGAGTCTGTAATAATGCATACACCATGTATTTTTGTGATATTGTGTAGATTGTTTTGTAAGTGCGCGTGTGTGTGTGTGTGCGACTGTGCGTGTGTGTGTATTTGCGTGCATACATGCATGCCTATAGCTCAGCACAGAAAAGCAGCTTAGTGGAGTGTGAGGATAAGGTGCTGTTAAATCACCCAGGCTATGTATGGTAACGCAGACGCTGTTAAATCACCCAGGCTATGTATGGTAACGCAGGCACAGACAAGGCTATTTCTGACAGGTTCAACATGCTCCTTACCTCACCTGCGAGCCTTCTATACACAGGTGTATGTTGTGTTCAATACCCCCCCCCCCCCCTTTAGAAAGGGTGTCCTTAGAAAGCCTTCTCTACACAGGTGTATGTTGTGTTCAATGGCTATTTCTGACAGTTTCAACATGCTCCTTAACCCCCCCGCCCCCCTTTAAAAAGGGTGTCCTTAGAAAGCCTTCTCTATACAGGTGTATGTTGTGTTTGATGCATATGCCAGCAGGGGATGAACTTGTTGAATGTGCACTATGTAACAGTATATAGAGTAATGATTTGTATGTGTGACAAAATGAATGGCCGAGAGCTACTAATGGTTTATGCTGAATGAATTTTGTACGTTTTTTAAGGCTCTTTTCAACTCCCTTGCCTTCTCTGTTTGTAGACTGTGAGTTCACATTTATGACCAATTCTCTTCGTAAAACTTTATGAATAAAGAATAGCACTCGCAGTTCTTTATTAAACTTTTTTTGGATCACCCCACGGACGCTTCAGGCCTGAGCTCTTTTGCAGTGTGATTATGGCGATTTCCTTTAACATTTTCTCTGAACATTTTGAAGAGCTACTCGGAAACAGGTGGGGAGCTGCTGTTAGCTTGCGAGCTATACCTTTCAGAGAGCACAGGTGTAGAGTATACACTGTATGTAGGTCCCCAGATGGCTGGCAGGGTTTTAGGTGCCCGAGGTGAAGTTATTGGACACCCCAGTGAGAGTACACCATGGGCCCAGACTGTGTGAAGTGAAGAGGGTTTCAGATTCCCAGGTTGGGGATGAGGAGAGAGATGTTTCTGTGAGGAGTGTGTTTCTGTGAGGAGTGTGTTTCTACAAGGAGTGTATTTACCTTCTCTATGAGTAAGGAATTTAGGAAGGATTCTGACAGAAATGGGGAGAAGGAATGTGTGTTTGTCTGCCTGTCTGCCTGTCATTGGATGTGTGTGTGTGTGTGTGTGTGTGTGTGTGTGTGTGTGTGTGTGTGTGTGTGTGTGTATGTGTGTGTGTGTGTGTGTGTGTGAGCAGACAGTGGGAGGAATAGAATGC
>NW_027468664.1:26683054-26688054 GCF_046254945.1 Alosa pseudoharengus | reverse complement strand
TGGCATTCTGGTAGCAGAGCCGTGACGTTTAACATAACGTTTAATGCTGTATTCAAGGCCACTTCGAGCTCAGGTAATTGCACTAAAAGAGCACTTTGAGTCAGAGCTCTGACTCAGAAACTCAGAGATGAACATGTCCCCGATTTATTGAGGCAGAGAGAGGGGAATAGCTTCAGGCTTCTTCGGGTTTCACATGATTTTTTAATGCTACTGTGTCCAGAGAATGAGACTGATGGCTTGTGCTGTTTTGCACTGTCACACACTTACACACACATGCAGATAGACAATTTTAAAAGACATCCACACTCTTTCTCACTCTCTCCCTGTCTCTCACACACACATACACACGCACACTCACATGCACATGCACACACACACACACACACACACACACACACACACACACACACACACACTCACACTCAGACACACTCACAGTAGGATCAGCATTGACACTTTTTTATGACTTAAACAGTACATATTAGTCATTTGTTTTGTAAAGATATTGTAAGCACAACCGTAATAATAACTTCACAAACAAGCTAATTATTTTATTGTTTCATAACTTATCATGTCTTAAGATGGAACCAATCATCATGCCTGCATGTTGGAACAGTATTTCTGCTCTCTCTCTCTATGGAGATTAGAGCCTGACAGCGCCCACCATGTTCCGTCTTTCTCTGATAGAATGCAGCTACTCTGGCTCGCCTGCCATTCATTAATATTAGCTTGTGTGGTTTCGCGTTCCGTTTGAGAGCGGAATGTCGACGGAGTCTGACAGGGCCTGAAAGCTCTGCTCGACGAGGGGAAATTTGCGACTGCTGTTTTGGCGTCATCTGTCCGGTTGCTAGGGCACAAGACGAGGCGGAAACCACACTGCCATAAATGCCCAATTAAAATCTTTGTTTGTCTCAGCACTACGTCAGTACTGTGTGTGTGTGTGTCTGTCTCAGTGTGTGTGTGTGTCTGAGAGAAAGAGAGAGAGAGAGAGACAGAGAGAGAGAGAGTGTGTGTGTGTGTGTGTGTGTGTGTGTGTAAGAGAGAGAGAGAGAGTGTGTGTGTGTGCGTGTGTGCGTGCGTGCGTGCGTGCGTGTGTGTGTGTGTGTCTGATTGCATGTGTGTGTAAATGGGGAAAGTGAAATTAAAGTGTTTAGTGGAGCAAACACATTACTGTCAAATGAAGCACGAAAACAGACAAGGAAACAAGATTTCTAGAGAACATAGATGTATAGTATAGCCAGCATTATATCGGACATGTGCTATAGCCATGCATTATATCTGACATCTGCGAGTATAGCCATGCATTATATCTAACATCTGCGAGTATACAGACGGCACAACAGTTATTACAGCTGTCATTACAACTACTATTACAAATACTATTGTATTAGTAGTATTGTTATTGTGGTAGTATTATTGTTATTGTGGTAGTATTGTTGTGGTAGTATTGTTGTTATTGTGGTAGTATTACCAACGTCCCTTAATATTCATTTCTATACAAACAAAGACAGCGGATTCCTAAAGAAACGCAAGCACCTACACCATAAGTGTATCTAAATTAGCTATATCACAAATTTAATTTCAGTGTTGGGAGTAATGCGTTACAAAAGTAATGTAATTACTGTAATATATTGCTGTTTGCGGTAACGCGGTAATGTAAGGCATTACAAAAAAAAATTGGGTAATATTTACTCGGTACAAACTTCAGTAACGCGCGTTACAATGCATTTTAACCCAAAATTAATCGCTTGTTTTATTTTGATACATATTCGCAAACACCACCGCCAGAACAACAGACCAGAAAAAATCATAGAAAAATCTGCGCAAAATAGTAGAACGTATTTCCTGATACTGGTTGAAGATGACTGTGGCTGCAGAAGACTCAAAGTCGGACTCTATTTGCGGGATGCACATAAGCCTACGCTCATTATTTTTAGCTTGTCAGAGACAAGGATATGAAGAACATAATAGTTAGTGCACTTTGTGTGCGAAACCGAAAGATCTCACTATGCCTCGCGAAATAGCACAAGTCATTTAATGAAACATCTAAAGTGGTGCCACGCTAATCTTTTTTATTCTTGATAAAACACAAACTATGTTCTTCTAGTGCATGTCAGCTTTGAGTTGTGAACTTGAATTAAAGAGAATAAAGGGATAGAAAAAGCTCGTGTAGCCTGGCAGTGCCACCGCTCCCACCACGCGCATCACGTACTTTGCGTAGGGCACCAAAGGACAGAGGGGGCAAATGTAACCAATGAATAGTAGCTTTACTGCAAACTGCGTTTCACTCTTCATCAATAACGTTTACAATGTCAGAATGCACTAACACCATGGTACATGGAAGTTTGATACTTTTTGGGTTCTCTCAATCTCCACCACGTAGTACTAGTAGAATGGAATTGGTGGGTCTTCAATAATTCGTTTCCCAAGCATTTAGGCTACATGAAGCACATGATATGCCAAGTCGACAAAAAAATCCATTTAGATAGCTAGGTGGATACTTCATAATTCACTTTTATTTGCAAAACGAAATGTGAAGCAACATGTCATTGCATACTTTCCAAATCAATAAAGGCTGCTTAAAACAACTTAACATTGTGCATATTATTGTTAATATTGTGCTATCAATGTAACTCAACAAACAAGGCTTGTAAACAAGAGCTGGCAAAAGGGCATATGAGAACGTAAAGATCAATGCTCTTAAAGTGACCGTGCACCATTTATAAGAAAACAGCATTTCTTCATAAATTAATGTTAAAAAACACACAGTAATGGTCTGTATAATAGGCCTTTTATTTTACTTTAGGTGTTTGAGTTATCATTTAAATGTCACTCACTCAAAGCCACTCACTTAGGGCACCGAAATGGCCAGTAGGCCACCATCTTGACATGTCTTTATTAAGCTTTGATTTACAATAGGCTCTCTATTGAGCAGGCCTTAAAGTTACAGTATTTATATCACAATTTACCAGACTTTGACCTTTTGTCGGTTTTTAACAAAATTCTGACTATGATTGTTCCTTGTTTTGCATCATGAGCACTGCGCCTATTGCATTCTTACTGTATGTTGTTAGCCTTAAGCCTAGCTCAGTCATTATGCTATACCACATCTCCCTCCATTGGAAGAGCAATGAGCAGCATTGAGCGTAATAAACTGCATTTAGAATGGCAAATCCATATTTCTAGATATTTTGGTGAAAGTAACTTAAAAGTAATGCAATAGTAGTGTAATGCCTTACAATTCAGAGACAGTAATATTATAATGTAACAAATTACTTTGAAATGACAGTAATAAGTAATGCATAGTACATTACGATTTTGAAGTAACTTGCCCAACACTGTTTAATTTTACCGTGAATCGAAGAGCTGTAAACAATCTTGTAAGGCTGCGTGTACAAATCCGCTAGGAGCTCCAGTGGAATTTTTAATTGCGATGAGAATTCTTGGTCTAACCGTTGTGCCGTGAGAAAGGTTGGTAATAGGCACCCACCAGCCCAGCACTAAACTCCGAGCATGGTAAACAAAATCGGATATTTCAGGCAGTAAAAGCCCCGGTAAGAACCAAACTAGATTTTGTTCAAATTTACACACCTATGGCTACTGAAAAATGTAAGGTTCATTTATCAAATGTTATATTGAAGTATTAAAAAACATCGTTGTTTTAGAATTTTCGAACGAAATGGTTGGTAATTAGCATGTTTACAATAGTATTGTTGTTGTGGTAGTAGTGTTGTTACTGTGGTAGTATTGTTGTTGTGGTAGTATTGTTGTTATTGTGGTAGTATTGTTGTGGTAGTATTGTTGTTATTGTGGTAGTATTAATGTTATTGTGGTAGTATTGTTGCTGTGGTAGTATTATTGTTATTGGGGTAGTATTGTTGTTATTGTGGTAGTATTGTTATTGTCATAGTATTGTTGTTATTTTGGTAGTATTATTGTTATTGTGGTAGTATTCTTGTTGTGGTAGTATTGTCGTTACTGTGATAGTAATATTGTTACTGTGGTAGTAGTATTGTTACTGTGGTAGTATTGTTGTCACTTAAGGTCTCCTTTGCCATGTAGCTCGAATGTTATTCCTCATTTTGGTTGCATTTGTCTGCCAAATTAATAAATATAAATGACTAAATGTAAATACACAGGGCAAAGACTCATACATACATATTACATACATAAATACAAACAAACATAATTACATATACATACATACAGTACATACCAGTAGACATACACAGTGATAGAATGATCTAGCTGACACAACGAGTCCAACGGGATGGAGAGCAATAGCAGTTATTATCTGTTTTTATTAGTAATACACTGTAGTGTTTAGCTGTGTGTACTGTGTAGACATTTAATTATGAATGGGACATCTTGCTTTAGTACAAATTTTGGTTACACTACAAGGCCATGCCAGTACAGACATCAGCAGAGAGAGAGAGAAACAGAGAGATTTATAACATGAATACAATTACAGCATGCAATTACAACAGCTTATAAGAGATATATTTGCAATATTCGTTTTCTTTTTTTGCTTGTATTCATGTGCCTCTGGCAATAATGTTGCTGTAACTTTTAATAAAACATTTAATAATGTGCCATAAAGCTTCCTTGAATAAAATGAAACTCAGAGAGATGGATGCCGAAAGAAACAGGAAAAGAGGCAGTCTCATGAGAGTCATCGTCCACATTGAACACATCCCATCTTTTCCCTCCCTCCCTAGGGTTCCCCCACTCATCCTCCTCCTCTTCATCCTCCTCTTCCTGCTCCTCTTCGTCCTCCTCTTCCTCTTCATCATCCTCGTCCTCCTCTACCTCCTACTCCTCTTCGTCCTCCTCGTCCTCCTCTTACTCCTACTCCTCTTCGTCCTCCTCCTCCTCCTCCTGCTCATCTGCAGGGCTCAGGGGAGGTCATTAAGTCCCTCTGTAGCGGATGTGAGAAAGTGCCACAGAGCAGAAAGACACAGGAGATGCACACACGTGCTGATGCACAGAGAACAGAGAGA
>NW_027468664.1:26630554-26678054 GCF_046254945.1 Alosa pseudoharengus | reverse complement strand
GCACTCTCATTGTCCAGACCCTCAGTCTCATGTTCAGGGAGATGGAGGTGGAGCCAGCCAGACTCAGCATGCTGACAGCCAATCAGTGAGTGGGATGGGCAATCAAGGGGCTTGTCATAATTAATTTATAATAGGTTATAATAACACTGACAATGTCAGAGACTTTATTCTCCGTATTATAAATCAGTATAGCATCAAAATGAGTTTGAAGAAAGGGGAGGCTTTGTTGTTTGTTGCAGTAAAACTACAGGGTGCTCATCAAAATGGGTCTAGGTCAGTGTTTCTCAAACTTTTTCAGACGTAGGACTACTTAACCAATAAAAAAAGAAACGCATATTTAATATGGTAAACAACTCATCTATATTATATTTTACCACGTCTGCTCATGGACCACTTGGGATAGCTTGCGGACCACCAGTGGTCATCAAAGAGTGGATTGTCCGCACACTTGCTCCCATCAGGAATTTTTATTGAGTTTCACCCGTGTGTAACGTTTCGAGCTAAACGCTCTTCATCAGACTTGAATATCAGACAGACAGTCGCCATATTTAAACAAGTACAAAAGGTCACATGACCCATCAGAGTGATATATTTAGATAGATTTACAAAACACTTATATATACATATATCCACAACGTCATAATATCTACAAAACATGCACTTATAGAAAAACATTTATATACTATACTTTGTAAAAACAATTTATTTATATAAAAAAGTACAAGCTTCCACCCTATCAGAGTACTTGGCTGTGTATCAGGCCGCATTAGGCCGTCATAATAAGTAAACATGATATTGGCGTCTATTCAGTCTACAGGTTACTAATCATACATTTCTATAAAGGAGACTACCTTCACATTTAGAAACTATAATATATAATCATATCCAAAGAGCACTTCACACCGTCGAGTCGAGACATATCACAAAATCAGTTACAGAAAAGGCCTAATACTGAAGTCTTCATTTAAACCTTTAGGTGCCATTGTATCCAGTGTGTAAATCACCAGTGGTCCCCAGATCACACTTTGAGAAACACTGGTCTAGGTCATCAATGACAAAATTAAAAAATGTAAGCTCCAGAATGAAAAATACTGACTACATGCCATCTTCATACAGGAGGGCCTCAATTCCTTTGTTTATTCATTGGTAAAAGAACTCTATTGTGTTGTTTTCATGCTGCCCCTTGTAGGGGGGCGCTAACGGCGAGGCTACTGCTAGCCCTGGTGTGTGAGCCGGACCAGCAGGCCTCGGACTCAGCGGAGATGGAGCACAGCACAAACAAATGCACAGAGGTGAGTGAGGAGGACAGGACTGTGTAGACCGAAGGGTGGTGTGCTGCTCAGAGTTGTTTTGTTATTTTCTATACCTGCACAGGTTTGTGCTAAAAAGTTTCTGTTTATGTAGTGATGATTTCACTTTCACTTTCCATAGGGTTGTTATGGTTACACTGGTTACACTTTATCTACAGATGCTCAAATTATCAACAAACTACCTGATGATTCTCTGTTTATTGGTGGTTTTATTTTTTACCATTTGATGGCTTTATTTTATTTATTTATTTCATTTTTCTGCTTTGTCAGTGTATCTGTGGCTCACTCTGGTTGTGTATCATCTCTATCTCTTTCAGATGCAGATCTTGCAGGCCGAGTATCTGGCTGTGGCTGCTGCTCTGCTCTTTGAGATCATAGTGCTTTGTCAAGAGGTAGGGAATCCCACTATTACACACACACACACACACACACACACACACACACACACACACACACACACACACACACACACACACACACACATATGCTGTGCTGTAAACAAACAAATGCATCATATCATCAAGAAGAACTAATTAAATTGGTGTTACACTTTTTGTCACTTCAGCCTTCTTCTCAAAGTCCTATACTGTATGCTTGGGCCTTATATATATGACTTTTGTTTGACTTTTTGGTCTTTTTATACTCATTGTTGCACTGTTCTTTTTTGTCCCTAAAGGCTAGCCGTACACCAAGCATGGAACACTTCCTGACTGTTGGCTGGGTGTTGAAAACTCTAAAGCCTCAGCCTTCCACTGTAAGCCGAAGTGTAGTGCTGTGTCTCTTCCTGTCTCTCTAAGTCTCTCTCTTATCCTAATGCGTAACCTCCTATCTTGTATCGGACCCTTTCCTGATGTATAACCATGCGTGTAGTAGATGTCTCATCTCACACAAACCTGTTTGTCTTAGCTAATCCTGATCTTTACTGTACTGTAACACCGTCCGGCCTGGAGGATCAGTTGTGTAATATGGATTGATGGTAGCTCTGCAGGAGGGAAACTCTATAGGCTCAGAATTACGTTTACACAACCAGATATGTGACAGAGAGCAGGGGATCCAACACACTAGTGCTCAATCCATACCACAGATTCCACCACTCCTACAGCATTTATATTCATTCATATAGAAACCTTATGGGTTTTATCTTGTGGCATTTTTGGCACAATGTTACCAACAATGTTGGTCTGTTTTATTGCCTCTTGCATTGCCATCACATAGCATGTGCATCTTTTAACCCTTGTGTTATCCTCAAATCTTACCGACACTCTTTATCCTTGGGGTCAATTTGACCCCTGCTAAATAAACCCTCAGAAAATGATTATAATTCATATTGTTACCCAGTTTTTTTGTGACAGGTACTTAACAAGAGTGTGATAACCACCATCAAAAGCCCTACAAAACAATCCCACCCCCCCACACCCCTTTATGAACCTTGGAACCCTGGCTGGCAATATTGCCCATCCAGTGTCAGCAGCCCAAAGGCTTGCTGTTGCTTCCCCTTTTGACTTTTACAGTCCTGCCAAAATGACTTATATGTAATAAGTACTTGTGTATGTAATAATGATAATAACAATATGTTCCCATACTATTCAAATAATAATATCCATAATGTGTCAAATATTCATGTATCTTATGTTTCATACAGCTGGGGTCAAACTGACCCCAAGGAACATCAATGTACAAAATATTTGTACAGGACATTGAAAACATATTATTGAACAAATTTTATGCTAACCCTGTTGTACCCTTCAATTGAGGAAAAGTCATGAAACATGAAGCAAAAAAAAAAAAGTGAACCATATATTGCTTGGGGTCAAATTGACACCAAGGATAACAGGAGGGTTAAGAGATAGGGTCTATTCTGATTACTTCTCTCTCTCTTTCTCTCTCTCTCTCTCTTCTCTATCCATCTTTATTCTCTCTCTTTTCCACAGGTCCACTTTGTGGGCTACCAGACGCATCAGGTGGTTCTGGCTCTGTCCAGTTCCCAGGCCACTCTGAGCCCGTCCCAATCGGTTCTGCTCTACCAGCGCTGTCGGGTCCTCGTGGCCTGCCTTCAGTACAGCCGCATCCTGAGCGAGTTCATCAGGGCCGAGTTCAGAGAGGAGTTCAGGTGAGCCACTGGAGGACACACACACACACACACACATACACACACACACACACACACACACACACACACACACACACTGGAACAAGTGTATGCATCTAATGTTGAAACTGGATCCTTAAATATTTTTAAGTTAGTTTAAGTAATTGACTTTTCTCAAGTACCATATCACAGATCCCTTTTTATTGTTTTAATGTTGCGTCTCTACTCTCTTTTCTCCTCCTTCTCATCACCTCCTCTTTCTTCCTCTCTCCACTCCTCTCATCTCCTTCTGTCTTCTCCTCTCCTCTCTTCTCCTTTTCACTTGTCTCCCATTTTCCTCACTCCTCTCCTCTTCTCCTTTCCTCTCCTTCTCATCACCTCATCTTTTCTCTCCACTCCTTTCCTCTCCTCTTCTTTTCCTATCCTCTTATCCTCTTGTCTCCCTTCACCTCTTCTCCCCCCCCCCCCTTCTCCTCTCCTCTCATCTTATGGGGCAGCCGTGGCCTACTGGTTAGGACTTTGGACTTGCAACTGGAGGGTTGCTGGTTTGAACCCCGACCAGTAGGAACGGCTGAAGTGCCCTTGAGCAAGGCACCTAACCCTTCACTGCTCCCCGAGCGCCGCTGTAGCAGGCAGCTCACTGCGTCAGGATTAGTGTTGTTCACTGTGTGCTGAGTGTGTTTCACTGATTGGGATAAATGCAAATTTCCCTCATGGGATCAAAAGAGTATATATACTTATATATACTTATACTTCATCTCCTCCTCCTCTCTCATCTGTAGGTACTATGTAAAAGCATCAGGGTTTGTGGAGAAGTTGCCTCCCCACTACCCCATCAGTCTACCAGCCCAGCGCCTTCTCTCACAGCTCCACTCATTGGTGCTTCGACAGCCCTAAACTGAGCCCTGATTGGCTCAGCACCCACCTCAACACCACTGCTATTGGCTAACTGACTCCGGCCTATAGGTCACAAGCCACACCTCTTGTCTTTCATTCCAGGAATTCAGTGCATTCCAGTGTCACACAGTGACTATGACAGTCTGCTAGCAGTGTGTGAGTTTGTGTTAAGTGTGTGTAGAGAACTCTGTTCCACGTCCCACCTGAAGAACACACATGTGCAC
This sequence comes from Alosa pseudoharengus, assembly GCF_046254945.1. Classification (NCBI taxonomy): domain Eukaryota; kingdom Metazoa; phylum Chordata; class Actinopteri; order Clupeiformes; family Clupeidae; genus Alosa; species Alosa pseudoharengus. Next base: position 26,673,534 of record NW_027468664.1, on the reverse strand, counting down.
ATGTAGTGAAAAGACGTCTGCTTGGACTATTGAACTGATAAAGAATGTGCTGAAATAATCACACACACACACACACACACACAAACACACACACACACACACATACACACACACACACACACACACACACACACACACACACACACACACACACACACACACACACACAAACACACACAAACATACATACACACACACACAGGCGTACACATAAAATAATAGAAGGACTCTCCAGTCTTGTGCAGCAAGTGGTTTGCACATTCATTGACCACAGATCTGATGGTTTGTTTGTATGTTTACATTATATGCTTGTGAATGTACATTAATGTCTATTCAGCACTTACTCTTATTACAGTAACATCAAAGTGTCTTCATTTGAGTGAATTTAGGCATGTCTGTCTCGTAAAGGTTAAAGTTTGGTGTCTTACTAAGTCGAAGAGCCCATGCCTGTCCCCCATTTGATTCCACAGCTGTGTTTGCGTGTGTGTGTGTGTGTGTGTGTGAAAGAGAGAGAGTGTGTGTTTATATGTGTGTGTACACAAAGAACATTTATTTTTGTACTTGGGTTGTGTTGATGGAATCTATTCTCTGAGAGATTATGCAGAGATAAATGTTCAGGGATGAGTGAAATTCATGAAATCTATGTTGCACTTAAAGGAATTATCCGGAGTAAAATGCACTTTAGATCGATTTCCGGATGATTGGGGGTACATACGTTGAGTTGACATCAAAATTATGTCATTCGGATGTGTTTTGAGAAAGTTTGATTGTACCGTTTTCAGTCACAACTCGTAGCCTGGAAGTGAGCGGGGCATTTCAATTGCGCCGCTACAAAACGCTATTTTTATACCTCTTCTACAGTTCCAAACAACATAACACTTACGTGGTAGTGACTAGAAGGTCCCTAAAGCCAAACCGAAGTATCCCGAGGACTTTATGTGGTCGAATAGAGAGTCCAGAATGAATTTCATCAAGCCAGTACCTTTCCGGAATATTCTCTTATACTCTTATTGCTGAGTGTGTTGTAACACGCTCTGGAAATTCACAATTTCGTCGCCGTTTTTAAAAAAAAAAAAAAACATAGTCCAGTATTTCTTTCGAAATTGAAATTAAGTTGTATGGACTGGACTATGTTTTTTTTTTTTTAAACGGCGACGAAATTGTGAATTTCCAGAGCGTGTTACACAGCAATAAGACTCCTACGGACTTTCCCCTGAAGGTGGCGGCAAAGATGGCTACATTTCCAGAAAGGTACTGGCTTGATGAAATTCATTCTGGACTCTCTATTCGACCACATAAAGACCTCGGGATACTTCGGTTTGGCTTTAGGGACCCTCTACTCACTACCACGTAAGTGTTATGTTGTTTGGAACTGTAGAAGAGGTATAAAAATAGCGTTTTGTAGCGGCGCAATTGAAATGCCCCGCTCACTTCCAGGCTACGAGTTGTGACTGAAAACGGTACAATCGAACTTTCTCAAAACACATCCGAATGACATAATTTTGATGTCAACTCAACGTATGTACCCCCAATCATCCGGAAATCGATCTAAAGTGCATTTTACTCCGGATAATTCCTTTAATCTATGTGTGGTTTTCATGTAGTTTAGTAAGTTATATTTTTTCGATAATACTGTCGTTTATTAAGGGTATACAGTAAACTACAATTGCAGTCAGTGCTAATTAAAAATTAATCAGATGGTTCTCTCCTCATGTTTGTGCAGCTAGCATGAAGATAAGTGCCCAGGAAATTAAAAAAAAATACTAAATAGCATTATAAAATCTTTGTAATAAGGGAAATATAATGCATAAAAGCATTTTCTGAAGTGCTTCCAAGTCATGATTATCCTCCTCTAGGAATGCGCAATAAAATATGAAGCAGTAATAATCTGTCTATCAAACCAATAGTTCCAATAGTACATCGATGGTTCTGTGTTAGAACAGATTATAGGGGTATTTTATGTTAAACTGTGGAACTGCACTCAATAACTATTTGATATATCCTCAGACTGACATAGATGACATATAGATGTATTTATAAGATGTTCATCAATTAAATTAACTAGAACTGAACCTCATCAACTGTTGGCTCTGTAGTATTGGTACCTGATGATGTATTCCTGAATCCTGTTCATTTTCAAGTGTTTCTGATTGAGATCCCCCCCCCCCTCTCTCTCTGTGAGTTGATCAATAAAACAGGAACTCTATGGTGCTCAGTCTCAAATAAAGATACAGAGCTTCATAACTGACTGGTTGTTTCCTTTTTAATTTACAGTATTTGCATTACAACGTTATATGATAGAGATGCACACATTCTACGACGAAGGCTGTGTGTAGGTTACTGCAACAACCCAGGAGACGTGTTTAATTCCTTGTGCTGAAGAGAACTTCCCACAGTGGCAACAACTGTCAACAGCAAAGCCAATTTAACTTTACACAACAGGAGGCAGGACATAACAACAATGGACAGTTGGCTGGCGGCAGTTGAAAAAGTGACACATGTTATACCCTGGATCTGCAAAGGTTGACCTACAATGATCCTTACAACATGTACTGCCAGAAATCTGAATGCACAACCAAAGAACCAAAGCAACAACAACAGAATCACAAACAAAGCAACCTTAGTGTGTAAAAACATCAACAGAGTAGCCTTGTGAACATTTCAATGCGGTTATCAAGCAGGTGTCCAAGAAGGTGTCCTTATCGCTGTTTAATTGAATTAGGCCCTATGGCACTTCAAGGTGACTTAGCAGTGGTGTCTGGTATCCTGGATCCACCTCCTCCACACTAATGATGCCAACAAATTCTTTGGTCATTCCTCTTCGTTGCTGTGGCCGTTTATGATCCAGTCAGCAACATTAACAAGACAAAATGCAAGCCCTTGATGAGGGCAGCAACAAACAAATACCAACAAATGCTTTGGCCGTTCCTCTTTGTTGCTGTATAGCTGTTTATAATTCAATCAGATTCAGCAACATAACAAGACAAAATGCAGGCCCTTACGGGGCACAAATACCACAGAAACACAGGAACAATTCCACATATCTCTGTGTCGGTTACAATATGAGTAACGTACTAGTAGTCTGTGAGCGCTTCAGCCATGGGTGAAAAGTGTGAAGAATGAATTAACTAGGTGGCGCTATACATGAAATGAGTGGTTATGGAATGGGTTGACATGGCCCCTTGAGATCAACATACAAAAAAAATGGTCCTCCTAAACCCTACGGTTCTCGAGATATTCACAGAAAACTGTGACTGCCCTACCCTCCTTTCGGGGGGTCCAGTCCAGCGGGGGGGCTACAGATCAAAACGAAAAATGATGGTTCCATGCTACCCTTGTGGGGTTACATGCCCACCAAGTTTCGTGTACCCCGGTCTTACAATGACCCGGGAATCCTTGACGGAAATTTGGACATGCGAAAAAGCATGCTTCGCTGCGCGGCGGTCATAAATATGGTATATAAGGCCACTGTTTCTAAACCTATAATTAGCCTATGAATCCCATAAGATTTTCTAGCATGGTGGCAAAGAGGTTGGTCTCCTCCACTGCACTATTCCCATGGGTTGAAACATTGCCGTTTTTTAGTCAAATTAAATATTGGCAGCTACTTCAGTGTGTGGACATTAAACACAAAAAAGTAAAAATGAGGTGTTATAATCGCAGGTATCTGTGACCTAACATAATCAAAACTGCACGAAATTGGAAGTGTAGGATCATTATGACACCCTCTGAATGCATGCCAAGTTTTGTGGAATTCCGCTCATGGGGGGCCACACAATAAAATAATTTATGTGTACATTTAGTGACCGTACACCAACAAGGATTCCCGGGACACTGAACGACTGGGGTACACAAAACTTGGTGGGTATGTAACCCCACATGGATAGCATGAAACCATAATTTTTCGTTTCGGTCCCGCTGGACTGGACCCCCGAAAGGAGGGTAGGGCAGACACAGTTTTCTGTGAATATCTTGAGAACCGTAGGGCCTAGGATGACCAATTTTTTTCGTATGTTTGCGTCCAGGGGTCATCTTAACCCATTCCATGTGCACACATGTGCATAAACAGATACACACGCACACACATTCACAGTAATGGGGGTGGGGTTGTATAAAATGAATTTTACATGTGAAATCTATGAACTAATCATGTTTTGGTACTTGTTGTCTAGCAGATACCCATGAGAATTGAGTGTGGATGATGCAATTTAGTGAGACAGTTAGAATCATATAGGCCTTTCAGCTTGATTTATTTTTGTGGAAAAAATGTGCTGGACTGGGCGGCGGTCATATTTTGTACCGCTCTGCGGTACATCTAGTTGTATTCAGAATCTGCAGATTTCATAGATGCTCCATTCATAATGCAACGTTTTACAATGGACTCCCTTTTTCACATTTTAATGTTTTCTCTATAAATGTACAATTAAAACATTGTACAATTTCGTTGAAAAAAATGCCTATTTATCTTTTATCACACGTCCCCTGTAGATTGCATCCCATACAGTCTATGTTGCATCCTTAGAGTAGGCTAGGCCTATTGCTTGCATTCAGTTTTTAAAGAAAGAGGAACATCCTCTGAAACGGAACAGTATTCCGGGGACCATTTTTAATGAAGGACCGGAAAAAGCGTGGGGTTACAGAAGAGTTGTCCATCGCGACTCTGCATGTAAGCATGTAAGTGGTAGTAATATTATGTTATTCATTGGTGTTGTGAACAGAAATGTAATTAAAGTTGCACCCAAATTATGTTAAATATTTGTACTGCATACCAAACGCATTAATTAGATAATCAATGGCTGCATTTTACACGTTACATATCAAGATGTTGCCTTGGTAGCTAGTTGGCTAAAGTATTGTGTTTGCCTGTTAACAGCCTTCACCCCTTTGCACTTGCTGATTAGGTCATTTAACCAGAATTAGTTCTCCTTTTCTTAATGTTCGTCTCATTTACCTAATGTTTGATAGGCGAATGCCTCTGAATGATGACCCTGCATAGGTTATTCTGTATCAGAAATTAATTCATGGTTTGCACTTCAGTTTTTTTTTGTGTCATAGTGTTAAACGGTTAGCCTAATATTAAAATGGAGAATGGTTGTTTTTTTTTATGTTTATAGTCAGGAGCTGTACGAAGTCCGTCCTCTCAAAAAATGTTCCGAAGCGCATCAGTACAGGTACGACCCCAATCACATAGAAGCTAACCTTGGATTATCCTTGTCTATTCCAGACTTTTTAATTGTGGCCGTCTTTTTGTATAGCCTATTGAGTAGACTGAATATAATGAATGATCTATGATTATAAATCCATTTATTTATTTGGATAAAGCATCTGCTAAATGAATAAATCTTAAATACATGTAAAAAATGTAATGCCTCTTTTTGCTCTCGCCCTTTTTTGCAGATATTTAGACAGTTTGTCCGGCACCAGGTGACAGATGCTAGCCTCATATTAGAGCGATGTGAGTAGTCTACACATTTAATGTGTGTGAGTGTGTTGCACAATTAACATCATGAATCCCTTGAATTATTCTGATCTGCAGTTGGAGGACTATGAAATGCTAATTTATCTGCCAGAATTCACTTAATCATAAACACACTTGCATAGTAGAAACCAGCTTCCCAGCATTGTATTGAACAATGGTGTTGAATTGAATGTTCTGTATTTTGGCAGTTATCAACCCTTGATGTTTTCAATCCGATATATCGTCACACCGATGTGACTGGAATGTTGGGAAATGAAAGTTCTAAAGAATATCAGGGTTCCATTGTATTCAACGTGGATTTTTAGAACCTTACATTGTTGCAGTTGTTTGAATGTTCAAAACTCCCCTTAAGTGGTTAATTCGTCACCTCTCCCCTTTCTCTCTCAGCCATAAATAAGGTGCAGTTACTAGGGCGGGTGGGGCAGGACCCCGTCATGAGACAGGTGGAGGGCCGGAACCCCGTCACCATCTTCTCCATGGCGACGAACGAGATGTGGCGCTCTGGGGAAGGAGCAAACACAGACACAGGCAAGAGATAAAAACAGTGATCACCCACATGTTGCATATGAGTGAGACTGAGTGCAAATCCATTCGTCCGTTGACCTTCACCTGTCAGAATTGTCATTAATAGATAATTGTTTGAGCCCTTACAAACATAGCTGCTGTTTTTGGACTGAAATTACAGTGCACTGGAGTTACAGTGATATTTTAGTTGGCGTAAAGTGGAGTACTATGTACTAATATAAGAGCAATATAGTTTTTTTCATGTCCAAAATATGGCATTTCCTGATTTCTTTCCTCCAAAACTGCAGTTTTGATACTGAGTACTATTTTGATACTACCTTGTTACTGAGTATCAAAATTGCAGTTTTGATACATGAAGTCATTCAGTTTTTTTGTCAGGGGGATTATGGTGTACTTCCATTTCATGCCCGTGGGTAAAATATATTTTTTCAGCTGTGCTATGACCTGATCAGAGGTTTGAATTTGTCACCCATTATGCAGCTTACACTGTAGCGTAGTGAACGTTTTTGTGTGTCTGATATCTTACTCAAGAGAGTGGCGTCATTTTGAGAACTGATAAACTTCTGGAGAATGGCAAAAAGCCATGATGAAAACAGCAGACAATGTTAAATATTAGGAAATGCCACAAATGTGCCATATGGCTTAAGTTCCACCTTGCAAAACAAAACTACTTCCTGTGCAAATTACTGGGACACATTAGTTATTTTCAGAAAATTATTTATTGTAACCAAGTTCCTCTTCCTCTTCCAGGAGACATCAGCCAGAAAACCACGTGGCATCGGATCTCTGTGTTCAAGCCAGGCTTGAGAGATGTGGCCTACCAGTATGTGAAGAAAGGGTCAGTATGTGTCTAAAGCAGTTGTTGTTGTTGTTGTTGTTCTTGTTGTTCTGCTATTTCTTGGCCACATGACAAAAGAGCACAGTATACACACTTAGCATATTTTCAAATATCTTTTATTATGGAAAGCGGCATTAAGTGTTAATGGTGATCAGATCACTGGCACAATTGCTGGCACACGAGAGCATGAAACCATCAAAACTAAAATGCCACATGGAAACAAAGCACCCCTGTCAAAGACAAACCTGTTGAGTACTTTGAAAGGTAAAATCAGGAGTCGAATACTTCACAAACGTAATGGAAAACATCGGCATGTTCCAAACAAGTGTCTTACCATGTAGCTCACCGTATCCGTTGGCTTGAGCGCTAAACAAATATATGGGTAGCTACCTAATGAAATGAAAAACCGTGGGTCCCAAGGCCAGACCAGTTAAGAACCACTGATGTAAAGTAGTTGCCTTGTGTATGAAATGCGCTCGTGGCGTTCTGGTTAGGGCCTCGGGCTTGGAACTGAAGGGTTGTCGGTTCGATCCCCGGCCAGTGGGAACGGCTGAAGTGCCCTTGAGCAAGGCTCCTAATCCCTCACTGCTCCCCGAGCGCCACTGTAGCAAGGCAGCTCAATGCTCCGGGTTAGTTGCTTTACCTCACTTTGTGTTCACTGTGTGCTCTGTGTGTTCACTAATTCATGGATGGGATAAATGCAGAGACCAAATTCCTTGTATACGCAAGTATACTTGGCCTAAAAACCTGATTTACATTAGCTTTCCAAAAAGGTGTCGTGTTCCTTTAACTGATTAATGAATTCACCCCTCCTAAAAGTAATTGGAAGCCCTCAAATGACCCAACCACGTTTCCTGTTCTCCTGTTACCTCGTGCGTTGCACTTGTCCCATACTGTCTTGTTGTGTGTGTGGTCTCAGGTCACGTGTGCTGGTGGAGGGCAAACTGGATTATGGAGAATATGTGGACAAAAACAACGTCAGACGCCAGGCCACCACTATCATTGCAGGTGAGCTCCTCTGGCAAGCTAACAAATAAAGAGTAAGAAATATTAGCTATGGCATGTATAGCTTAATGTGTGTGTTCATAGATGAAATTACATTGGCATGTAATTGAGTTCATTACCCCAACAAAGAACTATAGGAATCTTATAGTATTTTGGGACAATTGTTATAGTAATCTTACAAGAACACTATAGTTTATTGGAGTCTTATAGTATATTGAGACATATAGATGTACTCTAAGACTCTGCTAAAGGAACACTATAAATAGCAAGAATATTATAGAGGTATTGCAGATAGTATATACTGTATATATACTATTACTATAGTTCTTTGTCATAAAGGTAAGGGCATTTTACATCAAGAAAATTCATTGTTTACAATAGCCACATTTACATGGACAGTTTTTTTGTCATTCCGATTAAACTATTCCGATTGAAAATATTGTGCTGTCTGTTTACATGGGGTACGTTCTATTCCAATCAGGTGCTCTCAAGCGCTTTAAAATCTTTGATCGGAATAGCTGTTGTTGCCTACTTTTTGTTGAGAAGATACAGCAGCCAATCCGATTGACCGTATACATGGCTGTTAAATCGGAATCGGAGAGGAATACCTCTCTCATTCTGATTAAAATTAGATAAGATTCAACTTTATTGTCATTGTACAGAGTACAAGTACTAAGACAACGAAATGCAGTTTGCATCTAACCAGAAGTGCAGAAAAGTGCAATGTGATATACAATGTATAGACAGGTGGTGCATAGATAGGACAAGATATAGTGCAGTGTAGACACTAGACTAGACACAGTAGTATACAGTTGGTTTACAGGAGGTGGTTTACAGTACCGGTAATATAAATTAAATATAAATATGTGCAGTGTATTAACAGTAACCTTATAAGAACAGAATAAATATGGCTATGTAGTATGAACAACATGTACAGAATACAGATATCTGCAGCGTAGAAGCAGAATAATATTGATATATCCAGTGTATTAACAGAATATATTATAAGAAAAACAGAATAGCCTAAATATGGATATTCAGTATGAACCATATAGACAGATATGTACAGTATGCACAGCTATGTGCAGTGTGGTAACAGTACCATTGCAGTGCAGAAACGGTAACATCAGTAAAATTCTGATTGGATCAGGCATTTTTATTCTGATTGAGAGGTGTTTATATGAAAATTGTTATTCCAATTGAGCCGTTATTCCATTTCTAATCGGATTAAAAAAGTGTCCATGTGAGCGTGGCTATTGCTTGTTAATGTTTGATTTACCCCCTGTACACATGGCTGAACTCTGTTTCTCTCTCTACCCCTCTCTCTCCACAGATAACATTGTATTTTTAAGTGACAATGTCCGAGACAGAATGTGAAGTTGATCTCTTTGTTGGAGGGATGTAAACCATCAGAAGACCTTTTTTTTTCCATGTCATGTTATTTTCTTGTAGGAGTTTAGTGCCTGAAGTCCTTGGAGCTGTGATGGTTCCAAGATTGTGACTTTAACATGCCCCCTGTTCACCAACAGGGGGTGCCAACATACAGCACTTTGGCCTCGAACACATCTGCCACAGTATTGACACACCAAAGTACAGTTGGTCTGACCATATTTTGTTTGGATCATGTGAACAAGTCAGCATTTTCGATTATTATTGTTCTTGTCAAGATCCAGCACAAACCATAATTAGGAATTCCGCCCTGGTCTGACTCACTAGCTGTCTCTAATGATAAGTTATAGAGCTTTTGTTAACACTGGGAAATCAGTCCAAAAACAGATTTTTTTCCCCCCTTTTCTAATGTACGAGATGTAATCCAAATGCAGAAATGTGTTGTAGTAGGTCTCGAGAATCCTACAGGTTGTTTTTTGGCTAGCAATCCTCCATGAGGATCCAAATGCTTTCTAAAAGTAAAATTCATAGGCTGTGCTCATAGACAACTTTAACATCAAACTGACTAGATGTCTTCTTGAGTTATCCTCAGAATCTTTCGGTTATGTTTCTCAACCGTTAGTTTCAACACCTGGTGGGGGGTTGTTTTGCATGGTTTTGCTTTTCAGACATGTGAATATGGATGTGTTCACTGAAATAGCAAAGACCGACCGTTTCTGCGAAATCTGATTTATATTAATTCATGCATTTCATGTTAGACACAGTTTCTACTGACCATGTTAAACCAAGTCCTTGTATGTATTATGTGAAATATATATATCCCCTTTTTCCAATTATCTGTGGGTCCATGTGCCTTTTTTCTGTAAGAGAAAAGTTATTTAATGTAACATTCTTTGATGCATGATGTGAACCTGAAGACTTGATGGTTTTTGTCACATGGACATGATATTGCATCAGTCTTAGGATGGACCTATATTTCATATAACATTTAGTCTCCATTCAAGTGTGTGTGTTTAGCATGTGCAGCTGGACCTAAAGGATTTTGAGTGCAGTCTTTGGATTCTCCTCCATTTAGATTTAGTTTTAAGTATTATTTGAAGTAGTGAGCCACTTCTGGAAGCCTCTGTTTTGAAGGAGGTTGTATAAGGCGGGCACTGTCAGTTTGGTAGTCTTGTCTCAACTCAGTTTGTTGAAAGTTATGGATAAGTTCGTCCCTATTGGGCGTTCATGCTGTCTGTCAAACGATGCGAAATCGGCCGTAACACTGATTGGTTCTTAGAGCTTTCAGTCGGCTGGACCATTTGTTTGCATTCGTTTTGAAAGCAGCAGCCCATCTGATTCGTTTGCTTCCAAGAATAAGGACGGGGATTACGAAGTGTAGCCAACATAGTTTAGTACCACTGTTAATTGTTCATTTACCTAAGGTTGTCTCCTAAGACAAATATTCACGTTAAAAACATTATACTGTGGGTGTGTGGTGATGGCCTTGATTGTAGGCTATATTTACGGCTGTCGCATTCCTCGAACTAAATGCTATTGGGTAGCTCCACCTAAAATAATTGCCTCTCTCACGACTACTCCCACCCATTCCCCGCCCCCAAATTCCTGCTAGTCTGAGACAGGGTATCACCTCAACTCAAGAAATCGAGAGAAAGTCCGTCGTTGGTTGCATACTACAAGTCAGAGAAAATAAACAAGGAAGCGTCGGGGTTAATCTTCTATTGCCTCTTCACTGTCGTCTTTCCAGGGAGTCATTTTGCTTTGTTGATGTAACGACAAGCCATCCGAGTCGTGTGTCGCAACTGACTACGCAGTGCAAAGACTGTTCAAGTTATTAGGCTAATTCAACTTTTCGCTGACGGAAGGAAAAGTTGTTGCCGATTCCTGCAACATTTTATCACGCTGCGTTCTGGCAACATTGTAGCATATCTGCTTTCCTTTTTTGCTACATAGCCTACATTGATATCATCTGTTGAGAAGACGCAGGTTAGACAGTCGACTCCTAAGCAATCAACTGGTGAAGGCATGGAAATACTGGACAGCGCTGAACCGTTTTTACACTGGGATCGAAATCTCAGCGAATTGTCTGAACCGGGAGAAAATGACGGTGTTCTGTACAGCACTGTAAGTATGACTGAAACCTCAGTCTGCATCTGCTTCTATGTCGTTTTGGTCATTATCTATTCATAGGCCTGATTTTTAGCATGATATTTTGTTTGGTTTTGCGGGTGTGAAAAAAAAATTGCTATGAAAGGCCAGCTATAATATAGCCCATTGCATTCGTTATCAATATATTGCTGTTCAGTGTCTTGACACTTGTTGCACGGGTGGGCTGCTCAAGAAGACTATCAGGGTAGAGGTATTGAGCAAGAGTACGGTTGTGGTTCGGGCACGGAGTTCACAGTCCCTTTAATCAATCAAAATTTAAACGCCTTATACCTGCATACCTGAACAACCTAATTGCCTTCCTGATGTGATGTGGGTTTCTGAAGAATGCACGACCCACATTTCGCGGTGCGTTAGGATGTTATTGTAAAAGACCTTATTCAACAGATCACGACGAAGATAAAGGCGAGCAGCAGCCTAACAATTCAGTTTCAGAGGTCCGTGAAGTGGCCTACACATGCGTTCCATCTGGAGGAGGTCTGTACTTTTCGACTGTACCCAAAAGTACTGGAGTTATGTAATGATAGGTCTGTGTTCAAACTAGTATCCTCTGCAGACAGAATGGGGCCTCTCTATCTTGGAAGCATGGAGAAGTTTTTTGGGGAAGGTGTTGGTAGACAGTTTAGAGGGAAACTTTTATTTACCTTGTAATGCTTAATGGAGCACAAACTATTTTTAGAAACTCTTCCCCACCCATTTCCTTCATAGTAGAAGTTTAAGGGAAAAAACAAAGTTTATTTTGAACAGCTTTGAATTAAGACCCACATCACTCTACACTCTACAACCAGAAATCAGGGCAGAAAGGGTTTCGCCAGGCTAGGTTTTAAGTGCTTTTCAGGAAAATGTTGACGTTACTGTAGTTGTGGCGCTTACGGTTTCTCTTGTACACCACTTCTCAGTTGGGCCTTTTTTGCCTTTGTCTCTAATAGTATGGAGAGGTTATTTTTTGACTGCACCACACAGTGGCCCTATTGGCTTTGCACAGGGCTTCCCACCATAGATACACTGTTGGCCTTCTCCCTAGTTCTCCCCCTGTTCCCCTGATGCCTCTGCAGACTCTCTCTCTCTCTCTCTCTCTCTCTCTCTCTCTCTCTCTCTCTCTCTCTCTCTCTCTCTCTCTCTCTCTCTCTCTCTCTCTCGCTCTCTCACACACACACACACACACACACTACTACTACTACTACCACCAGACACTGCTCTCTGTGTGGACAGGGCAGTGTGTGAGGGACGCTTGCATCAACAGTGGCTAAAGTAAACCCTGTCCTGCACAAAATACACACACACACACACACTGAGACACACACACACTGAGACATACACACAGACCCAAGAGACCTGCTCACTCACACACAGAAGACATATGCGCACGCAGCACACACACATTGCGGGGTCCACAGGGGAGTGTGGCATGCCGGCTGAACTGAGCACACTTTGTGCAGTGGCGAGATGCCTGGTATTCTCGGGTGGCACGGGAACAGAGACGGCTCTTTGTTCAGAGTCAGAGTCTCGCATACTGCACCCCCACCACATCACACCCCCATCCCCATCTTCTCCTGACACACCCACCTTTGCTTGAGACACACACACACACACACACACACACAAATACTCTCACAGACTTGCACACACACAAAGTTTATAATAATTCTCACACATATCTCCCAACCTGGTCCTCTCCCTAAACACACACACCTACTTCACATCCTCCAAGGGTGTGGGGCCTGGTCCTCCCCCCCAACACACACACACACACACACACACACACACACACACACACACACACACACACACACACTACTGCACCTCCCCAGCTTTGGAGTCTGCTGCTCTCTCACTTTCCCTCTTATTCCCTGGGGTTTGTTGACATGGAATTCCTCACAACAATGCAAACTGTTCTCAGCTGCAGTGCTGGGGTCTCATACAACAACAACCCCCACATAGCTCACACTCACACACACATCCAAACACACACACTCTCTTTCTCACACTCGCACATCTGCATACTCTCTGTTTTTCTCACACACACAAACACACACACACATGCAGATGCGCTCACACACACATACGCTCTCCCTTTCACACACCCTAGTCTGGCTCCCTTGGGCAGCTGACATCTTGTTCTCTTGAGTTTTCCATGAAAACGGTCATGGCAGTTTGATGCGTTGATGTTAGTGACATAACAAATTAGTACATTAATTACATTTAATTCATTAATTAATGAAATTAATTCTGCTGGTAATATACTGGCCTTCAAGAATATATTGAATCTTTCTTAGACATCTCAAATATGATAGCTGTAGCTGACAGGTGATTATTCTGATCAGGTTCAAGGTCATCACAGGTTGTATACGGATAAAGCAACAGTACACTTACTTAAGAAGTTGACACACTATTGAGGTATATTTTTCCAGGCAAGTTTTGGTGTCGTGCAGAATCATCTTAATGGTATATGAGGTCATATGAAGGACAGATTAACACGCGTGCCATTCCTCTCAGGATTACACAGGAACAGCCCTCTCACAGCTTTCATAGGTCGGTACTGAACACTTGATAGTCAAGAGACATTTGTTAGCATGTTGGCAAATTAGCATGTTGTTTCTGCCACTGAGGCTCTTTGTGATTTTCAAAGATAATTTTGTGTATGCATTTTAGGTAGTTAGCTCACTAGTTCCAAACCACAGTTTGTGCTGATTCAGAAACGGGATGGTAAGAAAAGGTGTGTGTTGCCAGACAGGTTATATATACACTCAGGTATGTTTTTGTTCTGGCATTTATCCTTTGTTGTCACGGTGCGTGCTTGAATAAAGCTTGCTCTGCTTTTAAAGTCATAAATAGTGTACATTCTTCGGTGAAAAGTTATCAGTCATCATTCCTGGAGTTCGGACCGTGATGTCGTAAATAGTGTTTTTAAAAACTTGTGTACTATGTTCGGCTTATCACAGCGATAAGGGGGCAGGGCACGGTGGCTTGTATGTGGAACGTGACGTGCTGGAGAGAGGAAAACAGTATAGGAGGCATGGGCCTTTGCGCCTGCGATCCTCTGAGACAGTGCAGAAGGGTACGCTATGAGTCGAGATCAGTGCTATGTGGAGTGGGAGTATTGTGCCAGAGGTGTGTTCAGATTCGACAAGTAGAGGTGAAAGTTTTGTGGCGTTTACCTTGTTGCTGGACATTTTGTTCACAGTATCAAAGTGAACAACTGTCAATCTTTACAGAGAAACATTTGAATTTGAAAAGTCACACACACACACCAGCTCTCTGAGTTTCAGTGTCTGTTTCTGACTGAGAAGGAGGTGAAGTAGGTAGGAAGCTGTAAAAAAGTCAGTTCATGGTTCGTTCTTCCTTTTTTGCTCCTCCTCCTATTGCTATCTGCTTAAACCATTAAGTTCATCTTTTTCGTGTGTGTGTGTGTGTGTGTGTGTGTGTGTGTTAGCTGAATTGCATCACTTAAACGATTCTGTGGTCATGGCAGTGTCATGTCATGTCCTTTTGAATTTGAGAGGGAAGCTGGGCCAGATATGGGCCAGAGAGGTAGTGAGCGGTTGATAGAGAAATGGAGAGAGGGAGAGATGGAGAGAGGGAGAGATGGAGAGAGGGAGAGATGGATGGAAAAAGAGAGATAGATGGAGGGCTCAGACCAGTGGCTCTCAGCATCTTCACCCAGTGCGTAGTAAGCCACTTGGGAGTACTAAAGGATTAGCCTGGGAAAGTACATTAGCAGATCTGCCTCTCTATCTCCTCTTGCCCCCTCATCTCTCTCTCCCTCTTTCCATCTTTCTGTGTCTCCCCCGTCTTCCTCTGTTTTTCTCACTCTCTCTTATATCCTTTTTCTCTCTTCCCCCGCCTCTTTTTCTCTCTCTGTCTGTCTCTCTCTCCCTCTCCTTCTCTCTTATCCCCCCCCCCCCCCACACGCACACACACACTCACTCACTCACACACACACTCATTTCTTCCCATGACTGCATGCTAAAGTTATGCTACGCAGCATTTCATGCCAATCTGTGGACTAAGACGACCAGGGCTCCCCGCCCCCCGCCCCTTACCCCCCAGCTCCTCTTTAGATTAGATGGGTCTAACCAGGCAGTTAACGAGAGACAGACAATCACAACATGCCATGCCATGCCAAGCCTCTCTCTCTCTTTCTCCCCCCCTCTCTCTTTCTCCCCCCCCCTCTCTCAATTTCTCTCTCTCTCTCTCTCTTTCTCTTCCCCCCCCTCTCCCTCTTTCTCCTGCCTCTCCCTCTCTCTCTCCCTTTCTCTCTCATCAGGCACGCTGCCGTTACCTTTTGATCAGCTCTTAGTGAGTCGTTGGTCGGTGTCTTTTGCAGGCCTAAACCCAGAGGCTCTGATTAAATCTCTTAACCCTGTCCTCATTACCTTTAGGTCGACCATCAGCTCACTGGCCGGCTAATCAGTGATAGTCTAGAGCTGCCAGCAGCCTCATCATTTCCCTAATATGAGCCAGGAAATCAACAGCAATACCACCCCAAACAAACACAATACAACTAGACTGAGAGCTTTCCTCTCTGATAAAGCCCATGTGTTTCAATGAAATGGATCAACCAATAATTGTCCGCATCTCTTTTTGCAGTGAGAACTGAACAGTGAGGGACGATTGTCGCTTTTAGCAAATGATTATGTTTAAATAGTTGGTTTTGCAAGAATGGTAAACATTTTATTAACACCAATGAACTCTCAAGTGCTTAGGCTACCCCTATAAGAAACTTAACGTAATCCACTACTACTACCCATAATCCTCCGGGGCGACAAGAGGCCTCGGTCTCAGTCTTAAGAGTGGAGAAACAGCCATTGGGATAAAGTGTGGGGGGGGGGGGTTGTTGGAGCTGAATTTGTTCTCCTGTTTGCAGTGGGGGGCAGTTACAGGATGTCTTAAGAAAACAAATGTGGCCTCCTCTCCCCCTCTCTAAGTCCCTCACCACTCTCCTCCTCTCCCCCTCTCTAAGTCCCTCACCACTCTCCTCCTCTCCCCCTCTCTAAGTCCCTCACCACTCTCCTCCTCTCTCCACAGTGGCCTTTGTGAGGTGAACATTAAAAGGTGATCTAGGAGTGGCCTGCCTGGCCCCTGCCGTTTATTTGCCCTCCAGAACGTATTTGCAGTGCTGCTGTGTTGCTCTTTTACAGCAGATCAGCTGTAATGTGTGTGTGTCTATGTGTGTGTACAGTATGTGTGTACATAACAGAAGGATCACATAACATAGATAACAAACATTTGTCCATCCAAATTAATCTGGGATTAAGACCGTTCTTGAAGCTTTCCTAAAATGAATCTCAGAGTATAGATTCTTACCGCTGCCAGCTAGTTGACACTGGACCTTTGTCTTTGAGCCGCGTATTGTGTTGTATATGCTAGAGTAAAGGCCATGCTGCCTTTTAGATGTGGCCGTTAAGCCCTGACTGTGTCCACACTCCGGTGCGATAGCGGACGTTACCCAAAAACGTGGTCGCTGTGAGGAAAGAGCCTCTCTGACATGTCAGAATGTCAATACACAAGTCACCATGACACCACTCGGAGAGCAGATAAGAGAGGAGGAATAACGGTTGGCCATGGCAACTGCTGAGTAAAATTGCTTGATTGGTCTCTCTTTTTTTCAGTTTCTATGTATTATGAGAAAGGATGCAGAATGTCAATACTGCTTTGTGTGAAGATTTTTCAGTTGACAGAGATGAGACATAATAACATGAACAACAAAAGACTTTCAGAACAGGAGTAGGAATCATTTACACATTTATACTGTGCTATAGATATGAATCACTTTGAATCATTTCATTTTATTAAGATTACAGACATGAAACACATAGAACACTACTTGCAGAACGAATGTACAACAGCACACACACACACTCACACATGCACACATTGGGATACTGCCTTCAAGGTACAAAGTTCAATTGATGTTAATTTTGACATGATCTCATCTCACCCCTTTGAAGTCTCAGTCTCCAGTCAGACACCAGGCCAAAGTCAGGCTGAAGCTGTAGACAGACACCACATTAGAGAATGTGAGGTGGTGTGTGTGTGTGCGCGCGTGCGCACTGTAGCTGGCTCCGTAGACCTCTGATGTTTCAGCCTCTCTCTCTCTCTCTCTCTCTCTCTCTCTCAAGCTTTTATCTTCCAACAGGATCAGACGTCAGACGTGTGATTTGGTAGGCCACTTGCGGGCGTCTCTAGATAGTTCTCATGTTCAGCCTTGCGCAGCAGCAGCAGAATACATGTAAAAGTCCACAAACAATTCACAAGATGGCTACGATAGGTGTAATCTGGGGGTCCCTCTGGTGCCCTTCAGTTTAGGTATCCTGAAGAGTTGAAAACAGACATCTGTTTCAGACATTTGAGGCTCTCACAAAGTTTATCCGTTTAAAAAGCCTTTAATCTTAAATGGCTATTCAGTTCAAGCTGAAGTTAAAACATTTCACCTGCCCTGATGGAGGCTGAAACACATGGGCATGTTTTAACTGAATAGCCATGTGAATGTGAGATTAAAGGCTTTTTGAACTTGCGAGTGCTTCAGATTTCGTTAAAACTCTGTTAGTCTAGTTACTCAGAGGCATATCAGTAGAACAAAACATCAGAGCCAGTAACATACACAGGAATGGTGAAATTGCTGCCTTTTCTAAACTTTGAGCACTGATTAGCAACATAATGCTAAATGAGTACATGCTAATATGAATACATGCTAACATTTTTATGGTACAGACCTTGGATGTGGATGCAGCATTACACAGTGATCACGAATGCAGCATCTCGTACTGTATGTTATTATAGTATAATACACATAATCATAATGCCTTATTAATTATAATTACCTGGTGCCTTCGAACAACACCAGTTTATAGCTTCAACCTCAGACAGTGTGGTATGCAGTGTTGAAAGTAGCAATCTTGTACAGTGTGGTATACCTGTATTAATAAGGTAGTATCATATTACCCATAATGATAATGTGTTAAAGATAATGGCAATGTCTGTCTGTCTGTCTGTCTGTCCCTCTGTCCCTGCCTGAGTGGCTTGCCTCCTTGCTCCCCTGGTCCAGTTGGCGGCCGGGTCCTTGGAATCCTGAATGCTAGGCCTGTCGAGCAGCATGTTGGGGCAGGGCTTGGCGCCTGCCGGCAGGCTTGGAGCATAGAGGCTGCGTTCTGGAGCACAGAGAGGCCTTGTACACACTGCACACACACACACACACACACACACAGAGAAGGGGCTGTTCTCCCTGGGTCTTGGCTTGAGGTGGGCTTAAAAGGGGCCGCAGACCTCTCTTGCAGATCTCTCTCTCATTCTCTCTCTCCCTCTCTCATTCTGTCTCTCTCATTCTCTCTCTCTCACTCTCATTCTCTCTCTCATTCTCATTCCATTTATTCCGTTTCTATGTTTTATATTTGATGTCTGTCTGTCTGTCTGTCTGTCTCTCCCTTTCTCATACATAATTATACACACATATATTGTCATCACACACACACACAAACACACACACTGTCTCTTTCTTTTCCACCCCAACATGTGTTCTTCCTTTATTGTGTCATGATTGCTCTAGTTATGATGCTCTCACAGTCTGTCTGTCTGTGCAGTCTGTGTCTGTCTGTCTGTCTCTCAGTCTGGCCAATGGTGCTGTTCTCTCATCCTAACTGATAGTCTTAAGTCTATCACCTGTTTTTACCTTGACTGGGGCCATTGCTTTACAATGCTAATGTATGTAGTCTCCACCTGCTTATCTCTGTCCGAAGGACTCAGAATACACGAGTATGAGATGGACAGAGATAGAGGGACGGGTTGATGTGTGTGTGTGTGTGTGTGTGTGATGGAATGTGCTTAACCCTTTTCCCTGGGGGCGTATTAAATTACAGAGTAGGGCTGCACGATATATCTAAAATCTATCGTTATCGCGATATCAACACTTGCGATGGACATACCGCAAAGATTACTTAATTTTCGATAAATTCGATACATTTTCTGTGCCGTGCGCATTCCATACAGTCTATGGTGTATTCACATTCTGAATGTCAACATATTTTACCAAACTGATGCGGTCATGCAGCCCAAGAAGCCCGTCCCCTACCAGTTTAGGTGTGTGGTGTTTTAGGTGTTAAAGCGGGAGCTAAGTCGTGATGCCTGAAAATAGTGAGTCGAGCGAGGTAGGCTACACTTGGGTGAAGAGGAATTAGTGACTAAAAGGAAAAGCACGTCTGTTATATGGGAATATTTTGGTTTTATGAAGGATGCCGTGTTACAAACACAGCGCAAATGCGTCCTTCTCCACCGTGTTAAAATAAACAATTTCTTTCGTTATCGTTATATCAGAAGTTGTCTTTCACTGTCTGTAAGGCTTGTATTTCATGATTTGCATTTAGCAAAAGCCCCAGACAGCAGCACAGAGGTAATCAGGATTCGTTATTTGTAAAAGTTGTTTAACCTACTTCTGGACTGTGCGATTGCAGCCCAATTACTTTCACTTTCCGCTGCCCTCATAGTCGGCATGCCGGTAGCCTAATAACGTGGGATGCGCAGCGTACTGTATGAGGTTACAGACTGAGATGATTGCCGCGATATAGCTTAAGTAGGCCTAGCTTCTTTGCTAGGCCCATCGAAGGCTGGCAATATGGAATATTCCGCTGGTTGGTGCACAAGTGTTCAGATTGGCTGTCCACCCGTCTTTTATGAGGATTAGGAGCAGATCTTCCACACAACTTCGATAGCCTAGTCAGTAGGTCTCTTAGCTGTCCACTTTCATCAGGCCATATAGGCTACATGATATTTTATATTATTTAAAAATTATACATTTATTTCTGTAATTATACATTTACCCCCCCCCCCCCAACCCTACAGTGTATGTTTGCAGCAAGCAGAATGAAAAAAAAAACATTAAATATACTGCTCAAAAAAATTAAGGGAACACTTCAATCATACACTGAATCACTCTGTCACTGTTTGGTTCTGAGCACAAGTAAAACTTTTGAGGCGAGTGTTTTATTTTGCAAGAACTGTCAGACATTCTTTGAATGTAGTTTGAGAATGGAGAAAAGGGTGGAAGGTTTCAAAATATGTGTGGAAAACCTTTATTGAGCAGTATATTTAAATATCGCAAATTATATCGTTATCGCAGTACTCAATAATGGTATCGCATATCGCATGTTTTCCTAATATCGTGCAGCCCTATTACAGAGGGAATCTGGGTGTCGCCGTGACTCTTGCGACAGCTCTACCCTGGTGTGCATCAGTGTGTGTTTGTGCGTCAGTGTGTGTTTGTGCATCAGGGTGTGTTGCCTTGGGCATCCTCTCTCCCTGTATTTCTGGTCTTTAGTGGTTAGGCCTGTTACATGTGGCATTGTGGAAGGTAACCAGAGGGGGCTGTTTTGTGTGCAGTCCTCTGAGAATGTCAAGGCAGGTAATCTCACACTAACCCCACGCCACCCAGCCTTTATGCCATGAACATAATATCAGAGACTTTCTAATGAGGAGACACAGCATTAAAAAAATCCTCCATAGAAATGCATGGGGTTGGTTTGTAGCGCCAATATGGCAGTTGTCTACACATATCCCGCCCCTTCCGTGGCAAAACAGTCGACATGTGAATACATTGTGCCATCATTTGGTGTTGTGAATACATCGTGCCAATCATGTGTTGTGATCTCACCGCTGGAGCAAAGTTGGTTTTGTGAAGCCTTGCGCACGCAGTTGACCACACACTGGTTTCTTAAGAGTTGTGTGAGAGAAACAAGTTTCTTAAGAGTTGTGTGAGATAAATAGTTATTATTATGTAATAAGGGCGCCACTATAATCAGTGAAACTGGCTACACCAGATGTGAGAGAAGTGTGTGTATACTCCGCGGACATTCGAAAAATATAAATCAGTATTCCTTTACACTGCGAATGCTCCACTTCCCTTTCATGTCCAGTGTAACCTGCACACTGTGAGAGAGGAGAGAAGTAATGGAGAACTAGGCTGTGATTTCCATTTCACCCACTAGGTGCCAAGGGAGTTCCCCTCCCCTCCCCTCCCCTCCCTTCCCTGGGTGCAGCTAAAATTACCCTCCCCTGGGCTTGTGGGCTCTGTACACCACTGATGCTAATACCCCTCAGCCCTAATCCCAGGGTGTGGTGGGCCCTCCTGTGGGCGCCAGTGGGCTGGCTGGGTGGGATGGGGTGGTGGGCTGGCTGGGTGGGCTGGTGGGCTGGGGTGGGTTGGGCTGGGCTGGGGTGGTGGTGTGGTGGGATGGGACACCACAGAGAGACAGACGAACAGTGCATACCATGCGGCACCAAAGATACCCATACATTTGCTGCATACTATGATACGTATACTTATTCATTTGGCTGATGCTTTTATCCAAAGTGACTTATAATATAACTTATATAATTATAATAAAATAATTATAATAATATAATATAACTTATATACAAAGTGACTTGATATATATAACATTATGGACATATGATGTCCTTTATTACAAGGGCCAGTCTCCCCAGACTCTGGGTTAAGTGCCTTACTCAAGGGCACAACTGTGGCTACCATCGGCTGATAGATAATAAAGGTCCATACTTTTGCTGCATACTATTTAGCACCAAAGATATAGGTACTATAGGTGCATGCTTTTAGTGTGCACTATTCTGCATCAAAGAGACAGACGTTAAAAATGCTTGATCTACTTTTGGTGCCTACTTGCTGCACCAATGAAGAAGACAAAAACAGAAAAAAACGTTTTCAGGTTTAGGATGATGGTGTGCACAACTCGGATAGACAAAAAATAACTTTATTATGATGACTGGGCATTTACAAGACTCCACTATACAATGAGCTGTTTTAATAAATGCATGTCCTTGATTATTACATGTAGAACTATAACAGACTTACTCAGCTTCCTGGTTCTGCAAAGCAGATAAAGACATGCACTGGTCGGTGGTTGTGATATTCGGTAACCTGGTGAAACTCCTGATTAAGTTTCCCCATTCGCTGGGCCCAGCAGGACGTGTTGGAGTCTCATGGTGTCTGTTTACGACTTTGTTCCCATCAGGGTAGCCCAGAACTGACCTGGTTTCCCCAGAGGGGGAGGTTTATTTTGGATGGGGGTGCTGTTTTGGTCTGCTAATTGCCCCCCTCCCATATCCTGAGGCACTGAAACGAGGGGCAAATAGCAACTGCCCACACCCCTTCTGTCTCTGTCTCTGTCTCTCTCTCTCTGTCTCTCTCTCTCTCTCTCTCTCTCTGTGTGGTTTACACATGATGGTTTAAATGAAAGGTTTTTGAAAGTAAACACAGTTTCTTTCTCTCTCTCTCTCTCTCTCTCACTCACACACACACACACACACACACACACAACCCAGCCACAGCATCCCCCATCCAACAACACCAAAGCTCAAATCTCAGGGCCTGCCAGCACACCAAATCAGAGAGGTGGGGGATGGGATGAGGGAGGCTCTGTGTGTGTGTGTGTGTGTGTGTGTGTGTGTGTGTGTGTGTGTGTGTGTTAAGGGGTGAGGGGCCTGCAGACGAGTCTGCTGGTGTGTGTGTGTGTGTGTGTGTGTGTGTGTATGCTGTGTGTGCGCGCAGGGGGTGAGGGGCCTGCAAACGCGTCTGCTCCTGTCCTGGCGATCACAGGCATGAAATCACACCTCTTTATTCCTCATCTAATCCAAATGCAAACACACACTCACACACACATCCATGCATTCCTTTGCCTCTGCTTGCTTATCCCTCATCTCCTTTTTCAGTTTTTCTAAACACACACATGCAACACTGCCTCAGATTTAAACACAATTTTACACAACTTGTATACAGGTGTTCTAAACAGACTCATTTACACACACACACACACACACACACACACACACACACACACACACACACACCCCTTCCATTACCACCTACTTTAAACACACTCTCATGCAGGGACCCCTCGGCCTCCGAGCCCAGTGTCTGACCCATATTCCTGTAGCCTAAATAAGCACATCCAAAGACCCACATCTGCACACTCACACACAGCTGTGTGTGTGTTAGAGGGAACTTCCTGGATACAGCAGATGGGGTGGGGTGTTGCCTTTTTAGGGAATAAAGGGAAATTGTGATGGAAAGGACACGGCATGAGCAAGGCACTGGTGCGGGCAGAGAGAGAGAGAGAGAGAGAGAGAGAGAGAATGAAAGGCTAGTTCAGTTTGAGGAAAGACTGAGTGAGTGAGAGAGGGAGAGAGAGACAGAGAGAGGTTCACTGGAGCTAAAATGGTACATAACAGGAATGCAACAGTAAAACAATTCCATGAACACTAACCTTGGGTCTCTTCGGAGTGTGCTGAAACAATCAAATTAACATTCTGTGTTGTTTCATTTTACTATGTTCACGTCTCTGTTTTAGCCTAAAGTTAGTTCTGTTTACATTAGGCTACAACCTCGCGGTTGGAACGGTTTCAAAGCGGTTTCAAAATAAAAGCCCCCCGAAAAAGAAAAGGAAAAGGCCAAAAAGAGTAAATAACATATAAGGAATACACTAATAGTAATATTTTAAAAAGATCGAAAATCGACTTTAGAATCGAAAATTACATCGAATCGAGGATTTGGAGAATCGTGACACCCCTAGTAAATATATGGAAATGCCACATGGATGGCCATACAGATGCTGTATGTAAATTCAAGTATGCGTAGTGGACTAAGTAGAAGGGACTTGAGAGTATGAGACAGAAACATCTAATGCACTCGTTGCTCCTCACACCTCCTTCCCATTTCCTGTTTACATTGTGTGTGTGTGTGTGTGTGTGTGTGTGTGTGTCTGTGTGTGTCTGTGTGTGTGTGTGTGTGTGTGTGTGTGACAACTCAGCCCATTCTGTTAGTCCTCACTTCCTTCACCTGATAACAAACTTCACCTCTCATAACCCTTGATCACCCAGCTGTATTCAGCCCATTAAGGGACATGTAAATAACAGATGTAATGCTCTAAACAATTCTGCAATATAATAATTAAGTATATATAAATTATATAATAATCTAAATATGCTGTTGTATCATGTGATATGATATAATGTAATGTGTTGTTCTGTAATGTACATGTCATTGTTTTGCCACATAGTTTAACACATGCCATGGCAACGTAGCCACTGCTCTGTAATACTACCTTTTGCAGACTGACTGCCTTTTTTATTTTTGCTCCAGCATTTGCACATGGCAGCCCTTGAGTGTCTGTGTTGACAAGTGTCTGTTTGCATGTGTTTGCATGTGAGTGGGTGTCTTGTGGTTGTCTTGTGTGTGTGTGTGTGTGTGTGTGTGTGTGTGTGTGGGGTGGGGGGGGGTGTCGCACTGCTTCTTCTCTAACATTCTGTTGATATTCCAAGCAAGCCCCACCCCCTCCCACCCCACCCCCTAAATCCTCTCAGAGCCGCGGCTTGACCAGTGGCTCTGAACCCTCATCCCCCAGTGCTTCACCGGAGAGAAACTGGGTCACACGGCCGGCTCAAGCAAGCCCCTTTCTATCCCCTGTCCTTGTTGCTGTCCCCTGAAGCCGGTCTCCTTCCCTATCTCAAAGGCTCTCGGTGTCCCCATGGTGAGGACAGAGTTCTGGTGCTCATGACAACATCCAGGAGACAGCGCATGATAAAGAGACTGATAGAAAGAGAGGGAGCGAGGGAGGGAGCGAGGGAGGGAGGGAGAGAGAGAGAGAGAGAGAGAGAGAGAGGCAATATGGGTGCTGTACAAGGTTCGCCCAGCGTGTCGTGTGAGATACCAGGGCCCGAAGGCCAAACAAAACAAGACGAGAGCCGACATTCCCGACAAAGTGAAGGAATGATGTTTGTTATTGTATCAAGAGGTTGACAGTGGCCAGACACAAGGAGGAATGACACTGTGTGTGTGTGTATGTTGGCTGGAGGATGGTGTCTGTGTGTGTGTATATAGCTTGTTTCAACTCAAAGAAAAGTGTGAGCCTGTGTGACTGTGTGTTAAAGAGGTGTGTGTGTGTGTGCCTGTGTCTGTAAAGTTGTGCACTGATAAATCACTGTGTGTGTGGAATTGTATTGTGTGTGTGTTGTAGTATGTGAGTGCAAGAGTAAGAGTAAATGCGTGTGTGTGTGTGTGTGAGGGCGAGAGAGTGTGTGTGTGTGTGTGTGTGTGTGTGTGTGTGTGTGTGTGTGTGTGTGTGTGTGTGTGTGTGTGTGTGTGTGTGTGTGTGTGGCAATGTGTTATTTGCTGTTCTATCACTGAATGACTTCATGGGATGAGTTAGAAGTACAAGGTACAGTGCTACGACCTAATAGGGAGACAGCAGGCCGATGACCTTTCAACTCCTGGCACGTGTGGAGAGTGTGTGGGCGCACGCATGCGGGGATGGGTTTGTGTGTGTGAGTGTGTGTGTGTGCGTGAGTGTGTGTGTGGGCCTAAGCTGTTCTTCCAATCTTCTTGTGACCACATCTGTTTTGTTACTCACAGGGGAGGGTCTTACGTCATCAACCCCACTCCTCCACCACTGTCCTCTTCCTGTACACACACACACACACACACACACACAGACACACACACACACAGGCCCCAGGGGGGTCAGAAATTACAGACCAGTGTCGAAATTCTTCCAGACCCCCATCTGCATCTCCCACCATCGTAGGGCACACACTGACACACACACACACACACTGATACAAACTGACACACACACACACACACACACACACACACACACACACACACACACACACACAGTGGCAGGACTGGGAAGTTCTATAACGGCCCAAGCATTCATCATCTCCTCTCCTCTCTCCGTGCTTTCCTCAAGATTATAGGTAACCATAGGTCACACACACACACACACACACACACACACACACACACACACACATACGCACATACGCACACACACGGACAAACACACACACACACATACGCACACACATGGACAAACACACACACACACACACACATACGCACACACACGGACAAACACACACACCCACACACATACGCACACACACACACACACACCCACACCATTAGTGTGTCATGGTAGGATTCTCAGCGTCATACGCTGATTGCTTGTATGACTCAGCTGCATCACTCAGCCTGTTAGCTCTGTTCTGGAGTGGATCGAGCCAGACAGATCACACACACACACACACACACACACACACACACACACACACACACACACACACACACACACTTCCACTGACCATCGCTGCTGCTGCTGACGCAGAAAGAAAGACCAGTGGAAGGACTGAGTGGTGGCACACGTAAGGGCATGTGTGTGCGTCACACTTTAGGCTCCCCTCACAAAGAATACTGAGAACAGAGAAATTAAGAATTATTAGCCTGTTTCTCTCTCTCTCTCTCTCTCTCTCCCCCTCTCTCTCTGTCCCCCTCTCTCTGTTCCCCCCCTCCCTTTCTCTCTCTCTCTCTCTGTTCCCCCCTCCCTTTCTCTCTCTCTCTCTCTCTCTCTCTCCCTCATCCATTCTCAGTGTTGTTCTCCACTAGTTCTCTATGATGGCTCTACTATGCTCTTGAGTATAATAACCCCTCGTGGTGTCGTGTCCCTCCTCCTCCCCTCCCTCTCAGAGAGCCCCAGGCGGCTTCGCTCTCCGCCGACACCCAGCAGTTTAGAAGTGCAATCATCATAATCACCTCACCGCAAATGTCAGCAGGAATCGCGCTCACTCACACACCCATGAGTGATAGGATCACGCAGGATGGACCTAACACCTCCTACATTCGCACACATATGAACTTTCAGATATACACATGCACATACTCAAGACTGACACACTGTATCTCTCATATGCGTGTGTATGCATACACACACACACACACACACACACACACACACACACACACACTCACTCAGATAAAGCACTGGAGTGCTGTTGCTAAGACACATGAATGTGCAGGGCCACGTTAAGCTGTGTGTGTGTGTGTGTGTGTGTGTGTGTGTGTGTGTGTGTGTGTGTGTGTGTGTGTGTGTGTGTGTGTGTGTGTGTGTGTGTGTGTGTGTGTGTGTGTGTGTGTGTGTGTGTGTGTGTGTGTGTGTGTGTGTGTGTGTGTGTGTGTGTGTGTGTGTGTGTGTGTGTGTGTGTGTGTGTGTGTGTGTGTGTGTGTGTGTGTGTGTGTGTGTGTGTGTGTGTGTGTGTGTGTGGTAATGATAGGTTTGGGGTTTTAAAATAACGGTTGAAGTTAGTTTCCAATCCACCGAGAGAGCGTAGGCCATTTATGATACTCCTTCATCATTTCCACCAACCCCTCTTCTCCTTCTGTCTTTCTCTCCCTCTCCTTCTCACTGATCCCTTCATCTCCCCTGCCTTTTGTCTGTGCTGCGTTTCTCTCTTGTCTTGGCTAAACTCACTTGCACAGGTGCACACAGACAGCAGTGGACGCTGCAGACATGTAGGTGTTCTTGTGGCAGCCCTTGTAGCATAGTGGTTACTATCACATAACATTAAATCACATACATTAAATCACATACATTACATAAGGCTGCATAGAGCGATGACCGCATAGAGTCTTTCAGACGCCCTCTTATGCTGAAATGTATATCACTCAGACATTAGGGGAACCTCATGTACTTGAGGCTGCGGAAAGTAGAACCTTGGAGAGTTTCTCTTCCTTTCTACCCCTCTTTCTACTCTTTCCCTCTCTCTCTCTCTCTCTGTCGCTCCTAACATGGTGTTTCTTAAGGGGCTCAATGTTGCATGGCTGAGTTCTCTCTCATGCGGCGAGTGTTTATACGCACACAAAGCTGAAGAGCCTGGAGCTCGCTGGGCTGGAGAGGGGGAGAGGAGAGGGGAGAGAGGAGAGGGGGGGGGAGAGGGGGTGAGTGAGTTCAGTGAGGCCAGAGACGGAGCAGCCGGTCTAGGATGTCGTGTTCAGATGCAGGCCAGGGGGAATGCTCCCAGCTGGAGTCAGGGAGAGAGGGAGAGGGAGAGAGAGAGTGAAGGAGGAGAGTAGGGCACTTGAGAAATGACAGAATTGGAAAATCTAGACCAGAACATTCCAGTAAGAGTTGGTCAGTCTGACTCTGCGGAACTCTCTCTTTTTCACCCCCCACTTTCTCTCTCTATCTTCTCTCTCTATCTCTCTCTCTCTCTCTCTCTCTCTCTCTCTTTCTCTCTGAGTAGCCTGTAGGCCTTAATCGGCCTGTAATTGAACCCACATGCTTGGTATTTTGCCATACCTCTGGCTGTCTCTCCACCCCTCCCTCTCTCCCTCTCTCTCTCTCTCTCTCAAAGTTTCTCTCCATTTGTCTGGGCTACTCAGGAATCTCTTTCCACTCACTTTTGCCCTTTCTCAACCCTTTCTCCCCTCTTTCATCCTTTTTCCGTCTAGAAGTATTTGTCATTCCCTCGTTTCCAGACAAAAGCACACACACACACACACACACACACACACACACACACACACACACACACACACACACACACACTCTCTCCTTACATCGCACATCTGCCTGGACACACTTGAAATAAAAACAATAATGGAATGAATTGTGCCTCTGCCATGCTTGCTAGAGCCACTACTTGCCCTGGCTGGTACACATTTAAAGTGCAGTTCCTTTTTCACGCACATGCTCAGTATGGCCCTGCCCAGATGTGTGCCCTATACACAGATGTGAGTACCAGGTGGAAGTCGACTATGAAGTGGAAGTGGCCCCAGTGCAGCTCTGACCTGCCCCTACTGTGGCCCTGAACTGGCCCTGAACTGGCTCTGATCTGGCTCCTACTTGGCCCTGGTCTCACCACAGTGACCCGACTGCATTCTAAGACCAGCTGCTATAATGGCCTTCAGGGTCAGTTCGCTCCACAGAGACCAGGGTCGGAACAGCACAGAACGGGCTAACCCAATAAAAACCCCTTCCTAGTAACCAGCTTATCCAATCACTGAGGGTCGTTCATATTCTTAGAAACTAGTTTATCCAATCACTGAGGGTCGTTCATATTCTTAGAAACTAGTTTATCCAATCACTGAGTGTCCTTCACCTTCCTATGGCTTACCCACAAGTCTTGGATATGATCCTTACGAAGGTACGCTGCTTTGCAGAACACAGACACCTGCACTTTGTACTGATGACTTAAAACGATTTGTGTTAATTTAAAAAAAACATCCTTATTTGTTTAAAAAATGGCTAAAATGTTGGCATAGTACTGTATTAACACTGATACACTCAGTACTGTCTTATTTGTCATCTGCAGTCCTGTACATGCAAACAAACCTATTCATGTTAAAAACAAAAAATGTGAAAAGTTGTGTGATGGCGTCCCTCGTGGAGGGCATTGGTGGTTGAGGCAGGAAGCTGCAGCGTCAGAAGCTGACTCACCCCGAGGTGGAACGCGACGCAGTGATAAACAGTCGTGGCTGCATCTGGTCTCACAGACGCACACAGACACACACTGGTGTATTCGGCCCTCCGGCTGCTGCCTGGACTAGAACTGAATCTCCTCCCTTTACCCTCTTGAGACCGTTACGCTGCTGTAGACACATTGCTGGTGATAAACTTTGTTGTCGCTTGAGAAGATGAAATTATTTTAATTTTGTCGTGTGACATTTCTCGTCGCCAATGGTTATTTGGCTAGTGTCGCGTGAATTACGATGACTTTCCATGGTCTCTTGACACTAGTCGCTTGTAGTCTGAATGGGCCTGTAGCCATGTCTTGTCCCTGATGTGTGTGCCCTCTTGAGAAAGTTAGATTAAATCAAAATGATAAAAAAAGTTCCATTCATCTTAATCTTGTCCCTCCACATTCCAGTGATGAATACTTTGATTTCTCTCACATGATGATGATTCTGATGTCTCAGTCAGAGAGCAGAAATACCCTCAGTGCTATGTGCTCTATGGCTCTTTTAATCATCAATCATCATCAGCGCACATGAGAGATTCACTAGAAGTCAGTGATATTGCCTTGTTCTATGTCTTTCTATTGGTCTCATCTTGGCAGTGGTAGCGTAGTGATTAAGGAGCTGGGCTAGCATGCAGTAGCCAGAGAAGTTGTTGGTTCAATTCCATTCTGTTCCACCGTTGTGCCCTTGAGCAAGACACCTGACTCCGAGTTGCTCCGGGGAGAATAGCCCCTTGTAATAAAATTGACTTAAGTTGCTTTGGAAAAGCGTCTACTAAATGAATAAATGTAAAAATGTAAATCTCACTTCTCATCACAGAACATCTACTACTTACACCTTTACGTCATGATGATTTCAGATACGCACGGGACCGGTGTTAAGTTCCTTGTGCTGTGTAGGTAGGTAGCGTGCGTGCGTGCGTGTGTGTGTGTGATCGTTTTTTTGTGTGCTTTCCTCCTGTGTGTGGTGACGCATCTGAGTGATTCAGAGTGTTTTGGGCTGGGAATTGGTTTCCCTCCATCCATCTCTTTATGCTCTCTCTCACTGCAGGCTACACACTCTCACTTAGTGTTGCTGTAACAACAAAATAAGAAATGTTTTGACGCTGAAAAGAAGGGAAAACTACACTAAGTATTGACAAAGAGAACAACTAAAATGAAGCGCTATACCTCTGAATCATGTCCCCAATATGACTGGAGACATAAACTAATAAGGTTCTTGTCTTAGGAATGAGGAACCGTCTGTTTTTTAGTTCATGTTCTCTCTCCATTCTGCCCTGATTTCTGCTTGTAAAAGGGGCAATTGTTAAAGCAGTGGGCTGTGAATAGACACACATGCACACGCTCACACACATGCACACGCTCACACACACACCTCTGGCCATCTGAGGATCATTGTTGTAACTCCCTCTTAGTCTATAGAAACTCTTGTTTCTCTGCACTCTGCACTTTCTCTCTCTCTGTCACACACAGACACACACACACACACACACACAAGCCATGCATTGTGACCTACCGTACGATTTTACCCAGCCATTCTTCAGCAAACCATATGCACACACCCTGTATATGTACACACACACACACACACACACACACACACACACACACACACACACACACACACACACTGGTTCTGCACTGTGTAGCATCATTGTCTTACGCACTTTGCGTCACACCCATGCTGACCTCACACATCCACTTCTGAACACACGCACACACACATGCTAGGCAAACACTGACACACACACACACAGACTCACTCACTCACACACACACACACACACACACACACACACACACACACACACACACATTTACATGCTAGGCAAACACAGACACATGCAGCCTTTACAAATAACGGTGCACGCACACACGCGCACACACACACACGCACACACACACACACACAGACTCACTCATACACAGCCTGGACACTGTGCAGGCCATAGGCCAGGAGACATGATTCTGTGTGTGTGTGTGTCCGTGTGTGAGTCATTGGGCTTGCACTGGCAGCAGCCCCACCACCAGCAGCAGCTACACACAGACAGGCCCAGACTGACACTCCTAGAGGCCCAGGGTGGTGCTTAGGCTGGCATGGCTAGCATGGTTGGTGGGTCTTCTCTTTTCTCTTCTCTCCTCTCCTCTCCTCTCCTCTCCTCTCCTCTCCTGTCCTCTCCTGTCCTGTCCTGTCCTGTCCTGTCTTCTCTTCTCCTCATCCCTCTCTCCTCTTCTCTTCTACTCTCCTTTCCTGTCCTGTCTTCTCTTCTCCTCACCCCTCTCTCCTCTCCTCTCCTCTCCCCCGTTCAGCTGGACATCTGGCAGCCAGACGTTGCCCCACGCTGATGACTAGCAGCAGACCTGTACCTCCATCTGTGCCTTCACACCCAAACAGAGAGATGGCTGTCTCACTGCCTAACTGTCTTACTGCCCAACTGTCTTACTGACTGCCTAACTGTCTTACTGCCTAACTGTCTTACTGCCTATTTATCTGCCTATTTGTCTTACTGCCCAACTGTCTTACTGCCTAACTGTCTGTCTGTCTGTCTATCTTACTGCATAACTGTCTGTCTGTCTGTCTCTCCCTCATTCTCCCTCCTTTGTCTGAGTTGTAACTCCCTGGTCTGACTCAGCTCTGAGCTCTGAGTGACCAAGCACCACAGCTCCATGAATAAGACAGAGGAAACCTCATGTGTGACCGGAGACACACATACCTATGCATCAGATCATCTGACTTTATATGCTCAGACTTGGCCCTAATACATATTAGAGAGAGGGAGGGAGCAAGACATGGAAGAAGGAGTAAGAGAGAGAGATTTAAGAGAGAGAAAGAGAAAGAATGCAACTCTCAAGGATTCACAAGGATTCAGTATTACAAGAAGTGCTCAGTTAAAGAACAGAGGTAGAGGGCTAGGTTTTTACAGAGGACCTACAAACATAACATCCATTTAAGATCATAGGATCCCATCATGCCAAGCGAGTGGCCTAAAGTTTCACTGAAGGCACTTCAAAGACAGTAATGCCCCCCAGTAAGCCTGTTAAAGTATGTGTTGGTGAGTTAGTTAACATGCCTGCAGCGCCACTTCACTTCTGGCCTTTGGTCCTGTTAGCGGATGGAGCTGCAGTCTTAATCAACAGATCAGCAGCAGCAGGAGCTGCCTGGCGTGGCGAGACTCTGTGTGTGTGTGGCGTGCTGAGATGCCGTGTGTGTGTGTGTTTGTATGTGCGTAGCGTGTTGAGATACCGTGTGTGTGTGTGTGTGTGTGTGTGTGTGTGTGTGTGTGTGTGTGTGTGTGTGTGTGTGTGTGTGTGTGTGTGTGTGTGTGTGTGTGTGTGTGTGTGTGTGTGTGGAGTGTGAATTACCCCACCATAATTGGGGGGTACTGCTCCTTCACTTCTTCTATGACCATCATGGTCCACTACCATATCAATCCCCATTGTGATCGCCAAGTGCAACATGTGTTGTGCAACACACATACAAGGTCTATTCGACAAACTGATAATCAGTAGTCTACAGAATATCTCATTGTTATTATATATCCAAAAGAGAACTGTTTTGATCAACTCTCAAAGGTTAAAAGTTAAGTGCACTGAAATACCATTCTAATTACTAGTAAAAGTAATACCTTTATAAGCCTATTGCCTATTTCATGAAATATTGATTTGGTTTATTTTTAGATTTCATAAGACCTGGAGGTAAGACCCTAACCCTCTCATATAAACAGAAACCAATTTTCCGTTATAGTCTATGAGTCAGTGTCAAATCAACACAATTGCTAGAGATATGTGAAACCTGAGCAATCTTTAATGTGATTAAGGAGCATACTATGAAAAAACATACTACCATAGAAAAACTAGTCTACAGAGCGGTAACCTACAAGAATCCGATAACCAGAACAAGTTGGGTGTCATTAACACTACATTATCCTACTGTACAAATTAATCACATATACACATGCACACATACACTTTCCTTTTCCTCATAGTGTCTCTGTGAATAAAATAATATCCTAGTTTCATTAAGATAGTATCAGGGTTCAGATAAAACTACATTTATTGAACTAAAAATATGAAATAATAGCTGTACTATTTAGCCTAGGCTACTTGGCTCTTTTTATGTTTCCACAGGTTTCACTGATGTTATGTAGGCTTACAGTAGCTACATCAGACCCTCTTGTGCTTAATATAAAAACAACACAGGATCTGTGCCAAACTAATTTCAAAAGGGCACAATAATTTTTTCAAGATTAAACGAGAATGGACACCTAGGCTATGGACTGGAGTTCATCTCCTTGGAAATGACAATAGATTTTACCTCACCACAATGTAAAATAATAATAATAAATGATTTAAATAGAGAATTATCTTGCTAACTAACCTTGGTATCTAACCAAGGTCCACTTTACTAGCCTCAGTGGGTAAGTAGCAGGTAAGTAGCCGGTAATTAAATGTATGAAGACGTGACATGAGCTATGAAAGAACAAAACACGTTAATACATGAAGGTTGTAAAATAGCACATTTTCAACAAGCTAGACGTCTGCTAGCAACTTTTATTTACCCATGCACGTCAGCAGCAAACCGAATTTAAGCTACTGGAGGAATCTACCTAACGTTGACACTTGCTTGAGAAGTTGAAGTCGTTCTCTATCTCTGTTGCTTCTAGCGCCACACTGGTTAAAAATGGTACGGTCCATAATAGGGGTGTCTGAAATCGCTTTACATTCAATTTTCTCTAGTGAAAATATAGGAGTTGACTTGTAGCCAACTGTAATGATATTTTTTCACAATATCAGAAAAAATATCCGACCCCCCCAAAACTGATATTTCTGTCTCTTTGGGGGGTACTGGGTCTTCATTGGGGGGTATAGTACCCCCCAGTACCCCCTGTAATTCGAACTATGTGTGTGTGTGTGTGTGTGTGTGTGTCTGTGTGTTGAGATGGCCTGGGCCTGTCTTAACCTGTTTAACAGGGCCTCTGGCTGCCTTGCAGGAGACAGATGAATGGCCTCGGGGTCACGTTAAAAGGAAAGTGAGAGGCAGGAATGTAGCGAGAGGAATGAGTGTGTGTGTGTGGAGCGTGTGGGGGAAGGTGGGTAAAGAGAACACGCGTCATTCAAATCATTGCGGGTCAGACCTTTTCACCCTGGTGACCAGTTGGAAAATAACCTTAATGAATAATAACAAATTGAGAATCACATTTCATTAGATATCTGGCTGTCTGATTGGATAAATCAAGTGTGAGCTTTTCCCCTGACATCAGTAATATCTCCTTTGATTGGTCGCCGCAGTAGCCAATTAGTGGTCTCCCCACCCCCCAGGGCGGGCGGATGTGGACATCAAAGCTGTGTTGGCGTGGCGACGGCTGTTTTTTATAGAAAAGCAATAACAGTGAGGATGAGTATAATGAGTACTTAGCTGTGTGTGTGTGTGTGTGTGTGTGTGTGTGTGTGTGTGTGTGTGTGTGTGTGTGTGTGTGTGTGTGTGTGTGTGTGTGTGTGTGTGTGTGTGTGTGTGTGTGTGTGTGTGTGTGTGTGTGTGTGTGTGTGTGTGTGTGTGTGTGTGTGTGTGTGTGTGTGTGTGTGTGTGTGTGTGTGTGTGTGTTTTTGAGTACTGAAAGAGCCTAAAGGCAGTGCTGGGTCTGGCTATGAACGGCATGGTCATGCTTCTACTGTCTGATGTACTGCTTTTCATCCAACGTGCCACTTTTAACTTCAACACTCTGTTGTATCGCAGTGTGGCCAGGTGTGTTGCATTGCATTATGGGCCAGCGCCCAACCCCCAGACCCCCCCTCCTTACACTTTTTTGTCGGTCAGCTAACCACAAGCGTGGAAAGCAAGGGACAATGAATGACTTGAGTCAAACGCTAGTGTTAAAACTAAAAGGAATTACGGGTAGGCTTTATGAGTAGTAAGTCTGTATCTAGGCTTTATGAGTAGTAAGTCTGTATCCACACATGGCGAGGAAATGAGCGGTCATTTTACACATGCCGGTCATTTCAGAAGGAAATATCCGCAAAGCCCAACACTAGGCTTCTGTTCACCGGAAATGCTGATGGAAATAAGCAGCTTCAGGTGAAGCCTTGTATAGAGTCAAAGTGAAATAGATGTGTTTGTTTGTGACCATAGAGATGATTTAAAATTGTCTTTGTCTTCTCTCCTGTCATCTCTTCTTCCTCTCTGCTCTTCTCCCTCCATCCTCTTCTCTTCTCCTCCTCATCCTCCTCTCTTTCCGTCTCTCTCTCTCTCTCGTTCTCCTGCAGCACTTCACCGAGCTCCTGGATGACCTGTCCCAGGATGCTTTGCTGGGCCAGCTGCTGAGTGATCCCTTCCTGTCTGGCCGCGGGGAAGCCATGGACACGGAGGAGGACCTGACCCCCGCCTCCCCAGTGCCGCCCCACATCCAGGCCGAGCACAGCTACTCCCTCAGTGGGGACTCGCGCCCCCAGTCCCCCCTCTCACACCTGCCCGGGGAACCAGGCAGCGATGCAGGTGAGCGATGAGTGTGTGTGTGTGTGTGTGTGTGTGTGTGTGTGTGTGTGTGTGTGTGTTTGTGTGTGTGTGTGTGTGTGTGTGTGTGTGTGTGTATGTGTGTTAGTCCCCCCTCTCCAACCTGCCCGGGGAACCAGGCAGTGATGCAGGTGAGCGACGAGTGTATGTGTGTGTGAGAGAGAGAGAGAGTGTGTGTGCGTGTGTTAGTACCCCCTCTCCCACCTGCTCGGAGAACCAGACAGCGAAGCAGGTGAGCGTGGAGGAGGAGAAACAGAGGAAGGATAGAATGACAAGGAGAGGGTGCGAGAGCGAGAGTGAGAAAGAGATGCATTTATGATAACCATGTATTCTGTACATAAACCTTGTGTTAATGTGCTCTGGTTTGAGAGAGAGAGAGAGAGAGAGAGAGAGAGATATTTCCTCTACAGTGTTGGCTTGTTTCTGCCATTTGTTTACATCATGGTTGTACACAGTGTGCCTTCAAATATGTTCAAGGCATGCTCAAGGATGTTATGTTTATTTATTTATTTGTTTGTTTACGTGGTGTTACCTAGGTGACTCTGAGGGAGACGACTGGGCCATGGAACAGGACGATAAGGACCTGAAGATGGAGACTCTGCTGTGCGACGCTCCCTCCCTGCTGCCCACCCTGACCCTTACTCTAACCCCTCCGGCTGTGCCGACCTCTGACCCCGTCGCCAAGGCAACCACCTCCACAGCCGGGGCTACGGCAACCCTCACAATGGCCAATCCACAGGCCACAGAAGTCAAGATTAAGGTAAGGACTTTATGTGTGATCTGTCTGTCTGTCTGCAACTGTCAGTATGACTCCCCAAAGCCTAATTGCTGCAACAGGTTATCAGCAGTGTCCAGTCCCATTGATGTCAGGGCCATCACAGGATTGATTTCACATTGTGAGTTGGGTTTCAGGCTCACAGGACAGGATTGCTTTCAAGATGAAGCGCTCACTGATAAAGTCATTATGTCCTGATGAAGGCCACCTGGGCCAGAACCAGCAGACTGGCATCTTTCAGCTGACACACACACACACAAACACACACACACACACACACACACACACGTATATAAACACAATCAAAAGGGGATGATACATGGAACAACCTTTTGAGCAATGTTATTGGGCAAGCACATAACCAGTTCCAGTATTTTGGTTGGATGATCATGACGATTTGCCTTGTGATGATTAAAATTCTCCAGAAAATAAATTGTTGCTCAATACAAGAACATGCCAGAACCACAACGACGAAGATCATTTGCCAAGCAAAATTGCTCAAAACGTTGCCCATGTATTAACAGCTAAAAAATAGTTCGTGAAATTATAAAAGGGCTATAGTTTAAAAATAAATTAAAATGTTAAGTACATAAAATAGAATAGTTAAAAGGCACATAGTGCATCTGATTAACAAGAAGTGTGTTTGATTTGATCAGTTAGCAGAAAGCATCTGAGAACAGTTTGGCCTTAAGTCTAGATTTGGCTAAGAGGGAGCTATAGGCTAACAAGTTTAACCCACTTCCAGTAAATTATGCTAAGCTAGGCTAACGGTGTCAGACTGGGTTATAGCACACACAGGGAAGAGAAGGGTATGTATCCTCTTACCTAACTATGGGGGAGACGGCAGATAAGCTATTTCCCAATCATTTCCAAAAAAAAGTAGGCGTGTTCCTTTAAAATGTAACTCCGGAGTAATAACCATGTCCTAGGGTCTATCTACGGTAGTTAACAAGTTCAAACTTTTGATTGACAACACAATTACGTTAATTGGTTGAGTTCAAAAAACAAACGCTATTTTATACCACTGACAATGCCAAATTGTGATCTCAATCAAACGTTTTAACTTGTTAACTACAGTAAATAGACCCTAGGTTGTTTTTACTCCGGAGTTACGCTTTAAGTCTAGGTTTGGCACAGTTCTGTCCCTGATCCCAAGTGGGACTGACGCAGTTTGGCCTGGATACGGCCCTGATCTGGCACACATCCCGCGCACATCCGGCACAGATCTCAGCCTCTGTGGCTCTATGGGTTTTCCCCTGGCATGCATCCAGTACTGCTTAATCAGCCTGTCCACCCGAGATACTAGCAGCTAGTCAGCGTATTACTTGATATGTAAACCTTACCTTGCAGCCGTGGCCTACTGGTTAGTGTTTCGGACTTGTAACCGCAGGGTTGCCGGTTCGAACCCCGACCAGGCTGAAGTGCCCTTGAGCAAGGCACCTAACCCCTCACTGCTCCCTGAGTGCCGCTGTTATTGCAGGCAGCTCACTGCGCCGGGATTAGTGTGTGCTTCACCTCACTGTGTGTTCACTGTGTGCTGAGTGTGTTTCACTAATTCACAGATTGGGATAAATGCAAAGACCAAATTATATATACTTATACTTATACATATCCTATTAAACTTATTTGTGGGGAAAATAATGTAGTACTTTTGCATGTCATAATACCAAGGTTTCCAATTGCTTCGAAAATACTAGCACCTGCTCAGTGCAAATTTTAAAGCAACGCAGCAATGCAGTTCTTTTACCTCACAATATCAGCTTTTAACTCATTCTGATGCTACACTGACTTCTAATATGTAGAACGCAGTCTCTGACATTGCCAATATGCACCTGTAACGCTTGAAATTGCACTATGAAATGTTGTGAACAGGTAGGATCGTAATCTATTTACTAAGTTTGATGATGTGGGTACTATTTTAGTGCGAAATTTTTAATATAGACGCCAAGGGGCATGGATATCAATTCTTCCATTGTGCTTCTTTAAGGAAGTGCTTGGTGTGAAGTTCCTTCATAATTCCTTTAAACTTGTTTGTGGGGGGGAAGTATGCAGTGCCTTTGTCTGCCTTAATATGTAAATGTTTGCAGACGAGGACACATTTCCCCTTTGGCTGTAGTGTGACTGACACAGTTTGTTTTAAATATCTTTCTTGACACTGTTGACTCTGCAAGCACACACACACACACACACACACACACACACACACACACACACACACACATACACACACACACACACACCCACCCTTCTGCAGGTGTGCTGAAATATCAGTACCCAGCTGTGTCCTGTGCTCAGGAATGTGTGCGTGTGTGTTTCCGTAGGTGAAAGACGACGGAGAGACCTTTACCCCTCAGATTAAACTAGAGCCACATGAGGTGGACCAGTTCCTCAACCTGTCCCCCAAAGGTAAGAACCACACCTGAATACAGTCCTCAACCCAATCCTCAGTCTGTCCCGTTCAACATGAAGTGCATTCCAGGAAAGCAAACCAGGACCTTTGGTCACATTCTCATATCAGAGGGGTTTATTAAGATACTGAATAAACATCCTCAATTTCATTCATGGGCCCGTGCCAGTTCTGGAAAACTTATATCCTAGTGTTTTGTTACAGAAATTGTTGTACCAATCAGGTCTATGCTTGAATTGTCACACAGGGAAGCTGTTTAGGTTATTTGATCTGTTCTAAGCTCCAGGAAATGCACTCATTGAAAGGTGACCATTGAACTGGAGATAAGAATACCTAAAGGAAGTCACCTTTAAAATAATTTCTAGCTTCCTCTTGCTTCCTGTTTGCTTTCAGAAAGCAGAATATTGAATGTGTATGAAACACCCAGGTGTATTGCATACTCAATGTGTACACACACACACACACATGCTAATAATAGCTTCTTTCTTTTGGGAAACAGACATGGTTACTTTGTTGTCGATGCAGGGGATATTGCTCTACTTAATGACGTGAACAGTCCTGAGGAAATCAAATCGTGTAAAGACAGAAAAAGATTTTGTACTTCACTAGTCAGATGCAAAGAACAGTACCTACACATTAACTAATTTAAGGAACATTCCAAGCATTTATGTGTTACTTTTTGCCTTGGGATAAGTTCTACACCAGCGCAGTCCAGCCTCTGTTCATCGTGAAGTGGTAGGCTCTATCAAGCATAGGCAGTGAACACACTGAGAAGCAACACCCGAGTAGGGTTTACATGGCAACCAATGACAAACAGAAGTAGCCAAGCAGTTAACAAGATTCAACATTCAACATTTCAGTGATATATTATTAACTTAACCAATAAATAAGAAATGCACGGACCACCTAGCTAAAAAAAAGATTAGACCTACTTCAGCAGTATATTAGCCTACTCACTGAACCACCTTGCTTGTTGTCTTTGCACTTGCTTATTGTGTCAGAGGATTAATATAATTTAAACTGGCATATCTTACATAGACAGTGTTGCAGAACTGTTTGGATTTACATACAAGTTCGTTCAATATTGCAAACAACTCATCTATATTATATTTTACCACGTCTGCTCGC
Source organism: Alosa pseudoharengus (assembly GCF_046254945.1). NCBI lineage: Eukaryota > Metazoa > Chordata > Actinopteri > Clupeiformes > Clupeidae > Alosa > Alosa pseudoharengus. The sequence goes on along the minus strand of NW_027468664.1, from coordinate 26,633,014 downwards.
GGACTACTTGGGATAGCTTGCGGACCACCAGTGGTCCCCGGACCACACTTTGAGAAACACTGGTATAGAATTACATTATAGACCCTTTCAACAAGAAAAACAAAAGCAATGCTTGAGCGTTCTATTTTGTTCCCAATCTACTTCCGTTTTAACATTCCATATGTAATTTTAAAGAAGCGGAGGCCTTGTGGGAACAACTATGATGCTGATAATGGAACTCTCTTGAAACGGTCAATATATGAATCTAAAGGGATCCATGTTGTGTTGTCCTCAGCCTTGGAGTCCCTCCAGATGCCACCCACCCCACCCAGTTCCCATGGCAGCGACTCGGAGGGCAGCCAGAGTCCCGTCCACCCCTGTGCCCCCGCCAGCCCCACGCAGTCCCCTGCTGTCCTCAAGGTTGCGCCGCGCGCACCCTCATCCCTCTCCAACTCCCCACTGCTCACCGCTCCACATGTGAGTAACACACACGCGCACACACACACACACACACACACACACACACACACACACACACACACACACACACACACACAAACACACACAGAGGCAGACCCCTCTTGGTCACCAATCCAGGGGGGTAGCCAATGAGTGCCTCTCTCTCAGCCTGTCTTGGTTTGCGTTCTTGTTTGTTTGGTTGTTATTATGTAAGAGTGGATACATTGATATGTAAAGAAAACTAGATATCCTTGAGGGGAAAACCAACTCCCCAAAAACACATGGAACAACAGCAGTACACATTACATTTATAAAGCACTTTTCTAAGTAGCTTTACAGTGAATGAGAGAATGAGAATGGTACAACCACCACAAATGTACTCATTCTCTCTCTGTCTGTATTACTGTTTTTCCCTCTTTCTCGCTCTCTCCATCTCCCTTTCTCTTTCTCTCTCCCTCTTCCCTCTCTCTCTCCCTCCCTATTCTCTCTCTCTCTTGCTCTCTCTCTCCCTCCCTATTCTCTCTCTCTCTCTCTCTCTCTCTCTCTGTCTGTCCACCAGAAGTTGCAGGGCTCAGGTCCTCTGATGCTGACAGAGGAGGAGAGGCGTACGCTCATCGCCGAGGGTTACCCTGTTCCCACCAAACTGCCCCTCACAAAGGCCGAGGAGAAGGCCCTCAAGAAGATCCGCCGCAAGATCAAGAACAAGGTCAGAGACCTACACACACACACACACACACACACACACACACACACACACACACACACACACACACGGAAGGAGAGCCACACACACAGAAAGAGAGACACACACAGTTATGGCCCTGAGAAAGATATGGCAGATCAAGTTCAGAGGATAACGCAAGCTTATATAGTGCTCACCACATTCTACATTTTGTGTACACACAGATATACACACACACTCACATTCACATGCTCGCGCATGCACACACACACACACACACACACACACACACACACACACACACTGAGATACAAACCACTTGGCCTTCACACACCAGCATGTCCACACACACCAGCTCAGAGACACTTCCTAAGACCAACTCTCTTTCAGGTCAATTTTGTGTCAGATTGACCCGTTGTGTTTGTGTTTTACACACTGGGCCACTTATTTGGACATGTTATATAAACACATAGTAGGTCTAGCGGTGACATATTACAATCAATATTCACCGTATATGATTATGTGTCAAACAGGCACAAAACACTATTGATGTTTGGTTTGTACGTTTTTTCAGTAGTTAGATTTAGTTTTCAATAACTCCTTTAAGGCCGTATAGTAGTGATTTAACCTTGAAACTGATCTGGTTCCCCATCTCAGATCTCGGCCCAGGAGAGTCGCAGGAAGAAGAAAGAGTACATGGATGCCCTGGAGAAAAAGTGAGTTGCTTCATCACCGTCCAGTCCACCAAAGCCTCGCTGAAAGAATGTTGTGACCGGTGTGGAATGCATGCTGTGGAACTTCAAAGTATACATACATAAACGTATTGATATACAGTACACATATAAACATCCTTCACAAGCCCTCAGTATTCTTACATACTCCAGTGCATTGCTTAGTACATTCAAGAGCGTGACTCTTCAAAACAATAACAACAAAGCAGTATAGCGTTGTGCCATGATATACTAATGCTATGCTATGCTATGCTAATGTGTTATGCAACAGGATGTATAGGCCTATGCACTTTCATGAACTGTAAACTTTTGCCAGACAGGGGTTTGCATGGCCTCTGCAGACCATTCTGTGCAACTGCAGGAACAGGTTGAGTTGACGGTGCAATACGGTTTCTGTCCACAGGGTGGAGACATGCTCTAATGAGAACAGTGAACTGCGCAGAAAAGTGGAAAATTTGGAATGCACCAACAAGTAAGGGCCCAGTAGCATCTATTGGTATCATAAATCTTCAAGATAGCATATAGATAACACAATATCTGAATGTGATGGACATATTAACGGTGTGATGTCATCAAATTAAGTACTTTTAATAACTCATATTTCCTTTC
>NW_027468664.1:26623054-26628054 GCF_046254945.1 Alosa pseudoharengus | reverse complement strand
AGAGCCACACACACACGCACACACACTAATCACACACACGCAGGCATGTTGCAGATGCTGAGACATCGCTTGAGTGCCGCCTCTTCAGAGTCATTAACCGGTGGCACGACTGGGCTGCAGCTAACGAGCTGTGGGATTAATCCATTATCAGACATCTCTGGAGCCTCTCCCTCTCTCTTCTTTTCTCTCTCTTTCTTTCCTTCTCCTTCACTCTCTCTCTCTCTCTGGCACACACACACACACACACACACACACACACACACACATGCTGTATGAAAACTGCTCCTGCTGTCTTTCAGGTTTCTGCTGACATCTTTCTCTCTTCCCTTTCTCTTTCTCTTCCTCTCTTTCTTTTCTCTTCCCTTCCTCTCTTCATTGTATGCGTCCTTTTGTCCATTTGTCCTTTTCTTTTCCACTCAATCTCAATCTTTCTTGCTCATCTCTTTCGTTTCCCAGTACAGCCCCTCTCTCTATATTTCTCTCTCTCTCTCATTGCCACGACCGACCCTCATTGTGTTTTGTAAAGCACACTCTCAAAAAGAGCCCATCGACAGGCCTCTCTCCACCACTAAGCATGTGTGCGTGTGTACGTGTGCATGTGCGTTAAAACCGATACCAGTTGTGCAAGTTATGTATTTTTAACTATGACTTGACAAAGTTGTGGTTTCGAATGGGTGGTGGGTTTGACGTTGCTTGTCTGACCAAAATGACGGGTGATGGTCAGCTCAACCAGTCATGCCTTGTCATGCGCATGGCCTGAAGGAGAATGTAATGTCTTCTCTTATGCTGCTATTTACAACTCATCTCAGTCTCTTATGGGTGTAAGCGCTTGATGATTGTCTAAATAATCTTTTTGTATACACTTTATGGTCTACTTATCATAGTGGGAAACATGGGGAATAGGAGCGGGCTTCACTCAGTCACTTTTTGGTTTCTTTATATATTTATATTGTAGCCTTTATTTGGATTGGACGGTGACAGGAAGTAAGTGGGAGAGAGTGATAGGGTGGAATCGGGAAATTAAACTCTAACCTGGGTCGCTGTGGGCACTTGGACACAAACATGGTATGAACATTGTAGCCAGTTGCACCATAGCAGCCCCCCCCCCCCCCCCTCATGGGATCAAAAGAGTATACTATATACTTTCGTTTCTTAGAGTGCTGGACCCAATTTGGAACTTTATAGAAGAAGGGAGAAAAGGCAGCACTTTGCATAAATTCATTTTATTGCAGACGCATTTCAGCGTAGTGCTCTTCTACATATTATTGCAGGAATTCAGTCATATTTTACATCTTCTTCTTTATAGTGAAGTGTTGGGAGTCTCCTGTCCCCTAATGTCCATGTTTGTGCTAATTGTTGTAGTCTGTCTGTGTATGTTTCGGTGCTAATGTATATTTGCTGTTGTCCTCCACAGTGAAGTCCATGTTTATGCTAATTGTTGTTATCTATATATTGGTGCTAATGTATATTTGTTGTTGTCGTCCACAGTGAAGTCCAGAAGCCTGCTGTCCTATGAGGACCACGGAGGTATGATGGACGAGTCCCACCCAGCTGGTTTGGGTGGAGAGTACCCCGAGTGGGACGCGCAGATGGACGTCATGGCAACCTGGCGTCAGGAGCAACAGCATCTTCAGGAGCAGCACGAAGCTCACACGCAAGCAGAAGAGACAGAATTCCTACACAGCAACGACACACACAGCACACAGAAAACAGCTGTGCTTATAGACCTGAACACACACAGGTAAGCTTGCCTCACCTGGCCTGTTGGGGTGGGGTGGAGGGGTTTTGTAGTTCTTGGGTCGGTCAACTTGTCCAACTAGACCTATTGGACTTAGTTAGTAAGACAAAACTTTACAATGCTTTACATACAAAATGTTTATCTTTTTAAATTGTTAAATGATCATTTATAGTTGTATCATTACGTTTGCGTTTCTGTTAGAGACGTCCTCAGTGAATGACAGTATTCATGTATTAATTGAATCAGTGAGTTTTAGCATACTCTAATCGTGTGACTGTCGATAGATTATAGAGTTAGTTAGTGACGATGAGATTGTGCTTCCCCTTTCAGATCAGTGGAGCAGAGGTCAAACGACAGCACAAAAGTGTTCGAGCTGGAGAGGACAGTGAACGAGACGTCCTGAGGAGGTCTGCTCTGCTCTGCTCTGCTGGCCTGGCTCAACGTCGCCCCCTGCTGTCTGGGCTCCCCTTGTATTTATAAATCCCCTCAACCCTAATGTTTAAGTATAGATGTCTGTGTTTTTCTTTTATTTAAAAAAACGAAACTCAAGCATCAAGATAAAAAAGAACAGAAAAAACAAATGTGTATTTTTTATTCCATTTCATCATTATATCATGTTTTGATACTTAATTTTATGTCACTTTTTGTTGCATCTGTTTTTGTTTTTTTTGGTTTCTTATTTGTGTAATGTTTTGAGATGCTTTATCTCTCTGTCCTTTTTAGTTTTGTTGAGGTGGAGGATGGGGGCTGGGCACTCTATTTTTCAAAGATTAACTGATTATTGTAGTTGACTAGGAGATTCTCTGCACTGTTAAAGGGACAAGCATGCTATTAGCCTAAAGAGATCACCCCCAGAAAAAAAAACACCACCAATCATCAATTCCAAATCCTCTCTGAGATCACTGAAGCAGAGATCCCCTTTCCTAAATAATTCAGACCAGCGGATGTGTTCACACTTGGCGAAGCATCTGTCACCAAGCTCATCACCCCCTTACCTCCCACTAACCCTTGCCTGAGGACAGACACCTGTAGGTCTGTAATGTCATCCCCAGTGTTAAAACATTGAGTACCGGGACACGGAGCAGAGGTGTAACGACTCTGCCGTGAAATTTGCACCATCTTGCCCGAGCCGACTTAAGAATGAGCACGGCTCCTAGTACTACGCGCTCCCAAGAGTTCTCCTACAGCTTTCCCCACTTGCTCTCTCTCTCTCTCTCTCTCTGTAAATTTAGTTTTTTAATGCTGAGAGTTATTGGATGTTCTAAAAGGCTTTATTATTGGGGTCTGAATTGAACCCTTGGAAGTTCATGTTTGGTTCTTTTTAGGACTTGTAACAGAACCTATAAGACTTCTTTTATAGGACAGCCCAATGAACTTCAAAAAGACTGTAGCTAAGACTATGTCTGGGCAATGGATGTGTATTTCTGCTCGTAATATCTACAAGGAGATGTGAGCCAATTGAGGCAGTCTAGGCGTTGAGTTGGGTTGTATGATACATCAGCACTATGGAGCCATTGTGCTCCAGAGCCTTCCCACAAGGCGATGCCTGGGAAAGGTTGACCTCTCTGGGGGGCTCGGACAGCAGTGCCCCCTGTCCCCACCTCACCGCCCCCTCGGGTGTTTTTTCGACCTGGGTCGATTAGGGTGAGCGCGTCGCCTACCCGGCCTTCACTGGGATTCACTGGCCCAGATATTTAAACACCTACACAACTACACAAACCACAGCACCCCTCCCCCGTACATGCACTGTCAAACACACACACACACTCTTCATCGGGGATATAAACAGCCATGGAGTGGGTGTTGAACTGGACTGAACTCTCTTGCTCTCTATAAACCCAAAGAAATTGATTTAGCTATTTATTCGCTCTTTCCCCCCTCCTCCTCTTTGAATAGCAGTGCTCAATTTTATTCTTTTTTGCTCATAACAGTAACAACAGTACCATATGTATCTATGCTATTTTGTCAAATGAGAGGGATTTTTAGGACTTTGTTTCATCTAGAAGTCGGGAAGTCTGCCTTTATTATCATTGTTGTTTTCATGTTTTCTTGACCGTTGCTCTCACTAGTGTAGGCTTCGTTCTGGAGCACTGGTTGCTTAGAGTGTTAGCGATATGTGGTCTTTAGCCACGGCAGACCTGGCCGTGGCCATAAAAACATCAGCGAGGCTTGTAATGATGTTATTGGTCCCGGCTGAAGTGGTTTCACTGTGTTCCCTACCGCTGTTTTCACAAACCAAACCACCCAGACAAAAAAAGCTCACAAAAATGGTTCCACTTTAACCTCTGTTATCTTCTTTGGTGGTTTTATGTTTTTTTTTATTTTTGTCCTTTTTTTCCTTTTCAAAGCAAATAAATATTTTCCTTAGTAAAAGCACAACCAAGACCGACTTTGTTTTAATTTCACTATATCTCAATAATCTCTTGAAGAATGCACTTAAATACTTATCACTGCAAGGCCTTCCTATTGTCCTCTTTTGGCAAGTGATTTGCTAAACAAATCAATTTGCAAGACAAGACTTGGAGGCACACACACACACACACAGTGCATTTGATCATCATATCCAGGAAAATCTATTCAGCTGTTCAAGGTTAACTCTGAGTAAAAAGTCAGTTCCTTAAACACACAGGCCTACAGTGGGTCTCTTTTAACATCTTTCTATGGAACTCCTGACCCCAGACAGAACTTCTACTTTTCAGATTGTGAAATGCACAGCGCCGGAGCAAGGCCAGATCCGAGCCGTTTCGGCTAGCCTACTAAGAGAACCTCAAACCTCGTCCATGTGAGACTCATATCTTGTGGTTTTCCAAGCGCCGGGTTATTTTCTCCATGTGTCCAATGAGCCCTGTGTGAGAGTTGATTATTTTCTTCTTACCTCAAATCACATTATCCAAATTGTATTAGGGTGGAAAATATCCAGCTAGTGATTTGTTTAGTTGCTAACCTCAGACTCGCAGTCTCATGTTGGTTTCGTGAGGAATGAGCTGTAGAAATCAACAGAAAACCTCCTGGCTATACCACGCCTTATCTATTCCGGACATGCACATCGGGTAACGACTTTCAATGGCTATTTTTTCTCTGTTGAATATCAAACTAAATTGTATAAGTCCATCTAGTGTAGTGTATAAGAAATCTACAACAACATATCAAGAAAGGCAATTTCATATCATGGCTTATTGATATTTGGAATGCCACGTGCTCAGTTTATTGTTGCTAAATTATGCTGCCCTTTAAACATTTATTGTGATTCCAAAACCTTTCT
>NW_027468664.1:26610554-26618054 GCF_046254945.1 Alosa pseudoharengus | reverse complement strand
ATATCTTCATTCCTCTGTCACCTCTCTCTCTCTCTCTCTTCTCTGTCTCCCTCTATTTCTCTTCTCCTTTTTTTTACATCAGTCTTATAACAATGCCACACATATCAGATCCCACTACTAGGAACCCGTACCAGTTAGTTCTTTATCTCAGGAGAGGAGGAGGAGGGGAGGAGAGGAGGAGGACTCTTACTCCTCTGTTCTCGTTGTCTCTGCCTGGTACTCACGTCCCTAGCCTGCATGAGATGTTGGAGATATTGCTGGCAAAGGATGAATGTGCACACTGCACTCACAACCACACTCTTTTTCAACATAGATTAGACTTTTGGGCTGAATGTAAAAGGAAGCGACAAGTGGCTAGTGTGTGTGAGTGTGTGTGTGTGGCTACTAGTGTGTATGTGTGTTTGTGTGTGTGTGTGTGTGTGTGTGTGTGTGTGTGTGTGTGTGTGTGATTGATTGAGGATGAGTGTGGGTGGTTTTGTGGGTGGGTATATATATATGTGCAGTTGTTCATATGGTGATGAGATGTTCTCTAGGCTTCGCGAGGAAGTGTGTGTGTGTGTGTTTGTGTTACATGCTCAGTTGCGCAAGAGTGTTGATCACGTATGCCTCCTCTTCTCTGAGTCACACACACCTCATCCAGTATATTAGCAGTGGGTGAGACACACACACAGACACACACACACACACACCCTCCTCTCCTTCCTGAGTGGGCTCCAATGCCCACTCCCAACCATATATCTGTCTCTCTCTCCATCTCTCTCTCTGTCTTTCTCTCTCTTTATCTCCCTCTTTCTCTCTCTTTCTCTCCCTCTCTCTTTCTCTCTCTCTCTTCCCCCCTCTCTCTCTCTCTCTTTCTCTCCCCCTCTCTCTCCTTCTCCTTCTCTTCTGTATCCCTTTCTATCTCTCTTGTTTGAGTTCAGAAACATGTACTGTCATTAATATAGGCTGTAGAATCTATAATGTTGCCAACGCTGCTGCTGACAGATTTGCTAATCACACGAGTTCACACAAACACGATGAGAGGAGGCAGGAAGCAGTTGTTCTTTCCCTCCATATTTTATTCTGTCTGCTAGTAGGGTGGAACGATGAGAAACGTTTAAAACGTACAAATATTTGAAAAGGTAGAGATAGAACAGAGGTAGTGAAGAGGTAGACGTAGACATTTTTTAGATTTTAAAACGTAAAACTCTTCAGTACACTGTGTCAGAGACACCAAATAAACGAAAGGTCGTAACACCTCACCAAATCATTAACAGGTTGCAACATCTCACTAAATCAATAGCAGGTTGCAACATGTCATCAAATCAATAATAGGTTGCAACATCTCACCAAATAAATAACAGGATCCAACATCTCACTAAATTAATAACAGGTTGCAACACCTCACCAGATCAATAAAAGGTTGCAACACCTCACCAGATCAATAAAAGGTCACGATTGTTGGTAAATTATTAGGTTGGAGGTTTAGATGGACTATATAGAGACATGGAGGAAGGCAGATGAAAGACAGATGGAGAGAAAAGAGAGAGGGGGGTAAGGATGAACAGAGCGACAGAGGAGAGAGGGAAGAGAGAGATCAGAGAGAGTCAAAGAAAGAGAAGAAGTGTTTAATCCCAGGTCTTGGAAGGAGGAAGCTCATTTTCTGCCTACTGGATCGAGGGCAGAGGCTGTGCGGTGGATCTTGGTGGCGGTCGAGAGTGTGGCGGATGAAATCGTCTGACGCACGCACACACACACACACACACATGCCACCGCTGCCACCACCACAGCAGCAGGCTCCGGCGTAATCTCCCCTGAAGATGGCTGCTCGGGGCAACGGGAAGATTAACGTCCGCCGGTAACGCACATCCAGCCTTGTCACGGAACGTGGATACGGCACGTCTTCCCAAAGTGTTGAGACGTCACGTCAAATGAAGCTGACAGATGATATAAACTGCACAGTATAGTGCAAGATCGGGGAGTAATGAACCCTATCTGCGATTAACGCTCAGTAAAGTTTCCATGTAGAGCCCCTAATACCTAATGCAGTGCGTGTGGATATTGTTTGCTTCAAAGCAAGGCAAGCCTAGGGGTTTATTAGCGGGTTTATTATGTGCTGCGAGCAGACTCTCCCTCTAGGCACCCCTGTTTTTCCCGTCCTTAATAACTCACTCTCTGAGCCTCTCACTCACATTGAAATTGAAAGCTGACTTATTTGCATGACTCTTTAGATACGGTGTTGTTAAAGCATTTGACAAACAATAACACATTGAGAAGGCGTTGAGAGCAACAACACATCGAGAATGCACTGAGAACAACAGCACATTGAGAACAGGAATGCATTGAGAACAAGAGCACATTGACAAAAGCATTGAGAACACGGCACATTGACAACAAGAACACGTTGAGAACAAGAACCAATTGGGAATGCATTGAGAACAAAAACACATTGAGAATTTGAGAATAGTCTATAGTATGAAACGTTATGTATACGCACACACACACACACACGTACCACATACACATATCACTTTCTTTCTCAAATTTAAATTCAATTCCTCTGCTGTCTACATTTCGTTTTCTTTTTATCTGTATTCCTCAGTCTCTACCTCTCCCTGTGGCTCCATCTCTCCCAATCTCTCTCTCTCTCTCTCTCTCCCTCTCCCTTCTGTATCTGTTTCTGTCTGTCACCACCTGTCTTTTCATCTGTCTGTCTCTCTCCTTTGAGTTTTTTTCCCTCCATCTCTCTCTCTACAGTGTTTTCTCTCAACAATGTACTCTCTCTCTCTTTCTCTCTCTCCCACTCATCCATCTCTTCCCCTGTCATTATCCATCTATTTCACTCACTGCCTGTCAGTCCATTTCTCTATATCTGCCCACCCACATCTCTCTCTCTCTCTCTCTCTGTCTCTCTCTTTCTCTCTCTCTCTGTCTCTCTCTCGGATGCGGATACTGAATGATGTATGTAGTGTTCCGTGTATGGAGTACTGGTGTGAGGTGAGTGGTGTGTGGTATTAGAGAGGTTTGGGGTTTCCAGGCTGTGAAAGGCTGGGCTCACCTCAGCTCAGCTCAGCTTCACCTCACCTTCAGCTTCCCTCAACTCCCCTCATCCCTCACCTCCCCTCTCCCCTCACCTCCCCTCAGCTTCACTTCTGCCTCTCTCCCCTCAGCTTCCCTCACCTCCTCTCATGTCCCCTCACCTTCCCTCTCCTCCCCTCATCCCTCACCTCCCCTCTCCCCTCAGCTTCACTTGTGCCTCTCTCCCCTCACCTTCCCTCACCTCCCCTCTCTCCTCACCTCCCCTCAGCTTCACTTCTGCCTCTCTCCCCTCAGCTTCCCTCACCTCCCCTCACCTCCTCTCATGTCCCCTCACCTTCCCTCACCTCCCCTCATCCCTCACCTCCCCTCTCTCCTCACCTCCCCTCAGCTTCACTTCTGCCTCTCTCCCCTCAGCTTCCCTCACCTCCCCTCACCTCCTCTCATGTCCCCTCACCTTCCCTCACCTCCCCTCATCCCTCACCTCCCCTCTCCCCTCACCTCCCCTCATCCCTCACCTCCCCTCTCCCCTCACCTCCCCTCAGCCTCTCTCACCTCCCCTCCCTCCCCCCCTCTGCTGCTGATGCCTTATCAGTCAGATGTGTGTGACCGTAAGAGGCTTTTTGTTAGTCAGCACAGCGGTGGCTATGGGATCCAGTCAACGGGACACACACAAAGAGAGAAAGAAACAGAGAGATGAATAGAGAGACAGAGAGATGGAGAGAGAGAGAGAGAGAGAGAGATCACACTGTCCTAGCTCCTGCTCTGGTGTCCCTCACTACAGGTGGGTGATGATGAAGGGGATTAAGTGATATGGTAGAGTGCGGTTGGAACTGCACAAGGGACAAAGTGGTCATAATACCACTGATTACTGATAACTGGTCCACTGATTTACTCTAGTTAGATTCATGCAATATAGGACTAAAACGTTAACAGTTAGGCATCAACAAAGTTAGTGGCACAAAAATAACACTCCAACCATAGTACCTTGGTAAGTAGTCAGCATGTTTGAAACCACTGAAATCCCATCCCAAGATCTCCGAGATGAAGAACTGTTGATGTGGGTAGATTTTGCAGTCTACCAGTGGGTGTGTTTAGGTAGGGGAGGTAGAGGTTTTAGGGTTCAAAGGGAACTGAATAATCAGGACGTGGTTTGAAATCTGTTGCGTGTGATGAGTAGATAATCTTGGCTCTGTGCACTGTGTGCAAGTAGTCGTACAGCCATTGAGCTGTGGGTTTACCCTGTTATCTGATTTCCTGTGAAGAGAAGCACCTTTTTGGCAGAATATGGTCAACTATATGACAAGGTTCTAGTGTTACAGTGTTCTTTCTTTCTTTCTTTCTTTCTTTCTTTCTTGTATAAGGGCAAATGGCCTTTAGGTTGCTGGCATGACTTAGGCATGCTCCTGACACCTTAGAGCTACACACATGCACGCACACACTCTCTCTCTCTCACACACACACACACACACACACACACACACACACACACACATACAGAAACACACACCCACCCGACAGCACCTTCAAGTGAGTCCATCAGTCTGCACCATCAGTTTGCAGTCATTCCTCTGTCTCACCCTCCATCCCCCCTTCCATCTCCCCCCCTCCATCTTCATCCTTCCATCTCCCCCCCTCCATCTTCATCCTTCCATCTCCATCTCTCCATCCCTTCTTCCATCTCCATCCCCTGCCCTCTCCACAGTGTAGAAGTCTTATTTTATTTAGACTCCATGATTGTAATCAAATACACTGTTTAAAAAAAAAAAAATCAGTTTGTTGCGCTTCATTTGTCCTTTAGTAGTCCCTGAAGATATGGACCGAGCTGCAAACGTGTCCGGCCAATTGACATGATGCTGCAAACCTTTCAAGCCAATCGACATGGAACTGCAAACGAGTGTGCTATAGTGTGTTGGTGTTATCTTACTTACTTAAAGGAGAATTCCGGTGTGATATTGACCTAAAGTGTATTGAAACATGATACCGAGTGAACGTATGTCTCATAGCCCATCTCGGCTTGTCCCCTGCACGCCGATGCTACCAACAGCTTTTTCAATAGTGGTGCTTCGGAATCGGGCTAGCCATGCAAATAAATCACTGTTTTACACCCATTTACGAGGCTCAATGTATCTCCACACTTCATTAGTAGACTTCCGAGGGCCCTGACATTTAAAACGAGACATTGAGAACTTTGAAAAAGCACTGGTAGTTTACTTACAAGACGATTTATACAGACAGTATCTTCACGAAGTTTAGCGTTTGCAGCCATCTTGAATTTAGTCACGATAAGTCGAGCGACGAGTAAGAATGAACAGGTATGATAAGGGATCAGATTCCAAAAATAATTCAGTGGAAATGCATGGATTCCAGTTGCTGCTACTGGAAGAAACTGGAATCCATGCATTTCCACTGAATTATTTTTGGAATCTGAATTGAGCCTCGTAAATGGGTGTAAAACAGTGATTTATTTGCATGGCTAGCCCGATGCCGAAGCACCACTATTGAAAAAGCTGTTGGTAGCATCGGCTAACTAGCGCCAGATTTTGGAGTGCAGGGGACAAGCCGAGATGGGCTATGAGACATACGTTCACACTCGGTATCATGTTTCAATACACTTTAGGTCAATATCACACCGGAAGTCTCCTTTAACTTAACACTTTTGAAATGATTGTGTAAGTGTGTGTGTGTGTGTGTGTGTGTGTGTGTGTGTGTGTGTAGTGTAGGTTTTACTGTGCCTGTGTTGTGGGATACGTACATGCAAGTTGGGGGGGGGACTCCCAAGATGGAGGGAAGGAGAAAGATAGAAAGGAGGGAGAGAAAGAGAAGATGCGACAGAGAGAGAGAGATGAAGATAAGGGGAAAAGAGAAAGAGGATGAAACAGGGAAGGGAAAAGAGAGAGAGTGGATCGAGGAGGAGGAGGAGGAAAAACAGTGCCGTCGGACATAGATCTGTCATTTACAATCAGTGTGTGTCCTTGGGCGAAGGGCATATGTGTGTGTGTGTGTGTGTGCGCATGCGTGTGTGTGTGTGTGTGTGTGTGCACATGCGTGTGTGTACACATGCGTGTGTGTGTGTGTGTGTGTGTGTGTGTGTGTGTGCACATGGGTACAGTATGTGTGTGTGTTTGTGTGTGTGTGTGTGTGTGTGTGTGTGTGTGTGTGTGTGTGTGTGTGCATATGCGTATGTGTGTGTGTGTGTGTGTGTTTGAAGGCTGCAAACTTTTCCAGCCAATCGACATGGTGCTTCGGGAGCAAGGAAGGGATGGGTGACATTTGATTTCTAACTGAGCTCAAAGTATCAACACTCGAGTCATGCACTTAACCTTTAAGTCATTTAAAGAGCTAGTGTGCAACAATGTTCCATGTTTGGGGGATGTCTCTAAAAGTATCAAGTTCTGGTAGCATCTTCATATTTATTTGATTGGTGTGTGGTCATATGAGGGACAGATAGAAACAGCTGTTGGTCCAACCAGCTATCTGGAATGGTAGCCAGCTGGTACGTAGCTGGGCAGTATGTACGTTAGGCCTGAAGAGACAGGCTGGTGAGATTTGCCCTCGGGGTCCCCCTACAGTTGAGAAGCGCAATAATAAACAAACTAAATATGCAGCTTTTGCAACAAAGTATGAAAATAACTCCGATACAATATCGAGGGAATGCACCGACAGCAGTCTGTAGAAAGAGATCTCCCAATTCCTGTAGCATAGCACATCTATTCCGTTTCCATTTCAGGGGGGGGGGGGGGGGGGGTGCAGTTTCCTACCCGTAACTAGAAAGTTGCTTGGTAGGTAATCGCCTACAGAGGGCCGCTCAGACAATGGCAGGAGTGCCGTTCGTCATGTTATAAGGTCATGTGCCATCAAAATGAGTTTGGAAACGTTATGTTAAGGTCAAAAAACTGTTTAGGGTGCCTTTAAGAGACATGCTAGTAAGTGATGCTTTGTTTTAGCCTTGCCTCCCCATCCAAGGTGCTGGGAGTTGTGGGTTCAAGTCCGAGGAATTACAGGGCCGAGCCACACGGTCAACACAACGAAGGTTACTGTACATATTGCACTATACAGTTTTGTGGTCTGAGTTGGACTACCCCACTAAAATTAAAAAAAAAGCTCTCACAGCTTGGCATCCCAACCATATCACCAAAAGAGGTGGGTGAGCATGCTAGCAAACCTTTCATCAGGAGGCGACTACCTGAGCTGTCTTTGTGAGGTTTTTGTGTTGCTTGGCCAGTTGCAGGATTGCTAGTTTTCGACCGCTATTTTGCTGCATTCTCTTCTCTGCCTCTTTAATGCTACCGCTGGTCCATTGTTGAGCTCTCAGCAGGGAAGCAGTGATGTGCCACTGACAGGGTGATTCATAGAGTTGGTAATGCTGTGGAGTAAACTTCAATCTTCTGGCAGGTGTGTGTGTGTGTGTGTGAGTGTGTGTGTGTTTTCGCACATTCACGGTAGTCCTACCTCTACCTACTGTGCCTGATTATACGTCTGTCC
>NW_027468664.1:26600554-26608054 GCF_046254945.1 Alosa pseudoharengus | reverse complement strand
TGTTTTTTTTTTTAAATCTATTTTAGATAAGGACCAAAAAGTTCAATTTAAACACTTTTATTTTAAACTTAACCTTCCTCTGATTTTAATCACCGCAGTTATCAATCAAAGCAAACAGGGAAAAGAAATAGCAACACAATCATGAAAAACACTCAAATTAATAAATGTGCACGTAAGTCTGAATAAAAAGCAGCACTGGTTGAAGCCTGGAAATATTGTAAACAAAGTAGCTTAATTTGCTAGTTTATCATAGTCTAGGCTACTGGTAGTTAGACTATTCAGTTTCCCAATTGTGTTTAAGTTTCAAATGAATACTTTTTCTCCTTGGGACAGGCCCGTTTGAGTCTTGGAAAATACTTTTCCATTTGCATCGGGATTGAGATGATTAGAATTTAGCAGTCAATTTGAATGCAACAGTTTTGAACAAATTTGTGCAGCTTGCTAATGATGCTAACCGGATTTAATAGCAATTTAGCCAGTCGTCTTGCACGATTGTGAATGTTTGGATTACATGTGCATGAGGAGGGATGCGCCTGTTGAGAGGGAGAGAGAGAGAGAGAGAGAGAATGCACGGGGCAAGGACTCATTGAGAGTCTGTGTTGAGGTAGGCCTACTTCTATCGCCTACTCTGGTAGAGTTGCACATGCTCTACAATGCAAGATATATTTAGCCTTATGGATTAGATTATTATATCGATTACATGTCTATTGCGATACATATCGTTATCGTTTTATCGCCCAGCCCTAATGCAAACGTAGCTGCTGAGAGGCTGTACACGGGCCCTCAATAGAGATGGGTCAGAACTCCCTACAGTGGCGTTGATCCCATCCAGACTTTACGTTTCAAAAGGAATTCCCCCAAGGTCTTTGTATGTGACATATATAAAATGAAAACTCACAAACACACACACACACACACACGCACGTACGCACACACGCACGCACACACACACACACACACACACACACACACACACACACACACACACACCACCTCTTTGTATGTGTTAGTGTGCATGTGCGGTACATGTGTGTGTGTGTGAGAGTGAGTGTGTGTGTGTGTGTGTGTGTGTGTGTGTGTGAGTGAGTCAGTGTATTTGTGTGTGTGTGCATGTGTGTGAGTGTATGTGTGTGTGTCTGTGCATGTGTGTGAGTGTACGCACCCTGTGTCTCCCCCTGTAGTTATTGATCTGTGCCAAGGGAAGGCTGTAACTTTGAAGTCAGTTCAAAGCACATGTCCTCCTCCGTACGCCCTGGGAGTGGAGTTGTCATGGAAATGATCTTTAAATAGCGACGCTTAGCCAGGTCTGCTCGTCCTTAAGTTACAGGTTTATTAGCAGATCGCACAGGTACTCTACTGGCACACACACACACACACACACACACACACACACACACACACACACACAAACTCATATCTCTGGCAGTAGCTTGTTTTTTTCCCTATGCTGAAGTGCGTACACATTCAACAGATGTTGCTGTGTGTGTATCTGTGTGTTTGTGTATGTTGGTATGTGAGAGAACCTATGTTTTTGAGTGTGCTTAATGTGTGTATGTGTGTGTGTGTGTGTGTGTGTGTGTATGTGTGTGTGTGTGTGTGTGTGTGTGTGTACTCGTATTTGTGTCTATGTGTGTGTGTGTGTGTGTGTGTGTGTGTACTCGTATTTGTGTCTATGTGTGTGTGTGTGTGTGTGTGTGTGTGTGTGTGGAGCATCCTGGCTCTGCTATTCCACCTGAGTCCCCTCTCATTCTCTAAATGAGGCTGTCACTACCTGGAGCCATCACAGATGCACCATGGGGAAGAAGAACACACACACACACACACACACATTCTCTCTCTGTCTCTCTCTCTCTCACACACACTGACACCACACAAACGCATGCACGCACACGCATACATACACACACACACACACACACACACACACATAGCAGTACACCATACACACATATGGATAAAACACACACAGTGCGCTATGCAACCATAGCCACACTAATAAACGTATGTGCTTATGTGACTGACTCACAGACATACATACCGTCTTTCCATACATGCACATGCAGACACACACACACGCACGCACACACACAACCTCTAGGCCACAGATGGAGTGTGTGTGTATGTGTGTGGGAGACTATAATTAGCGTAAGAGTGGTTCCTAGGAGATGATCAGGTGGAATGGAAAATCAGAGTGAGGATCACACCCCCACTCTCTGTCTTCCTCTCTCTCTCTCCCTCTCTCTCTCTCTCTCTCTCCCTCTCTCTCTCTATCTCTCTCCCTCTCTCTCTCTATCTCTCTCTCTCCCTCTCTCTCTCTCTCTCTCTCTCTCTCCCTCTCTCTCTCTATCTCTCTCACTCTCTCAATTCAATTTAGTTCAATTCAAATGAACTTTATTGGCATGACAACAATATTGTTTTGCCAAAGCTAATATATTTGTTTTAATAATAATACAGATAAAAATAGTAATGAAAGAAAATAAATAAAATTGGAAATAAAAATTGTGCTAATTATCAAGTGATAATTAAAAAATAATAGGAATGGTAGGAAGGAAATGAACTTTCACTTTCTCAGTTTATGACACCTTGCCAGGAATTGTGCTGCTATTGTGCACAATTACTATGTCCTCCCAACAAATAAGGGAGCTTGTCTTCATTAGCTAGCGTGGGGAACAATTTGATGAATTTCGTAAAATAATTTTGTCCTAACTGAGGCGTAGTTCTTGCATTCAATACGGAAGTGCACCTCCTCTCTCTCTCTCTCACACACTCACACACACACACACACACACACACACACACACACACACACACACACACACACACACACACACACACACACACTGGTTTATGGCTTTCAGTATAATTATGTGAAGATTCCTTTCCCTTAGTCTGACATTCTGAATGTATGTATGTATGTATGTATGTATGTATGTATGTATGTATGTATGTATGCTCCACTGTCACAGCGATATGCTCAGTGCATGGAATAGAAAATCCCTGCCCGACACCTTAAGAGACGTGGGTTGCCATGTTGGCATTTTGCACCAGAAGACAACACAGATAAAAATGTAGATACATCTACAGCTCAACACTCAAAATAAAATGAAATAAAGTTTATGTGTTTATTTCTTTTTTTCCCTTTTTTAAAAAAACCTTTGGAGCGGAAGATGAGTCTGGTTAATAGGGGGTAGCATCAGAATGAGACAGGAGGTGTGTGTGTGTGTGTGTGTGTGTGTGTGTGTGTGTGTGTGTGTGTGTGTGTGTGTGTGTGTGTTTGTGTGTGTGTGTGTGTGTGTGTGTGTGTGTGTGTGTGTGTGCGGAGGACAGAGCTGCTAGCAGAGAGCAATTATTATCAGGCTCAAAGGAGCATTGTTATTAAGCATTGTTCTCCTTTAAGACTTTTCTTTGAGACAGACACTTTCTACTGTGTGTGTGTGTGCCTGCATACTTGTGTGTGTGTGTGTGTTTCAGAGAGAGAGAGAGAGAGAAAGAACAAGTAAAACAGAGTGGTGAAATGAAAGAGAGAGACAGACAGAACAAGTGGAAAAACACGATAACACACACGTGTTTTGAGCCCTTAAATGTGCAGGTTGCAGCATACGGCGGAGAGCGTGCATCTACAGGCTCGACAGATGCCGAAGTGGATCTCCTGTTGCGACACACACTCACTCACACACACACACACACACCACAAACTCATGGCAAGCTTGATATAGGAGAGGTTTTGCTGTAGCTTGTTAGGCAGAGTTCACACCAAGCCCCATGTCTCTCACACATACACACGCACACACACACACACACACACACACACACTTGTACACACATACAGTTATGGCAGGCTTGAATGGTGTAGGAGTGGAACTCACGAAGCCCTTTAAGCAGAGTTCAGCTCTCCACTTTTCTCTTCTCTGCACTGCTGCTATTTTCAGCTGATAGATGGAAGGTTAGATATGGGAGAGATGCATACCGATGCCCACACACACACACACACACACACGTGCACGCACACACATGCACACGCACACACACACAAACACACACAAATACACATACACAAACACACACACACACATGCACACTCACACACATACACACACACACGCACACATAGTAGTACACCATACACACATATGGATAATACACACACAGTGCGCTATGCAACCATAGCACCACACACACACACACTCACATGCACACCTACACATACACATACACAGACACACAAACACACATACACACACTCACACATATACACACACACTCGCATGCACACATACACACACATACTGGCTCACAAGTATGAACATGAACACATTCACATGCACACTCACTCACACTCTTATGCACTCTCTCTCTCACACTCACTCACACACACTTACACACACAAATACAAACACACATACACATTAAGGTTAATTATGGAGGTGTCAGCAGCCAACGCAAGAAGGGGTTGATCCGTGACCATGAGTGGGCCTGGTCACCCACACACACATCTACTGATGCGCTTTATCACACACACACACACACACACACACAGAGTCACAGATAGATGTAATTATACATGTTCCCCCAGCTAAACACATACAGTTATATCCTTTCGCTCTCATTCTCTTTCTCTCTCTCTCCATCTCTTTTTCCATCTCTCTCTCTACCTCTCTCTCTCTCTGTGTCTTGTGGATGAACTTGCCAACTTGTTCCTAATCTGTGTGCCTGTCTGGAGATTTGCTTTGAACAGTTCAATGATAAGCATAGCATTCCAGTACAGTCATCATTCACACACCAATTTAGCCTACATCTCTTTTTCTCCCCTCTCTCTCTGTTTCTCTCTCTCTCACACACACACACATGTTTTTTGATGAAAATAAAATATTTGGTACTGGTGTTTTTCAGTCAGTGGTGCAGGATAAGGTCTTCAGAGAGTGTTACCAGTATGAATGAGGTAATTGTTAGTGTGTGTGTGTGGGTATGTGTTTTTGTCGTGGTAGCTGGTCATGTGTGAGGAACAGCGGTTTCCTGTGATTGTGTTTTTGCTGTTGCGTCGGCAATGGGAGGTGGGTGTGAGATCACACTGTGTGTGTGTGTGTGTCTGTGTGTCTGTGTGTCTTTGTATGAGGTCACACAGTCTGTCAGGGGAAGGACATGAGGTCTGTGGGGGGTCTCAAAGTCCACACACACACTCACACACACACACACACACACACACACTGACTGATCCCATCCCTCCCCATCACCACTGACTGTCTGTGCCACACCCATTAGATAAATGAGGAAAACACACACACACAGACATGTTCACACAAACAAGCATATACGCTCACACTTTGGCACACACACACACACACACACATACATGCAGATAAACATAGTCGGACACTCATTGATTATAACTGAATAAAATGTTTCATGTGGTTCGTGAGAACAGGCGTCTTCAGCTTTATCCAGGCAGCATGCCCAGTGTTGTTCAGCAGGACGAAGGATCAGATTAATCAAAATCTCAGATTAGGGAGAGAGACACACAGGCATCATAGTCAGACTATAGATTATAGTAGATTTAATATATAGTAAGAATATATATTTTGGGCTTTTGGCATTATTTAGACAGGACAGTTGAAAGTGACAGAAACCAAGTAGGAGAGAGGGGGGGGGGGGGTTGGGGTAGGGGAATAACCACGGGCCATGGGCATGTGTGTGTGTAGGTGTGTGTGTGTGTGTGTTCATGGTCACCTGTGTAGGTGTGTGTGTTCATGGGCACCTGTGTGTGTGTGTGTGTGCATGGACACCTGTGTGTGTGTGTGTGTGTGTGTGTGTGTGTGTGTGTGTGCATGGGCACCTGGACCCGTATGTGGTTCGGATGTTGCTGCAAGTGGAGTTAAGTGGATTGAGTTTGCTTTTGTGGATCTAGGCGCCTGCTTTTGAGTGTATTCATTCAGACCAGTTAGTGGCGTGCCTTTCTGGGACCACCTGATTACAGACACATCAGCAGAACTGTTTTGTTTACTTTTACCTCACCGACACTCTCTTTGGTGTCTATGGAGAGAGTAGAGGGAGGGATGGAAGGAGAGAGGGATGAAGGGAATGGAGAATGGAGGGAGAGAGGGCTAAAGAGTGGAGGGGAAGGGAGGGAGGGAGGGAGGGATAGAGAGGGATGATGTTTGTGTTGAGATGGGTGTTGGTCACATGGAGATCAGAGTGTGTGTAGTTAGGAGGCAGTGATCGTGGAGGAGAAAGAGTGAGAGAGACGGACTCAGTGAGCACAGTCTCTCCATAGAAAAAGGCAGACACAGGCAGACCTGGCTGCCCAGAGAGGAGAGGCTATGCTCACACTGCAGCTTGGGGGCTGTGGAGACAGAACTACACTTCTTGACAGAATGCCCAAAATATGAGGAAATTCGAACATTGTCATTCAGTAAACTAATTTCAATCCTCCCAGAATTTCGAACTTTGACAAATGAGGGTAAATTGCCTTACATCCTCGGAGAGAACGAGGATGTGGCCATTGTGGCTGCAAAATTTGTAGCATCCTGCCATAACCTGAGGGACAGCCAGTGAGCCCACAGCCATACACAATAATAGGATTGTTATTATTATTAGAATTGTCTCTTAACTTTTATGTCTTACTTAATTTACAGTTCTGTTAAACATTATTTTACAGTTTTTCTCAGTCGCTTTGGGGCTTTTCTCACATCACTATTAACATTTGCACAGCAGTTAGTGCATTTCTCAAAACAATTAGTGCAAACTGCAAAACCTAGTGGATAACCTGCAAAAGCATGCCACTTGCTCAAAATGGATAGTCCATTCCTCAAAAGCAAGTATTCATGTCAATGAAACTGTCAGTGTCATCAAAATGAGAAGTCTTGACACCATCGTTTATGAACAAGATAGTCAAATGGCTTTGTCATGTTTTTATTATGACAGTTCTCTCAGTGTTTTCCAATGCAAAAAAAGGTCAGAACTCGGTGACACTACCTGAACATGCTCAAGACAGCACTATACAGTACTTGTACAGCCATTTGAAAACTACAGTAAAGTTACACATTGCTGTAGTTAGGTGAGTAAGTGAGTACAAGAAACTGAATATGTACATTTTTACTGTATATGCTCTTTGCAATTCTACAGCATTGAGACAGAATTTGATAACTAGTTCACCAATTTTGTATGAAATGACTGAAGCAATAAAATGAAGACTATTAGTTTTGTTGGGAACGACTATTCAGCATCCATAAGTATAGTTAATTTTGACTGACATGACATAAGCAAATGATAATGTTATAAAACAGCAGAGAATTGTATGAAAGCAACTGATACATGTCCAAAAGCATTTGCAATTTGTTCAGAGGAAGGAGAAATTGCTACTATAATATGCACAAATTACTAAATGTTGTGGAGGTTGAACTAATAGTTATGAGAATTTTCATTCTGATCTGAGAAAAGCACCAAAGTGACTGAGAAAAACTGTATTTATATTTTTGTGTACATGTAATTGAGCTTTGGCAATAA
>NW_027468664.1:26588054-26593054 GCF_046254945.1 Alosa pseudoharengus | reverse complement strand
CAGTTGCAGCTGCTCCCTCCGTAACGCCCCCACAGCGGCGCTGAAGCGAGGGATGGAGAGATGGAGAGATGGAGAGAGAGAGAGAAAGAGAGAGAGAGAGAGAGAGAAGGAAAGTCAATTAAATGCATATTCCAGTCTAGAAACAAAAGAAAACTCAACCGGTAAACGCCAGTTTGGGTCAAAAGTTGCCCTCTAAAAGGTGTGCACAAGCTAATCAAGCTGATATTCCGGAGCAAGAGAAATGGAAAGGCAGAAAGACAGAGTTAGAGAGAGGAAGACCTTAAAGCAGACAAGACCAGCTTCAACATCATTTCAGTCATACGCTGACTGACTTCTAATAGGGAAAATGGTGTCTCGGTCATTGTCACTATGCCACTGCCCTATCTGCTGTTGCATTATGGGATTTTGACCTGCCAGGCAGGAAGAGTGACCCTTGTCGTGCTTCCTTGTCATTTTTCAAGGTCAAAAAAGCACTTTTAATGTGATTGATGAATCGAGGAGAGAGGAGACGAGGATACAGGTTAGAAGGATAGAGAGAGAGAAGGATAGAGAAAGTGGAAAGAGAAGTGGAAAGGTTGATGGAAGGAAAGGAATTGATAGAAGAATTGAAAGGAGGAGTGGAGATGAGAGGGATAAAAGAGACAGATAGAGAGTAGAGTAGAACAAGGAAGGATAGAGAAAGATGGAGAAAGAGAGAGGGTGAGAAGGAGAACGAGACAAGTGAAAAGGAATGAATGAAGGTAAGGTGAGAGGTAGATAGAGAAAGAGAGAGAGAGAGAGAGAAAGGAGAAGGAAAGAGTGAGATAGAGAGAGCAAAAATAGATAAAGAGATGGAATAGGGGAGGGAGCAGATCAGCTGCTCTCACTAACCACCCCCACACTGTCAGAGAGAAGGATGGAGAGAGAGAGAGAAAGAAAGATAGAGAGAGCGATGGAGAAAGTAGATATGGTAAAAGGAGGAGGATAGAGATTCGGGGGGCTAAGATGATCAAAAAAGGTTGACTGTAGAGTGCCATGGAGAAAAGGAAGGGAGAGAAGGAAGGAGGGAGGGAGAGAGGGAGAACCAAAAGACAAGAAGCTAATTATAAATGCACTGGAAGGAAGTTTTACTAAGGTTACTATGACAACTCTTTCCTGACCTTTCTCCTTACTAGCATGCATCTCTGGAACACACACACACACACACACACATAAGAACACACTTACTGTATGTATACACACACGCACATACACATGCGTGCACACACACACACACACACACACACACATACACATACACATACACATACAACATGTATTCCCTGTGACCTGGTCATGTCATACACTGTAGATGCCATGTTTGTACATGTGAAAGAGTGTGTAAGTGTGTGTTTGTGTATTCTTGGTATGCATGTGAGATTTATTATTTGTGTGTATTTGTGTGAGGGAGTGTGTGTGTGTGTGTGTGTGTGTGTGTGTGTGTGTGTGTGTGTGTGTGTGTGTGTTTGTGCCTTCCTGCCATTGTGAGTGTGTGTCACCCAGCTCTGCTCTGTCTGGTTTTGTAGAAAGGACCGGGTTAGCAGCATCCTGCCATACTTTTACCAAGCGCCTACACACACACACACACACACACACACACACACACACACACACACACACAATCTCTTTCTCTTTCTCTCGCACACACACACACACACACGCACACGCACACGCACACGCACACACACACACACACAATCTCTTTCTCTCTCCTTCTCTCTCTCTCTCACACACACACACACACACACACACACACACACACACACACACACAATTTCTGTTTCGGAACTGAAATAGTCATTCCATTTCAACACTGAATTAGGCTTTAGCTGAAATATCTGTGCGCTGCTCTGCTAAATGAAATGTGTAAAGACATGAACTGGCTTAAGTTCTGGTTCCTTGCCCGTGCTACAGTCTTTATGGTGACTATATGTGTGACTGTAACATTAGTCTACAGAGCACATCTGATTAAATATCATGTTTTGCCAGAGATCTATAGACCCTTTCAAGTGTAGAAACAAACATGTGTGTTCCTAAGGCATTTCCAGTGGGACAGAAAACAACGTTGAGTTACAGTAATGGTAACAAAAAGTTTTAGAGTCCATATTTTGTAGAGCATTATGTTAAAGTCTGATTAATTTTAATTTCAAAGTATCTGGTTTGGTTTTGAATGTTTCAACTGGAAATCCTCTAGAAACAGATTGAAAGGGATTAAAAGGGTCTATAAATGCTGTAGATGTTTCTATGGACTTTGGCCTCATCACTCACATCAATACAGTTAGTCTGGCTCCTGGGCAGCTCGCCAAATATGTTGAATATCAAAAAGAAGGAATGGCACCTGTTAAACTCACCTCAGCATGTCTTTGCACTAATTTTACCGACAGTGGAAATGTAGGCTAATTGGTAAAGTGACAGTGCAGTGAGCAACACTGTCGTTATGTTGTAGTCTATTGACAGGGGTACGCTTTAGGGTGAAATGCGTTTATTGCTTTCTTGTTTTTGGAAGACACCAAGACACATTGATTAATGTTAATGACTGATGGGTAGCCTAATGAAAGAGAGAGAACACTGACAGGCAGGTCTGCTGAAATAGCAAGCAGAGAGGCCAATCAGGATGCTCTCCCTGTCTCTCTCTGTCTCACTACCTCTGTGACTTGTTCTCTCTGTCTCACACACTCCCGGAAGAAATTTGCGAGATTGTGTATAATTCACTATCAATTAGGGGTGGGCGATATATATCGTCTGCGATAATATCGTGATTGTTGTTTTAACGATGTGCAAATTGACATTATAGAGTATTTAAATTACTTATGGGGGAAAAACCCTCGAAATCAGCACTGAAGACTCATACATTCCCAGGAGGTAGGCTATGCGGGAGAAGTGCAGCAGAGCAAGTGTCACGTGATCACTAGTGGGCAGTGGCGGGGGTGGCTTAGGAGGCTTAAGCTCCGAATCTTTTTTCAAAAGCCCCGAATCTTTTTTTAGTGTTTTAAATTCCCGGCAACTCTTATTTCCAATATAACTTCCCATCGGTTTCTCTATAAATGTCACCAAATGCTCTATTACTGAGGAAATATATCCCTTATTTTCAAAGCCCAATATTGAAAAATAATTTGACTTGCTACACGATCTATGCCAGGTCTCTGGGCTATCCGCTATGGTGATTTCAATGGTTAGTTCTAGATTGATTTGTTTAGATCCAGTGAAAATGCTGCCTTGACAACGCTACGTCATGGCTTCGGTGTTCCAAAAAGCCTCTGTCAGTAGTCTATCACTTTTACAGTCTGTGATAAAACACTTTGTGTAGACTACATGTTGTTGAAACGTTATGGATATTAGAAAGTTTTTCAAAAGACCACCCAGCTCCGTTCAAGCAACAGCATCGCCCAGTGAACTGACAGATGGTGTTGTTTCAGGTTGGTGATTTCACGTTAAGAGCTTTCAGTCAGTTGGGCAGGCTAACGTTAGGCTACTTGGCTAGCTCCCTAAATGCTTAACGTTAACGTTAAATGTCCTCGTTCGTCGGCGGAAAAGGCAAATTCAGTACTCTCATAGGCTAGCTAAGCCTACTGCAGAATAAGAAATTCCAGCTCCCAAAACAAAGTGATCCTCGTCTTGTAATAAATTAGGCTACACTGTTTTGAAATGTCAGAAAAACCCATTAACAGTTATCTGCCCATGTCAACTTTTCAGTGTCATATGTTGCACAAAAGAATGTTAACTGTTAGCCTACCTTAAAACCTTGTTGATATCCTATCCACCACCACAGATCTTATAATCCAAGAGTCCACATAAATATAAAAGTCATGTTATGTTGTTTTGGCTGCCTAACTAATTATTAACTAAAAAAAAAAAAAACATTACAATGATATATTGAGAGGAAAGGGCCCTTTCCATAAGTGTGTTAATCAAGCACCATGCAGTCTGCATTCATAATAGGTGCTTGATTTTATGCACCTGTGTAAAGGGACCTGATGAAACCTATGAATAATCTTGCTAAATTACAAATTAATATAATTTAGAAACGCCTATGTCAAGATGATAATGCATTCCTTATAAAATACCCTTGTATCATGATGACTGGCCATACTGTAACATAATATTATGTATATTATAGTATAAGATATTCTATATATTTGTCACACAGATGAGATCAATGAAAATAAACAAATACTATAATATACAAACCATAAGAAACGCTTAATTAACTAAGTACATGCTAAACAGATATGAACAGATATTGCCTCTTGAAAGACCCAAAAGGCCAAAACTATAATTTTACACAGTGTAGTGCCAGTCAGATACCTTGAATCTGTTGAATGTTAGTTTCACATTTTTTAAGTCTCAATGTGTCCATTAGTTTACATAAAATTCACTAGAAGTCATTATTTAAGGGGTTATTTAAAAAAAAAATGAAATGGGCTAAGCCCCGAATGTTTACAATGTCTGGCTCCGCCCCTGCTAGTGGGTCACAACGTTGTCGTTGTCCCATGCAGCCTAATGTTTATTTTGTGCAGGGAGTTGGGATTTTATGCGACTACTTCTGTTCAAGTAGCATTGATGAGACAGTCACGTTTTTTGCTACACGGTATTATATGGAGAGAAAACATTAGCCTTAATAGTCAGTTGTAAACAAATAACTATTCTCATGTAACTCTTTTGTAAATGGACTGAAGTTAGCTCTAAATATCTACGTTTGCCGATTATGCTAACCGTTAGCATCTCTATGGGATTTCTCATATACATTAGCCATAAGCTAACGCATTAGTTTCTATCCTGTAACTTGGAATGCTAGCCTACGTGATTGCTCTAAAACAAAACATAGAAGGAAATAACTGAGATGTAGGCTACTCTGTTGGTCTACTCTTAGTTTTACAGTATACAGAATCCTATGTAAAGGTTTGAAAGGAACTTCAGCTTCAGACTTTCTCTTGGGAAACTGTTAGGCCTATTCATCTTCTCTAATGTAGCTGGCTAGACCA
>NW_027468664.1:26548054-26553054 GCF_046254945.1 Alosa pseudoharengus | reverse complement strand
GAGGTCATCCTGAGGTCAAAGGTCAAGAGGTCAGGAAGACACAAAAAGAAGGGGGGAAAAACTGGAAATCTTTTGCAGAGTGCAGACTTTCTTTGTTAAAGGAACCGTATGTAAGAAAAATATTTCAATTAATCATACAATGGCCCTGATATGTCACTAGACATTAAGAAATCATGTTCATTTCAAATACTTATATCACTGACAACAGTAGTCCAGCCAGGATATTGTCATTTAAAAAGTGAAGTTGCAGCCCTCAACTGTTGTTGATGTTGTGTTTTGTCATGTCATGTTGTGTTTTGGCCTGATGCGCCACCCTCCACCTATCTACTAATCACGAAGTCAGTAGTATTTCGCCATCCGCGTTTGCAACCTCGAGTCAGGGGGGAGGGGGAGGGGATACACCGCTCTTCAGTATTTTGAAAGTGATTGCAGTACCAGTTTTGGCCACAATCTTACATATGGTTCCTTTAATGGTATTATTGTGATGAATGGACGCCCAGAGTACTGAGATGAGCGGAGGTCACTGTTAGGTCCGGTGTACACTGGCACCGACATGAGTCCACTGGGCGCTGTGCAGTCCACTGTGAGTCCACGACACACATCAGCGGCAACGTTTTTAACTGGATGAACAATGGATTTTATGGAGCGGCACCGACAAAATAGAACGGATTCGGAATATACGCGACGGCGGCGGCAAAGTGTGATGCTGGTGTGCGGAGTTGGATTGAGAACAATGAAATGTAATTAATGTCAAGAGTGTCACGACGGTGTATGTAGCCCTTCAGGTGTTTTCCACCAATAGAGAACCGGCTCCATTCTGCATTTCTACCAAAGATAAATTTGTACGGAACTTGAAAAAACTGGTTCGGAACTAGCACCAAAAAATAGTTGTATTGTCTTGTTAACCGACGTGGGTGTGTCATTTGACAGGTTAGTTACGTGCGGTGCTCCCTCTGTTGATTACCATCCTACGTTCCGTTCAAACATGGAAATGCAGGCTGATTCACTAGATAACACTAAGGTTCAAAGAGTTCTGGTCCCAGTTGGTTGTAAAACATCCTCTGAGGTCACCCTGAGGCCAAAGGTCAAGAGGTCAGGGAGACATAAAAAGCAACACCAGAAACTTTTTGGAGTGTGCAGACTTTATTGCCGGTATTATTGTGACGAGTGGACGCACCCAACAAAGAGATTTGTGGGAAGACCGCAACCTTATAGGAGACAATTGTTTTTTTTTTCATGTAGAATTTACTTCTGGCTGTCTGGTGAATATGTATTTGTTTCTTAATGTTTATATTTTTAACACTAAATATAATGTTTGTATTTCTCTCTCTCTCTCTCTGTTTGTGTGTGTGTCTGTGTGTGTTTTCAGCTTCCACTGAATGTCTTCAATAACTACTTTAGTCTGGGTTTTGACGCCCATGTTACGCTGGAGTTCCATGAATCTCGAGGTGAGAAGACAACAGTGTGATTGATGTCACAACAGGGGCTTGTTTCCCCTCTAATGTACAGTAACGCTCACATGAGGTGAAAACAAATGCAAACACCTTAAGAGCGGACCAGTGCCATTATAGCCTGTCAGTTACGTAAGGGATAATGTATAGAACGCCGGTCATTATCGGGAAAATAAGTCCCGACAGGGCGAACCGGCATGTTGGGGTCTTGCTGAAAGAACTAATTTTCCTGATAATGACCAGCATTCTCTACATTATCCCTTTTATTATACGCCTACTGGCCAAAATGAAAAAAATAAACTCCTCATGGTATGTCTCTTTATATTTATTTGTTACTGTTTCTTTGTGGCTTTTGCTGAAAAACAAATAGTTCACAACACACGCTGAACTTGAATCAAACATTCATTAGGACACAGCTGATCAACCGTCTGCTTTCACTTTTGACATGGTGCATATTTGACCGTAGAATGTTTGGAAATCCCATTCAAGTCAATGGAGAGCTCCACTAGCATTGTGAAGAGCCGTATTAGAAAGTAACTTATAATACCAATAATTTAACAACTAAAGATTCATTATTGAAACTTACATGATACATCATGACTACACGTGACAGCTAAAGGCCAGTGCACACCAAGGTCCATATTTGTCTTCTGAAATTGTTGCACACTTCAAAGAAAATGTGTCAATCAAGATTACACACCAACTCTGAAACGTTCATCCATTTTTAGAACATATTTTTTCACATCTGTATTGTCAGTTCACATCTGTATTGTCCTTCAACTGAGTGTTTTTTTGTTTTTTTTTGACGGATGAATGAATATACAGACTTGGTGTGCAAAGTGACGCTAGCTGATGTTAGCTGACGTCATGCTAAAGTGCCTTCTTGTTGCAGCAACTGTGCTGGCGGTTTTAGATGTATGATGGATGACTGGAAACAGGGACCTGGTGTGCAAAGACCTTAAGTGGCGCTAACTGATGTTAGCTGACGTCATGCTAAAGTGCCTTCCTGCTGCAGCCTCAGTGCTAGTGGTTTGAGATGTATGAGGACTGGCAGGCATGCTTTTAGCGATGACCCCGTAACACTGCATCTCGGTCTCCTGCTCTTCTCTTTCTCTCTCTTGCTCTCTCTTTCTTTCTCTTTCTCTTTCTGTCTCTCTCTTTCTCTCTCTTTCCATCACAGAGGCCAACCCAGAGAAATTCAACAGTCGCTTCCGCAACAAGATGTTCTATGCAGGGGTGAGATGTGTGTGTGTGTGTGTGTGTGTGTGTGTGTGTGTGTGTGTCTGCCTGTCTGTCTAGAGAAGGACTGTGAAGCTGAATTGGAGGAGTTGTGGAAAGAGAGAGAGATAGAGAGAAAGGCTAAAAAAGAAAACAGAGTGAAAGAAGGAGAATTACAGGGAGGGAGAGAAGAGAATGGAGTGAAAGAGAGAGATAAGGGAAAACAGGAAAAGAGAAAGGGAGGCAGAAGGAAGTGAAGAGAGAGGGATGATATGGATATGACATATCCAGAAAGAAAGGATGAGTGATAATGAGGAAAAGAGAGGAAGAAAGAAAACAGAGAAAAGGGGATAGAGAGAAAGATAAAGGATAGAGAGAGAGAGGGAGAGAGAAAGAGAGAAGCAGAGAGGTGCTGACATGTGTTTGTGTGTGTGTGTGTGAGTGTGTATGTGTGTGTGTGTGTGTGTGTGTGTGTGTGTGTGTGTGTGTGTGTTGCTGTCCTCACAGGCGGCGTTCTCAGACTTCCTGCAGCGGAGCTCCAGGGACCTGTCTAAGCACGTCAGGGTCGTGGTGAGTGTGTGTGTGTGTGTGTGTGTGTGTGTTTGAGAGAGAGAGAGAGCTGTAACTACATTGTGGGTTTATGTGTGTAGATGGAGAGTTGACCTGTCAACACACATCATTCCTGTAGTGAATCTGTGTGTGTGCTCATGCATGATCCTTTAAAAGTTGCACTGTGTGTGTGTGTGTGTGTGTGTGTGTGTGTGTGTGTGTGTGTGTGTGTGTGTGTGTGTGTGTGTGTGTGTGTGTGTGTGTGTGTGTGTGTCCTCACCAGCCCACACTCATCAGGGTAGTGGTGAGTGCTGCTGTGTTGCCTGTCAGAGCTGCTCTGGTGCCCACTGTGACAACCGGCTGTGTTTGATACACACACACACACACACACACACACACACACACACACACACACACACACACACACACACAGTACACACGCAAACACAGTCATATACATACATACACACACAAACACACACAAACACAAACTTGTGCTGTCTGAAATTATGTCATCATTTGTCCATGGATACTAGATATTTATACACTGATCTGACGTCTGCGCTTGTTTGTTTGTTTGTTTGTTTGTTTGTTTGTTTCTGTTTCTTCTTTTATGGCTCTATAGTGTGATGGTACGGATCTCACACCCAAGATTCAGGAACTGAAGTTACAGTGCATTGTCTTCTTGAACATTCCCAGGTGTGTGTGTGTGTGTGTGTGTGTGTGTGTGTGTGTGTGTGTGTGTGCATGGGCGTCGGAGCCATCATATGAAGTTGGGACAGGACCCACTCACTTTTTAATATTATTAGTTTGGACCCTCCCACTTTTACCATGTTGACATCACTGTATCAGTCAACTCATTGCGTCTTTGTACAGTATGTGCGCTTTCATATTGAATCCATTCCGCTTACTTTATTAGGAAAATGTCCAAATCAGTGGTGATCCATGCCATGTTTTCATCGCAACCTTCTGGCAGAATTATTGCACCCAAGCGAAGAGCACAAACGTGAAGCACATATGAGCATAAGTAGCGTTTATTTAGAAATATGGCTAGTCTGCCCTATTCTGTATCTTGGTTGTAAATAAAGGTGAAGTTTTATTTTGAACACTTACTTTGTCTTACTCTTTGGACTTGGACTACAAGAAGAACGTTAGGGTCCAAATAACAGAAAAACCATGAACCAAACTCAAATCCATGGTAGGGTAAGTTAAGTTATTTGAGCAATGTTGCAAGGCAACCACATAACCGGTTCCATGTGTTCCGATTGGACGATTAAAGTTAACAATATTATGATACATAACTAGCCTGGAAATCCAGACCCAAATATAGAAAGATTTAGGGTCTGACTATGAGTAATGAAAATGGCCCAACTTGAAGGGCAGCACTAAACATGCATTTAAAAATCTCATTGCACGCAATTGGATAACTTTATGACCAATGTTTACTGACCAATGTTTACTGACCAATGTTTACTGACTGATTCTGGACTTCGACTCAGCAGCGCTCTCGTCGTCTGTTTAGATCGCCTCTGGCCCGCCTACTGTATATCAGATACACCGATGAGATTGGTGCAGCTCGTTTCCAAGGGCATGGGTAATGAGCATTATTACTCATTGCCAGAGTGACTCATTGAGCAAATTCAAATTGTGCTCTCGTGAGAACTCTGTATTTTCAGGGTAATACACAACAAGTCTGGGCAAAATCAAATTATTTATTAAATGAAATGTTCCTCTTGTTTGCTTATGCGATACATGGGGCAACTTGTTGCAGGGCGACCACAT
>NW_027468664.1:26535554-26543054 GCF_046254945.1 Alosa pseudoharengus | reverse complement strand
ACTTCTGGACCTTACTTGACAACAGGATGTTCTCATATCTTACATTCAACAGCAGTGGTGTCCTCACATATGACAGCAGTGGTAAGATGTCTGCTGGAAGCAATAAAATGCAAACACAAACTTCAGAATTAGGATTTTCCAACCACACAAATGAACGGCCTCAGACAGATTGTGTAAGGGCCTATTTAGACCGCAAGCATGGTGACTGTGTGTCAGCTGCGTTACCTGTCCGTTTTAATTTTGGCACCGATGTTAACAGGTTAGAGCGTACACTGCCTGCGTGACACGCATGTCTCAGGTGTCTTGAACCACGCTGAAAACGTGTGTATGCTAGAAATAGGACTGGCGTGTATTTTTCAAGCGATAGGCAAATGTGTAGAAAGCGCTTACATTCAAAAGAGACAGTGAAGAGATGCTATAATAGGCAGACTGCCCACAGCAGCGCTACATCTAAAACGTCTCTGGTATGAATGCACAGATAAAACACAATGCCATGGAACAGACACGCAATGCACATGCCACGTTGACGCTCTGAATAGGCCCTAAAAAACTTTGTGTAATACATTGATGCTCACCTGTCATAGATATTGCAAGTTCCATGGACTGTCCAACACTTCCAAACTCCTAAAATTACACAAAATACCAATATAACAAAATAACAATAAAATAATACAAAGATAGCACCAACCAATATGAATGACATTACTCTTGGACAAAACAAACATAATAGCATTTTACACAAGTAATTTATGAATGCAATACATGTAGCTTAACATTAATAAGAAAAATACCACAAGTATAATAGATAAAAAGGTGTGTTAACTTACATAGCCATTAGATCCAAGGTACTTTCGTTGTTAGCACTTATTCTGCTCATATTCGGCATTGGAGGGACAGAAGAAGAAACATTAGGTTGTTGAATAAAGCTGTATTATACAAATAGATCTCTATTGACAACCTATGTTTCTCTGTATTGCATGAAGCACATTACAGCAACAGTGAAATGATAAACTGGTGAACATAGACAACTAAATAATTTTCACATAAACATAATGCTTACAGGATTGTTTAATCTGCATTTACCACAAGCCAGCCTTTCTGGAAACTTTTAAATAGCACAATGCTAAAAACGCTGTGCTATGCTAGTTAGCTAAACAATAGCTAGTTGGGTTCTAACAAACTTACAAGGACAAAGATAGGTAAAATACACAACAAAGTCCTCCTCCTTAATCTAAATTATGATAGTCATGCATTATTGAAGGCATGTGAACACCATTTTGAAATATCAGAATTCATGGTTAACATGGGCTAGCACTAGCTTGCTAGCAGCAGTTGTTAACGTACTTTTAATGTTAGCTAATAATTTGCAGTCGACAGTTTTATTACCACCCGAATATACTTACATTTTAACTAAACCTTACCTCTGGATAGCTGTGCCTCCTCTTTCACAAAGATTATTCCATCCTGCACACGTGTTTCTCATACTTCAAAAGCTCCTCTGTTGAAAGTTGCTGTGAGTGAGTGAAGAAAAAGTAGGTCCTAACGGTCGTTCCGAGAGTCCGACCAAGCGAACTCCCCTCCCCCAACAACTTTTTAAACTGCTGCAGAGCGCCAGCTAGTTGAATGCAGTTATGCTAATGAGCAAAGGCTCCAAGGCAGCTCTCAAAGTAAATCAAGCCGGAGTTCATAAGATGGTCCGGGACGCCGTATTTGGAGATAAAAGTCATTTGTTTGTTTTTTTATACTTGGATTTTCTGACCACTAGTGAGAAATAGAGGCTGTACATTATTTAAAAAGCTGTTATTGTAATCCCAAAACACGTCTGAAATGTTGTTTGAGCCTATAGCCTACACCATCTAACATTAGCAAGTTAGCAGTCAGTGGTGAAAACACCAAAAAAAAAAAAAAAAATTCACAGTATTTTTACACTGATAACTACTAAATTAAAAGTCTAAACCATTTTAAAATGGTACAACTGTGTTAAAAAACGGTGGATTGTTCTCATTTAAACATTACCGACTTTGTCCGTGCTTTTACGGCAGTCTTCTTGAAAAAACTGATTTTACTGTATTTTACAGGTATATTCTCTTATTATTAAAAATAGAGTATAAAACCATATTTTTTTACGGTAAATGTCAGCTAAAAAACTTTTATTTTTTACAGTGTATATGTTTTGTGTATTGTGTGTGTGTGTGTGTCTGTGTGTGTGTGTGTGAGAGAGAGAGAGAGAGAGACAGAGAGAGAGAGAGACAGAGAGAGAGTGCAGATTGAGATGTTGGGTCAGGGCCTTGCGTGTATGTGTGCTTGTGTGTGTGTGTGTGTGTGTATTCTAAATGTGATTCCACAATGAGAATACATTTGTACACACACACACTGCACTAATTACTGTATACTATATGTACAGCTATCAACCCCAATGTGTGTATATTTGTGTATGTGTGTGTTTGTGTGTCTGTGTGTGTCTTGGACCCTGACTAACTAGTCTCTGAGCTGATAGCTCTGTCTCTGGCCTTCTCTGTCTCTGTCTATCATCAGTATTTATTCAAGCCGGTGTAAAGAGGTTTGGCAACGCGGCAAAGACAGTTTGGAAAAGACATAAAACCACAGCAACATACATACACATGAAGCTTACATGAAGCTTGTGTATCAGCCTTGCACTGATCAGTACAACATGTGTGTGTGTGTGTGTGTGTGTGTGTGTGTGTGTGTGTGTGTGTGTGTGTGTGTTTTTGTGCGTACTTGCTTGCCTGTGTTGGTTTGAATTGAGTGTGTGTGATGACTAAGTGTGTGTCAACGTATAATTGTGTTTGTTTGGGGAGGTAGTGATGGGAATCTGGGTTTCCTTGGTCATCATGTCCAGTAAGAAGTCATGATGTTGTGATGGTGTTATGATGTTGTATTTGTTGTTTCGTTGCGGGCGTACATTGCTAAGTTGAGCAGTTGAGGTACCACACAGAGAACAGCAGCCATGACAATTTAGTAGCAGTTTTACAGTAACTGTAGATCAGATTGTATGACCAAGGAAAAGTGATTCCCTGTGTTTCATAAAATATATTTGTTTTTGTTTTGATTTTAAAGTTAAGTTTTTTTTTCAGGTTTATTGAATATACTGTATATTTGTCAATGTATATTTGATCTAATGTTTCTCTCACTGCCATGTGCCTTTTGTGTACATGATTGTGTGTGTGTGTGTGTGTGTGTGTGTGTGTGTGTGTGTGTGTGTGTGTGTGTGTGTGTGTGTGTGTGTGTGTCTATCTCTAGTCCCCATGCCGTGCCAGAACGCTTGCGTCTGCGTGTGAATCGAATCACATTGCAGGAGTACGAAAGGCTACAGTTTGACAAGGATCGTATCAGAGATATTTGTGAGTGACTACATTTCCCATAATCCACTTGATGTTGTCTCTAAAGGATGCATCACATATGCCATATGTCTGCATGAATATACACAAGTACAACTACAATTCCCATAGTCCAGAGATGCATAGCAGTTACCATTTTCATTGAAATGAGATTGCTGCACGAAGACGTCTGCTGTGCTGTTGTCTATGTTTACATTATATATGTGTGTGTGTGTGCGTGTGTGTGCATGTGTGTGCATGTGTGTGCGTGTGTGTGCGCATGCGTGTGTGTGTGTGTGCATGCGTGCGCGTGTGTGCGCCTTTGTGCGTGTGTGGTGTGTGTGTGCGTGTGTGTGTGTGTGTTCTCAGCTATCCCAGTGGGCATTGTGGTGGTGCGAGGAGACTGTGACCTGGAGACATGCAGGCTCTACATTGACAGACTGCAGGAGGTGAGTTGTGTGTGTGTGTGTGTGTGTGTGTGTGTGTGTGTGTGTGAAAGAGAGAGGGGGGGGGAGAGAGGCTGCGATGACAATAGAATTGCATTTCAGTGACCAGTTGTATCATGAAAGGATTTAAATTAAATATTTTCCCACTTCAAGTATGTATGTTCTGTGTTTGAAAGAGTGTTTGTGTCTGTTTCTGTAAATTAATGTAATATTAACCACCGGTGTGTGGTATTTAGAAATATAGATTATAAACAGAGGCACATCAGCACAGTGATATGAGTTTTTCTTTTTCTTACACACAAAACACCTCCCTCCCGGCCCACTCCATCCCACCCTGACTGGACCAAATGAGAAAGTATTAACAATACATACAATTATAAACATACTTACATACACTTACACTTATACTTACATACTTAGAATTGAAACATGAATAAACAAATATATATTTCTGTGAAGGACGGCACGCTTTCAAAACTCTATCATGACACACCATAGTGGACGACTATAGCCAGGTGTATATATAGTATACCCAAACTACACTATATACTGTAGAGGAGGGCAATCATTCCTCTGGAGTCAGCCAGGATGGTCACTTACTTCACCGGTAGGGTTTGGAGGTTACTAAAGTATGACAATAGAGATTCCCACACTGAGAGGAATTTGCTAGAATTGTGAATGTAATCGCCTCCAGATGTATAAACAGCATTATACAGTATCTGTAAGCCATTGTGCTGCAGTGGGTGGGGCGCTTGATTGAATCAAATTTGCCCACGTGCCAGTAAAGATCTAAATGCTGTGATGTGGAGTTGTTTTCGTGTCAAGTTTGTTTCTTCATCTGTTGTTCACTCTTGTTAGAGCTTTAGTCCATACGTCTTCGGAAATTTCAATTCCAAGTTCCTTTTCTCACACAGTTTTGATCTTGCTCATCTTAGCATCAAGTAACATTATCATTAAATAGGAATGTGCTGTGAAACCTTTCAACCAAGAAGGAAATTCCAAAAGTGAGTCCACTAGGGAGGGACTTTTTCGGGAGAGTAGGAAATTGTGCGCAAATTGGCAAGCTTGAAAGTAACGAAATAAGTCAGTTTGTTGAATGTCATACTTGGAACTCAAGTCAATGAAACTAGAAAATATCCAATTCCTGTAAAGATCACTAAATCTTTGGATCCCTTTCCTATGCCCTCCTGCAAAGGCCTGGTCTAATTTGGCTGGTAAGAACATGTGATTATTACACAGCGGGCTCTGAATCAGAAGTGTTCCCCTCATGTTAGTGTGCCATCTAGACTGAGTCCATTTTCTAAGAGTGGAGTAGATGACCACTGGGTTAGATGTAAACTGCAAAATCTTGACAGGAAAGCTAGATGAGACCAGAGCATGTAGAGAGGTCGACATACTGTACACGACCTGCACTCCAGGGTTGTGCAAAAAACAAAGTCCTTACCTATCCTAGGAGTCTTACCGTTCCATATGAATTTTGAAATTAATTTATCTATCTGATGGAAAAAAGGATTTTGATAAGAAAATAGGGAGACATTGAAACCAAAACAGAAACCTTGGTAATATATTAATTTTGACACAGTGGGACAAAGTCCCCAACAAAAAGATATTTGAAGGCAAGAGTTAAGTTCATATTTAAAACCTGACCTATATAAATTGAAATGGTATAGCAGGATTTGGGATTTTCATCGCTGATTCATTTACAGGTAAACATTCACTTTTTGATAAATTAAGTTGGTAGCCAGAAATCTGTCCAAAAGTGTGCAGTAGTGAAAGTATTTCATTGATACTTAACAGTGGGTCTGATATGTAAAATACATTACATTTTTACATTAGACACTTCTTGACCAAAGTGACTTACATATGTCAGCTATATTACAAGGGATCACATTGTCCCCGGAACAACTTGGGGTTACTGTAAGTGCCTTGCTCAAGGGCACGGTGAAAGCCGGGAATTGTACCGACAACTTTCAGGCTACTGCACGCAACCCACGGTATGCTGCTTGAAGCAGCGGGATAGCAACACACAGGACGAGATGACCAATCACAGAGTCTGTGCAGTCTGCGTCGCCTCGACACAAAGTTTTTGGGAGGTGCACGTCAGGGGATGGCATAGGGCTTGAAGTACATGACAACACAGAAGGCACTGTGTGGCTACGCCATCAATTCGGCACATTAGCAGAAAACAGCCTTTAGAGAGAGAGAGAGAGTTTGTGTGTGTGTGTGTTTGTGTGTGTGTGCGTGCGTGCGTGCGTGCGCGCGCGTGTGTGTGTGTGTTTTAATGTCACTGAAACAGGAGTGTGTGTGGTAATGTACTTTGTTACTGTATCTGACAGTCCTCTGGCGTCCACTGGCAGGACTTGCACCAAGCGCCCCCTGGTGTCCGGCGCGTACATTGCCAGGTAAAAAAAACGATGACTCTAGACCTGGGGTTCTCAAACTTTTTCAGACCAAGGACCACTTAACCAATAAAAAAAAACTCACAGACCACCTAGCTAAAAAAAAACAGTAGACCTACTTCAACAGTATATTACACAATAGGTCTACTCACTGAACCAGACTTGACCAAACTGGCATATCTTACATAGACAGTGTTGCAGAACTGTTTGGATTTACATACAAGTTGGTTCAATATTGCAAACAACTCATCTATATTATATTTTACCACGTCTGCTCGCGGACCACTTGGGATAGCTTGCGGACCACCAGTGGTCCCTGGACCACACTTTGAGAAACACTGATCTAGTCTGATCTCTCTCTAACTTGCGTGCATGCGTACCTGGCCTGGTCTGCCCGCCACAGACTGGGTCTGGTGTGCTGGGTCTAGTTCTGGACATGGTGCTGGTGGTGAGTTTGACCTTGTTTGACCTTGATTGACCTTGCCGCTCTTCCACAGGAGGACGGACGCCCTCTGCCCAGAGTCGCCTCCGCACAGCGGCTCTCTGCCAACTGGAGCTTCCTGGACTGTAAGTGGGATGATGTGTGTGTCTGTGTGTGTCTGTCTGTCTGTGTGTGTGTGTGTGTGTGTGTGTGTGTCTGTGTGTGTTTGTGTGCATGTTTGTGCCTGTGTGTGTGTGTGTCTGTGTGGCAATGCTAGTGCTAGTGTACTGGTACTGTTATGTAGCAGTGATGTATTAGTAATAATACCTGTATTGATTGCATACTTGTGTGTGCCTCTTTTCCCCAGCGACATCAGCTGATCGCTTCTATCGCATTGACAAGGCACAGGTGAGTCTAAAGCTGAATAAAAAGCTCAGACATACACTCTCTCATACACACACTCTCTCATACACACACACACACACACACACACATACACACACACACACACAGATGAGTCTAAAGCTGAATAAAAGGCCTGGATGCCAGAGGCTGGATAGTATTCATGCAAGACAAATTGTTGACTAAAATATAGTTCTGTATGTTTAATATGGCTGTGTGAGTTTGGGTGTGTGTGTGTGTGTGTGTGTGTGTGTGTGTGTGTGTGTGTGTGTGTGTGTGTGTGTGTGTGTGTGATTAAGATGATTGGGGTTGAGGTTTTTAACTGCAGAAGGTGAGTGGTGTGTGATGGGGAAACCCCTTGGCCCTCCCATTCTGGAGAGAGCAATCCCACTCTCAGTTTCACCCGCCCCACGTTCTCAGTAGCATAAATATACATTAATAACCATATTTGAATATCAGCACCCGCATTTTCTACACAACATACAGTATCGGGT
>NW_027468664.1:26495554-26530554 GCF_046254945.1 Alosa pseudoharengus | reverse complement strand
GGTAAGATAGAAACACACACACACATACACATATAAACACACACACACACACGCACACACATATATACACATACACACACTCGTACAAACACATACACACACACACACACACACAAACACTCTCTTGCACAACACACACACACACACACACGCACACACATATACACACACACACACACACACATACACACACTCATACAAACACATACACACACACACACAAAAACACACACACATACACACACACACACACACACACACACACACACACACACACACACACACAAACACTGTTGCACAACACACACACACACACATAGGCACTCGATGCACAGCTTTATTATGCAGTGCTGCACCACTGAGAGAATTGTTTTCATATGACTCATCACTCCAGGCTTTGATGGACAGGCCTGTAACGATTCCTTTCATTCCCGGTGACCTATTTGTCTATCTATCAGAAAGCACTTCAACGCAGGGAGATGAGGCGGATCACTTAGCTCTTTTCCACTACAGAGTAAAAAAGAACGAACGAGTCACCCCCCACCCCCTGGTCACACAGTCTTAGCCAAAGTGAAGCCCAATTCCAGCATCTCTATTCTGTGCTGAATGATCAACATGAGCATGTAGCGTGACTGAGATGTGGCATGTATAACAATCTGAAGTACTGTACATTGGAACAGTACGTTTTAAGTTACGGACACATATACCCACAGACAAACACACACACACACACACACACACACGGATGGACCTCATTAAAATACCCCCCGCCTAGCAGTCAGAAAGACTAATGAAGGGATGTGGTTACAATGAGCAATGTGTGTGTGTGTGAGCGAGAGTGAGAGTGGTTAAATGGCTTAACGTTTTCTGTGCCTGAAGTCAAGTTCGGAATGGGCCTTCTAAGTTTTGAAAAATGATATAGTGATACATAATGGCCTCAGAAATAACTTCTGATCATTTCAGGCACATTATTGTCTGATGACTAACTTAAGCCCAGAGTGCAGAAGGGAAAATACAGTCGACAAGGAACTGCTAAACAAATTAGGTACACAATGAGTCACACACCCCCCGGTCACACAGTCTTAGCCAAAGTGAAGCTCAACTCCAGCGTCTCTAGACTCTGCTGAATGATCAACATAAACATGCACTGCAGCACGACTGAGACTGCAGAAGTGAAAATACAGTCTAGTCGACAAGGAACTGCTAAACAAATTAGGTACATGAGAAAGCAGCATTGAAGAAATGCAGAGGAAG
Organism: Alosa pseudoharengus; assembly: GCF_046254945.1. Lineage (NCBI taxonomy): Eukaryota > Metazoa > Chordata > Actinopteri > Clupeiformes > Clupeidae > Alosa > Alosa pseudoharengus. The sequence goes on along the minus strand of NW_027468664.1, from coordinate 26,529,300 downwards.
GAAGGATGGCAACCAGCCCTGTGGCCACCAAAGTCTCCATCATTCCCAACTCTGAGCACACACGTGGACACACACACACACACACACACACACACACACACATACACACATACACACGCACACACACACACACACACACACACACACACACACACACACACACACACACATCTTTCCACACTCTGAAGACATGAAGGATGTTACAACAGCAAATAGCCCTGTGGCCTCATAGTTCAGAATTTTAAGGTCTCCACCTCCAACCCATTCTGAAGTCATGTTTTCACAGGTGGTGGGGATGTCTGTATGAAGCATGGCTATGTGTAGAGTGGGGCCTGACACACACACACACACACACACACACACCAGCTGTCTTTATGAAGCATTGTTATGTGTAGGGCGGAGCCTGAAAGAAACAGTTCCAACTTACGGTCAGTACAGCCGTTTACGAGAAATACCCAACTGAGTCATTTAAAGCGTATCTTGCTCTGTGCATTTGCACTGTTTGGATGGCCTGCTATGCCAGCATCACCAGTGTCTATGCAAAGCAGTTTCTGTGCCACGGCCGCAACAAGCGTGCCTGTGTAATTCAAGTCTGTCTTTTAGTGTGTGATTATGTGTGTGTGATTGTGTGTGTGTGTGTGTGTGAGAGAGTGAGTGAGTTTGTGTGTGTGTGTGTGTGACCATAAACTTAAATGCTATGCGTTTACTTGTGTGTTTTTGTGATAGTGGACTGATTTTATTTTTAAAGCTCTCCTACCCTCTTTCCCTTTCCTGCAGGGTTCCTTTGACAACAGAGGAACAAGGTAAAGTATTGTTTTTACTTCTCAGCGCCTACTGTTGCTAGGATGTTGATCATGAAGCAATTGTAAAAAATTCAAAGGCACAAGTTTATTCTGGTGGGGTCTTTTTTCAGTGTTTACTTGGAAGTCCCTTGCCTTCGCTTGGAAGTCCCTGAGAAGTCTAACAGTAGTATTCCATGTAACATTCCAAAGGTCCACCACTAGGAACGTAGACGGTTATTCATAATTATTCCACTGGTGAATTTCCCATGGTCCTACGTAATTTAGAACGACCATTAACCGTATGTTATCTGCACACCTATGAAGTAGATCCATTTTTTTGGCCGTATCACACTTGTATATTAATTCGCCGAACTCGTTGTGAAGTTTAAATGAACTGTCACGTTGCATCCGAGCTGTAAAATGCAGACGTTCAGAACATTGCAACATTGTAGCATATGACGGAGGTGGCTTTTAGATAGATGGATGACAGCAGGCTAAGTAAAAGCGATGTTTCAAAGCTAAAGTTCATCAGAATCTTGGGATACGCCCGCTTGACAACGGGAGAGATAGAACTAACGACTGGCCTTTGGCCGTAGCAACCATCCATTTAGAACTAGTAACGGCAGTTTGTCCTGTGAGTTGAGAAATTAGTTGATATGTGTCGGAAGAAATTAGTTCTACAAACAAGACAGTTTTAGCGATTAAAACGTTTAAATTGTAACAGGAAATGAACACAACGCAAGTGGTAACAGTGGAATAAGCGGGATAATGGACTCCACGGTGGTCTGTTCACAGAAGTTAATGCACTACGAGGTTTAAACGGCCCTCCGCTTCGCGTCGGGGCCGTTTTACAACCTCGACCGTGCATTAACTTCTGTGAACAGACCACCGTGTCGTCCATTATCCCTTACATATTGGCCACACCCTTATGTAGCCTCGTTGGGAAAACACCAACGACTTTACAGTCACTGGAAACTACTGTACACAGTGTACAAACGAGCAAATGGAATAGAGGAGAATGGGCTAGAGATGAAAGAGTGAAATACAATGAGAATGGAATAGAATAGAATGCAATAGAATGGGATGGAATTAGATACAGTAGATAGATAGATAGATAGATAGATAGATAGATAGATAGATAGATACTTTATTGATCCCAAGGGAAAATTCAAGGTCTCAGTAGCATACAGACATCCCACACAACATACACTTACAGCATAAAAAGTAATATAAGTATATATATACTGCTCAAAAAAATAAGGGAACACTTCAATCATACACTGCATCGGTACTCTGACACTGTTTGGTTCTGAGCACAAGTAAAACTTGTACAAGAACTGTCAGACATTCTGTGAATGTAGTTTGAGAATGGAGAAAAGGGTAGAATATTTCAAAAAATTTTGTTTTAACAATTGTGGAAAACTGTGTGTATAAAAACAACACTGAACAATAAAGACAGTAGAAGATAAAAAAAATACAAAAATACAAAAAAATATTAAATATACTAAATCCAATATCCTCATAGTGTGCTTAAATGGAATAGAATGGAATATAATCAAAATATTCTTCTCCACATGAACAGCTAAAAGCCCTTATCTAACCAGTTGTAATGCATATGTTGTTCATGTACATATTGTTGTTCATGTTGATATTTGTATTATTTATCAACTTGTTTACATTTAGTCTAGACTCCCACAGTAAAGTCATTGTTGTTATTCAGCTGACATTAATTGTTACTTATTAGTCATTCACTTCTTGTTCCTCCAGGTCTTCTCTCTGCAGCAGCCATTGGCGATTTATCCACGGTAATGTGTGTGTGTGTGTGTGTGTGTGTGTGTGTGTGTGTGTGTGTGTGTGTGTGCATGTAGCAGAGATCAGAGGAGACAGAAAAAGACAGACTGAGTGAGAAGTGAGATGGTGTGAAAGAAAGAAAGAGAATATGTGTACGACCACATGAAAGAGAGAGTGAAATTTGAAAGAGAGATTTCTGACATTTTTAATTTAGTGGCCAGCAAAATACTAAAAGTAAAGAAAAAATACAAGAAAAAGAAATCTAAAACTAAAAAGAAGGAGTGGTTTCACAAAGAATGTCAAACGTTAAGGAAACAGTTAAGAACACTATCAAATAAGAAACATAGGGAACAAAGGCACGTACATGAATAAAAAGCTACAAGATATAGAAGATGCTGTCGATCAAAATTCATTTTGGGAGTTATGGAACAAACTTGAGATCACCAAAAAAACTAAACAGATCCCCCTATGTAATGCAAACATCTGGACAGACCATTTTGGGCAACTCTACAGTGAAGATAAACTAAATCCACTCCAAACACAATTGACTGATAAATTACAAGAATTGGAATCAAAAGTAAAAAATGAATTTACCAATCTTTATCACTAGCTGAAGTAAACGAAAAAATAAAAACCCTAAAAAAGGCATGTGGGTGCAATGAGATACATAATGAAATGATTAAGTACAGCAGCCCAATACTGAAACAAGCCATTCTCAGACTTTTCAATCTAGTTCTAGCTGTTGGTCATTTCCCACGACCATGGAAAGAAAATTAAATCGTACCAATCTACAAAAACGGAGATAAACTAGATCCAAACAACTACAGAGGCATTGCTGTAAGCAGCAACTTAGGAAAGCTTTTCTGTAGCATCATAAACAACAGAATGGTAGAATTCTTACAGGAAAAAAGAGTTCTAAGTAACTCTCAGATCGGGTTTATGCCAAAACACAGAACAACTGACCACATATATACAGACATTAATTGAAAAATATGTACAGAACACCAACAGAGGAAAACTTTTTGGATGCTTTGTAGACTTCAAGAAGGCCTTCGATTCAGTCTGGCATGATGGACTCTTACTTAAACAGAGAGAACGGAGAACATATTATTGCATAAGAAAATCTCTATACCAATACAACACCCCTATCAAACTGTGGCAAAAGATTTTTGATTCGGTTATCAAGCCCATTATCTTATATGGCAGTGAAATTTGGGGCATAAAACATAAAGATAATTATGAGCTATGGGACAAAAGCCCAGCAGAAACACTACACTTGGAATTCTGTAAGAACATCTTGGGGGTACACAGGAATGCAACAAATATTGCATGCAGAGCAGAACATGGAAGATATCCACTATTAGTTGATATTCAAAAAAGAACATGCAAATTTTATTACCATGTACTGTCCTCAAAACCAGAGGAATATAATCACAGTGCCCTTCTACAGAGGAGAACCCACCCAGAGAGAGATCCTTTTGATTATCTTATATCAAAACACAATTTGAATACACCTGACATGTATCAGGCAAAGTTAAAACATATCGAAAAATTAACAAAAGAAGAATATTACAAATATTGGCTAAACAATATTGAACAATCCAACAAATTGAAATGTTTCCAAAAAATCAAAACCAATTATGAAATTGCATCTTATCTAAAATAAATTACCGAGTACAAACAAAGAAAATTACTAACATCTTATAGATTAAGTGAACACGCTCTGGCCTTAGAAATGGGATGACACAGGCAAACCTGGCTTCCTAGGGAGGAAAGGCTGTGTTTGCAGTGCAGTGAGGGAGTAGTAGAAGATGAAAAACACTTCCTCAATGAATGCAGTAAATTCAGCACAGACAGGAACCAATATTTCCTTCAATTCAGGCAAATTATACCTCAATTTGAAGTATTAGAAAATGAAAACAAGCTCCCATACTTGTTGGGAGAGCATACAAGTTGTGTAAAACTCGCTGCACAGTACCTGTTAACATGTCATAAATCGAGGAAGTGAGTGACCCATATTGTGACATGCTTTGCCTTATATCAATAACCGATACCCATGATAGCACATTGATAAATATACAGTATAGTATGTATATGAATACTGTATCATTATACATTTCATTTATTATTCTCTCTTTTTTAATTATAATCATTTTGTTATTATATTATTATTATTATTAATAATAATAATAATAATAATAATAATAATATTCTTTTCATCACTCTCTCTCTCTCTCTGTCTTTTCATCACTCTCACTCAATTTCAATTTCAATTTCAGTGGAGCTTTATTGGCATTACTCAATGAAGCAGTGTTGCCAAAGCAAACATATAACAAAACAACACAGATACAATATATTTAAAAAAAAAAAAAAATACAAATAAAATAATAATAATAATAATAATAATAATAATAATATTTTATTTGTATTTTTTATTTTTTAAACAGATATTGTATCTGTGTTGTTTTGTTATATGTTTGCTTTGGCAACACTGCTTCATTGAGTAATGCCAATAAAGCTCCACTGAAATTGAAATTGAAATTGAGTGAGAGTGATGAAAAGACAGAGAGAGAGAGAGTGATGAAAAGACAGAGAAAGAGAGATTAAAAGAGAGAGAGAGAGAGAGAGAGATGAGAGCTGAAAGGTCAGAGAGAGAGAGTGATGAAAAGACAGAGAACAAGAGGTAGAGAGCTAAAAGGTCAGAGAGATGAGAGCTGTTGACAGAAAGAGAGAGAGAGAGAGTGATGAAAAGACACAGAGAGAGAGAGGTGGAGAGTGTGTGTGTGTGAAAAGAGAAAGAGAAACTACCTGGCTGGTTGTTCATGTGACTGTGACTCAGCCGGGTGAGGGAGGTCATGATGATGTTCACTCTGCTGACTCTGAGTGACGAGGCATGTACAGGCATGCCCAGGTAAATATGGGCCACCTGACCTGATATTCAGTAATCATAATGAGTTATAAATTGGTGTGTGTGTGTGTGTGTGTGTGTTTGTGAGTGTTTGTGTGTGGACACTGCAATATTAAGCAGAACTAAGAGATGTTTGACAGGCTTGTTGAGAAACACAGGATATGTCACCACATGAGACGCCTTAGGATATGTCACCACATTAAGTATGGAAACTTGCCCTGCAGCCCTCACCCTACTTAACCTTTTTAAGAGACGCAATCTTTACTATGTATTCATGGTAATCAGAAGGTTAGGGTAGGCATAGTAGTCATCTTTTGCCAATTTATCTTGGTCTCCAACCTTGAAGGCAACCAAATTTATTCTGTGAGACAAAAATACCTCATAAAAATATATATATTTTCACCAAAAGCTTCATTTTGTGTTCAGTAAGCCATTTGTGTTTTGATCTGGACATTGATCTGCTGGATTATCCAATCATGACCCACTTTAGTATCTTGGCAGAGACTAACAGATTTTTAATAAAAATGTTTTTCTGATATTGGATATGATACCATGCATGAGGTTCCTAGGGCCTTAAAAGCAGGAATTAAAGGGCCTTAAAAGCAAGGAATTAAAAGCAGCCACACTATGTCAGCCTGGAGATTCCAGGCCCAAATCCGAAAGATTAAGGGTCTGGGGCCGTATTCACAAAGCCTTTTATCTTACCACTAGGAGTACTCCTAAATCGCACTAAAAGATTTTAGCTAGAAGTTTTCTCTTAAAAGTTATTCACAAAGCCTTTCAGACCTACTCTTAGTAAGGAAAAATGACAACTCCTAAACTAAGAGTGAGTCTTCGTTGCTATGGATGACGTCATTACTCATGCACGAGCTTGACTGAAGTGACCACCTTGATTGGCTGATGATTGTAACGGAATGATTCCAAACACCTCCCTTACGATGATGAGTGACAGGTGACAGGTCTGAGAATGCGTGCGCTACACAAGTAGTGCGAAGGACGGAAGATGATGAATAACTAAATAAAAAGGCCTAGCCTAAATGAATAAAGAGAAAGGCAAAACAAATAGCCTAGTAGCCTAATGAAACATAGGCCTACGGATTGATGCAGTATCATTGCAACATTATTAAATTAATCTGTCACCATATGCCTACGTTTGCAAAGAGGAGAACATTTCAAAACATTGCGACGTGAAATGCCGCAAAATGCTGTTTGTGAATAGGTCTTAGTGAGTTAGGAGTCCTCTTGACTTCTTTTAAGCTGTCCCAGACTTAGGTGCTACTTTTAGGTCTAAAATGCTTTGTGAATTACTTTTAGTGAAAAATATAAAATAAAGTTAAGAGTGACACGCCCATTATTTTTAGGAGTTGCTCCTAAATTCGCCACTTAGGAGCTACTTTTAGCCTTAAAATTCTTTGTGAATACGGCCCCAGGCCATTAATAAAGTAATGGCCCAACTCGAGGGACAGCACCAAGCATGCATTTGAAAATCTCACTGCACACAATTGGATAACACGATACGACCACTGTTTACTCACTGATTCCAGAGTTAGACGCAATTGGATAACACTACGACTGTCATCTGTTTAGCTCGCCTCTGGCCCGCCTATATCAGATACACCGATGTGATTGGGTCCTCGTGATACAAGGGACAAAAGGAACGTGCATCATTACCCTTACAAAAATTAAATGTTTGCGGCAGATTTGCAGCAAACTTGTGGGTGATTTGTAGGAAACAAATGAGTTCACTAGAAAATATCGCCAGAAGTTTGCCAGTGTTTGCTAGAGGCAAACTTCCAGCAAAGTTCTGGCAACAATGAGAAGTTTGCCACTAGTGGCACTAGTGCGGCCAATTCGCCAGAAACCTAAAATTTCTGTAAGGGTGTACTCATTGCCAGAGTGACTTGCTGAGCAAATTGGAATTGTGCTCCTGCGAGAACTCTGGATTCCAAGGGTACTATATCACAGCCCCTCCACCACATTGATCATTTATGGGGTTCTTTTCGGTATATTCTTCATTCTTCTAGGTCAGCAAAGTGTGTTTGTTGCCAAAGAGCTCAATTTTCTTTTTATCTGGATGATGGAAAACAATTCCAGGGAAGAGGAAATGTGGACCATAAATACAATTTCTTTCTGTTTCTTTTTAACTTTCTCTCACTCTGTCACACACACACACACACTCACACACACACACACACACCTCCCTCCCTCCCCGTTAACTCTCTCAGGTGTCGAACTCCTGGAGCCAGGGGGTCAGTCTGCTGGTGCGGGACTCGGGCGGCTGCTCCGCTCTGCACCTGGCCGCCCAGCACGGCCACTCTGAAGTGGTCAGCTTCATTCTGCAACGCGGTACGCACCGGCACCGCTGCCCACTCATCGCCCAACTCATTACATCAACTCATATACCGTCATATAACCTCTCTCTCTCTCTCTCTCTCTCTCTCTCTCTCTCTTTCTCTCTCTCTCTCTCTCTCTCTCTCATACACTCTCTTTCTGTGGGTCTGTCTGCCATTGTTTTTGTTTGTCTGTAGGACTGTGTGTGTGCGCGTGTGCGTGCATGTGTGTGTGTGTTTGTGTCTGTGTGGGTGTGTGGGGGTGTGTGGGTGTGTGTGTGGGTGCGTGCATGTGTGTGTGTGTGTGTGTGTGTGTGCGTGGGTGTGTGTGTGTCTGTGTGGGTGTGTGTGTGTGCGTGGGTGTGTGTGTGTCTGTGTGTCTTATCCCTCTCACTATCCATCTCAGTCATGTATTTTGACCAAAATCTTTTAGTTTGCACTTTGTCATATTCCGTTTGTGCTTGCATACGTTTTGCTTTTTGTACAGCATCTACATACAGTATTACTGAATATCCCTTACAAAATCCACTCTCTGATTTTGAATTGTTTTGTTCTGTTTTTTTTATTTCTTAAGGTTCTAAGTTGATTTTGGACCTCACTGAGAGAGAAACGTAGGTCTAAATTTTCTAATGGGTTTTTTTTTTCCTTTTTTTAATAAATCATTTGTACTGTAAGATTGAAATGCTCCTGTGCATCCCGCTAAAGCCCTTTCTCTTCGCTGGTGATTCTACAGAGGAGAGACGGCCCTCCATAAAGCCGCCTTCCAGAGGCACCGCGCCGTATGCCGACTGCTCATAGACGGCGGCGCCGCTCTCAACAAGCCCAACTTCCAGGTAAGCCGCGCTAGCCTGGTAATGCCAGCCTCACTACCTCGTTTCACTTGTTGTCGAGAGTCTGGCCGCTCATTTCAAACTCGTATGACCAGGTGTAGGCGTTAGTGTGTTGTCGTGTACCAGACAAGTGTATTGGTGAAATGAAAATAAACAGATTCTAGGTGGGCGTCAGCAGGCTAAAGGCTGCACATCCAGCAGCACAGAAACAAAGACCTAATTGCCATTGCTTTCACTCTGTAACCAAGCTGAGTTGACCCCAGGTAACCATGGGGTCAGAAAAATGGTGCAGTTAATAGACCGGCATGTTGAGCTGTCAAGGTATGCACTGTCATTGTCACCCCAGGAACGCAAACCATACCTTAATAAATTAGTCTTAGCTAATGGCAATTGTCTGCCTGATCCTGAGCTGATAACAGAATGAGTACACAACGTTAGCAAGTGGCCAGAGATTCATTGGCCCCCCAATATACGTCTATTTGGTTGACAAGCCCAGTGTGTAGACCTGCAAAAGAAATAGTGCAAGTAGGCATTTTTCTTGATGTTTCCTTGACGTTTCAGTTAATTCACCCACACACAAATCAATGGGATGGAAAGCTTTCTGACCCCAATATGCACGTACGCATTTTCCTGTGACGTGAACCGTGAAGGGGTCAATAAACTGCAGGACAGTTTTCTACAAATTAAAATATATATATATTTTTTTTTTTTTATTAAATAAAATAAAGAATAAAAAAAGAAATGTATTCCCATGTATAGCCTGCCCCGGTGTGTTAACCTGATGTGAGGAAATTTGCAAAATCAATGTAAATCTCATTTAGGAGATTAATAAATTCATAGTCATCCTAAAAAGGGTAGGAAGAGTGTAGGAAGACTGAAAGAAAATGACGTAAATACAAACTTCAGATCCACTATGAAATCCATAAAGAGATGCTCCGCACATATAACTCTGAAATATGCAAAGTAAGACAGTCTTTCATCATCAATAGAAGTTCAAATAACACTTGTATTCTATTTTCAACTGTCGATAAGTTAACAAATCCTCCCTCACAATTAGCACCTGAACTTCTCTCAACTAACAAATGCAATTTTCATCTTTTTTCAAAGGTAAAATTGGCAAAATCAGACCCAACATATCTGCTCAATTATTAATTCAACATCCGGAACTTCCAGCTACAAATAGCGGAAAACTTAAAGGTGCTCTAAGCGATGCTGGGTAACGTCACTTCTGTTGACTTTCAAACAAAACAGAGAGCTGGCTCGATACTTCCTCCCCCTCCCTCCCGTGCTGCTCCCGTGCAATTGAAACTCTCCTAAACGCGCATCTCTTCTGTGATTTGCTGGAACAGTTTGTTATGTTTTTATGGGCTAGGTTTGTCCAAGTTGTTTTTGTTGCCGTTCTTGGAGCCTGGGCTGTCCACAGAGATCGCATATTTTCACAGTGTATTCAGGACACAGACAGGTAGCGTTTGGTTAGGTGATGTTTGCTGTAAGTGACATAAAATGTTTAAGCCTAAACAACGTGTGGCATCGCTTAGAGCACCTTTAACTTGATGTCAGAGTTCAGCTTGATAGACTACAAAACACTTGAGCAAACGGTACAGAATCTCAGCTCTTCCAAATGTGTCTTAGACACTCTGCCTACCAATTTCTTCAAAACTGTTTTTCACTTTATAGTGGCAGATGTCCTTCAAATTGTAAATGTATCACTGCTGTCTGGCACTTTTCCTAAGTCACTGAAAACAGCTGTTGCAAAGCCATTTCTCAAGAAAAATAACATGGATGCCTCCATGCTAAACAATTACAGGCCCATATCCAATCTACCTTTTATTGGCAAAATTATTGAAAAAGTAGTAAACTAACCACCTTCCTAACATCAAATTGGTATTTTGATTACTTTCAGTCTGGTTTTTGGGCCAATCACAGCACTGAAACAGCTCTCATTAAAGTTTTCAATGACATACGCCTCAACACAGATTCAGGTAAAACATCAGTCCTAGTGCTATTAGACCTTAGTGCAGCATTTGACACTGTTGATCACAATATTTTACTACACAGACTAGAACACTGGGTTGGATTTACTGGCATAGTTATCAACTGGCTCAAATCATATCTACAAGAAAGGAGATTCTTTGTTGCCATAGGAAACTGTACCTCAACACCAACGTCCTTGACCTGTGGTGTTCCCCAGGGGTCGATCTTGGGGCCACTATTATTCAACCTCTACATGCTCCCACTTGGACAAATCATCCAAAATAATTTGATTTCATATCATAGCTATGCAGATGACACACAAATTTACTTAGCTCTGTCGCCAAATCACTGTGGTCCCCTTGAATCTATGTGTCAGTGTATAGAACAAATCAACACCTGGATATCTCAAAATGTCCTTCAGCTGAACAAAGAAAAAACTGAAGTAATTATATTTGGTTAAAAGGAAGAAAGACTTAGGGTTGCCACTCCCCTTGACACAAAAGGGTTGAAAGCAAAGGATACTGTTAAAAATATTGGTGTATTACATTGACAGTGATCTAAATTTCAACAGCCATATGAAAGCGATAACTAAATCAGCTTTTTACCACTTCAAAAATATTGCCAAACTTAGAGGGCTGATGTCAAAACATGATTTAGATTGTTCACAGGCCTTCCTAAAAAGACTATCACACAGCTTCAGGTGATACAAAATGCAGCAGCTACCCTAGGATTCTCACAAAAACTAAAATAACTGACCACATTACTCCAATTCTTTAGTCCCTGCACTGGCTTCCAATAAGTCAAAGAATTTACTTTAAAGCACCACTGCTTGTTTATAAATCAGTAAATGGAGCAGGAACTAAATACCTATCAGACATGCTTCAGCAGTGCACACTCTCTCGTCCTCTCAGGTCCCATTGAATGACCCCTGTGTATGAAATGTGCTATATTAATAAACTTGACTTGACTTGACTAGTCAGCTGAAATTGCAGATACCATCTTAATTTTCGTCATCGCATGAAGTACCGGGAAACATTGTCATGTACTTTTAAGTCAGTATCACCCATCTCTAGATTATGTGGCCTGATCTGTGGCAGATTTTGCCTGACAGTAGCTAGATGACTTGTCTGCTTAGCAGAACGACGTCAATGATGGTCAGGCTGATTATCTTTGTTAGAGGTCTCTTATCTAGGTGAAAAGCGGCCCATCAATGTAATTTTCTCGTCTGAGGTATATTGTCTTTTAGGCAAACTGGTTTTTCCTGTTCCAGATACGCGTTAGTACTCTAATTATACAGTCAATGGTTTGTACACAAACACGAACAGTAAATGTTGTTTGTTATCTTCTGGCAGCATGTTTATCCAGTGGAATTTTGTTTTCTTGCCACGTGTCACGTGTGTGTGGGTGCTGTATTCTTGGACTATGTCTTGACTATGGCCTGGCTTTATTTTATAAAATGAAAAGGCTTGACTGTATCTTGTGCCACAGCGACGTCACTACATTTTAGAATCCTGCGTTTAGGAAAAAATACAGTAATACAGTAGAAAATTAAAATAGTGATTGCCTAGTGCATTAGTAGGTGGTAGCCAGCTGGTTCAGTAATATGATTTACTGTATTTTGCCACTGTCAAATAAGAACTTTTGCCAATCCTGTTTTACTTCTTTTCTAAGTTGATTTGTTGGGGGGTCTTGCATTTATTCAGACAGGACTGTGAAGAAGAGTGACAGAAAGAGTGGGAGAGAGAGATTGGGTGGGATTGCGAAATAGCCAGGGATCAGATTCAAACTTGACCCCAAGACCCCATGGGCACTTGAACCCCAACGTAGTGATGGTGGCTTTAGCCTCTTGTGCCACAGTTCTCTGAGAATCCTATTTTACTTCTTATAACAGTCTTTGCCCCTTTGACCCTCTTATCTGATACATTTATATTTGATGACGATTATCCTTAGCGTGGGAATACCCATACGAGCCTTTGGCACGTTTGGGATTTGCTCTGCAAGTCCGTCTGGCCAAGAAGCCATTGATGCCCATTTCCAATGGTCCTAAAAAAAAAAAAACCTTGCTAATCCGGCATAAACGTGTATTGTCTTTGGAATTGAGTAAACAGCTGCATTTAAAACCTTCATTTACAAGATCGCTGCACTTCTGAAACGATTTGGTTAGAGATTAATGCACCAATTTAAGTTTAATTTCACTGCTTGTCACACCCCTGCTGGAAGTCATAAGTCAATGAACCCTTCCAGACCCACTCTTAATCTCCGTTGAGAAGTGTCTGGTGTCAACAAGGCTAGATGATCCTTGTAACCACATCCAAAGGCATTTATGAGGTTGATCAGGTTCTCATGCTAATGGCTTCTCCAGTTACACCTGCTTGGTACACTTGCTTACATATCCTTCACTGTGGTGAAAAGCACTTGCCAAAGGAATGAATAAATTAACGGATGATGTACTTGTGGTTGTCAGTAGGTTTAGGGTTGGCTTGATTAGTCATATAACAGAACGGTCATATGCTGATCTACTATCACATATCAGTCATACGCAAGAATAAAATTGTATTACAGTAAAGCCCTTAGTTGCTCAACATGTACATAATCCAACAAACAATCCAACAGTAAGTACATTACAAATGCCAAAGAATGGCGGAATGGAGGAGCACCAGGAAGCTGGAGACCTACAGTAATGAATGAATGATTGAATGGATGGGTGGATGAATGAATGGATGGATGGATGGATGTGAAAATGGATGGATGTGAAAGCAGTGTGTGTGTTGTGTTCCTCAGGGCTGGGTAACGTCACTTCTGTCTTCTGACTTTCAAACAAAACAGAGAGCTAACTTGGTACTTCCTCCTCCTCCCTCCCTGCTGCTCCCGTGTAATTGAAACTCTCCTAAACAAGCATCTCGTCTGTGATTTGCTGGAACAGTTTGTTATGTTTTTATGGGCTAGGTTTGCCCAAGTTGTTTTTGTTGCTGTTTTTGGAGCCGGGGCTGTCCACAGAGATTGTATTTTTTTTATAGTGTATTCAAGACACAGACAGCTAGCGATTGGTTAGGTCAGTGGTTCTCAACCTTTTTTCAGTGATGTACCCCCTGTGAAATATGTTTTCAGCCAAGTACCCCCTAACCAGCGCACAAGAATTACCGCTACGCTTCAAGTTGAGTTTTGACAGTGATTGACAGGTGATGGCTGGTGGCATGTGACAGGTTGGGTCGAACCATCCTGGTATGGGGGGGACTCTGGGTTTTTAGGATAATGAAATTGAATAGCCTACAGAAATATAAAATTCATTTTATGAACTTTTACTTTCCTGAAATATTTATTAAATAATTGTTTTTAAAGTATTTTTGCATGGATTCTACTTTTTAAATATATGTATATTTTAAAATCTCACGTACCCTGGAGTGCTTTCACGTACCCCCAGGGGTACGCGCACCCCCATTTGAGAACCACTGGGTTAGGTGATGTTTGCAGTAAGTAATATAAAATGTTTTAGCCTAAAAATCACATGGCATCGCTTAGAGCACCTTTAACTAAAAGCTCTCATATGCAGGTATGTTTTCAGATCTTTTTTAAAGATGTTCACTGAACTCGCCTGTTTGATGTACAGAGGCAGGGTGTTCCATAGCTTCAGTGCATATTGGGGACACAGACGAAGGTGGAGAAGGCTGGAGACGAATGAATGAATGAATGAATCAATTAATTAATGAATATGAAATCTGTGTGTGTGTGTGTGTGTGTGTGTTGTGTTCCTCAGGGTAAGTCTCCGAAGGACAAGGCGCAGGAGGCTGGAGACACTCAGCTGGTGGCCTACCTGGAGAGTCACCTCAAGGGACAGCCTCTTCCCCACGAGGACCTGGAGACAGCCGTGTGACCCTAGGGCTGTTGGGACGGGGGCCAGGCCGACACCGCCAACGCCGGTGGAACTACTACTGAGGTCAAAGTTCACAAAGGTCAACTTCTCCTCTGCCCTTCCTAAGACGGCATAGATACAGTGGTGTCTGTCTGTCAGTCAGACCGCAGCGAGCCTGTTACCGAGATTACTGGAGTATTCTTCTCTCTCTCTCTGGTTTTGAAAAGACACACACAGACACAGACACACACATACACACACACACACACTCACACTCTCACAGAGAGAGAGATATTGGGGAAAACCAGGAATGGACACAGGGACGTGACATTACATTGTTACATTTGGACCTACCCTCCTCTGTATCTCCAAACAGTGAGCTACATTGAGCAGGACAGACTTGACCTTGTCACAGAGAGTTTTTCTTTTTTGCATTAGTGTATCTCTGCCATGGCAGTTTTGGAGTGTTTGTTGTTTTACTTTGACATGTATTTATTGGCTTTCATTGTTGTTGTTCTTTTTTTAATTTATTGATTTCTTTATTTATTGATTGATTGATTGATTGATTGTACAATAAGGGGGACCGTGCGTGTCATTATTAGCTTCCGGGTCGACACTGGCACCTGTAGCTGTGCTGAAAAGAGGAATCCAGCTAGATGGGGTCTGCATTCTTAAAAACAGGTGTCGGGTCTTTGGGCTTAGGACGAAGACTTCGGCGCGGCCACAGCTTCGAGTGTGAGACCTTTTGGACAGACAGAGTCGCGGTCAGTCCAAGTCTGAAACATACTGTGGCTCTCACACTACCCCCCTGCCCTTGCCATCCTTCCGACACACACACACACAGTCACACACACAAATACACACACACACACACACACACACAGTAAACAGTAGACTCCATCCCCACTGTCAGGTCTGAGCGACTCCACCACGCCTAAAGTCCTCTGCTTTCTAATGCTGTGGCCACGGTAACTCACACAGGCATTCCGGGAAACGCTGCCCTATTATTACACAGCCATGGGGATAAGGTGCTGTCATCTGGGAAGAATTGTGGAATGGGATGACTTGGGAAACTGTGTAGTCACACACACACACACACACACACACACATATTCACGCCAACAAGTTACCAGAAGTTGCCCAGTCATCTCCTGACTGATTTCTCTCATCTGTGTGTTGAGTTTTAACTGATAAAGGCCAATGCAAAACAGCGTTGGTATATACAGATAGCTCTCCATATCCAACTAAAGAAACCCCAAAGAGTCAAGAAAACGGCTGACGAGAAGAAGCCTTTTTTGTAAATTTGCTTCGCAGAGGATTCTGGGAAATCTGTAGCATTGTGGCTGAACTGAATGAATCTCATGTGTCTATAAAGAGGTCTTCGTACATTACCGCTGATTCTGTTCATTCTCTTACCCTCAGTTCTCTAGGAGTGTGGTTGTGTGTGTGGTGGTATTAGTGTGACTGTGACATATTTATCCTTAGAGGGGGGGAAAAAAGAAAATAGAAGAAGAAAAAAAGAACTGAGCCACATTCAATGCAATATGAATGGATGACATTTGTGCATTAGTTGGTTTACTTTTACATTACATTAATGTTTTTTATATGACAAGAGGGAGGACATAGTTGATAGGGGAATTTGGGAAGGCGGGGGCTGGTTGGATGGTTCACTGCATCGCACCCTTGTGGGGATGTCACATTTTTCCCAAGCCGTTCCGAAGCTGTCAAGGCAGGCACAACCAGTCTTGGCTGTGTCTTTAAGCAGCATTCGCAGTGTAACAGGAGGACTAACGTCTAAGTGTCATCACCAGGAAAAGACAACATTGACGTGTGCTTGCGACATAAAAGGGGATTCCTTCATGATACTTGTTTTCTCTCACACACACACATACACAC
Organism: Alosa pseudoharengus; assembly: GCF_046254945.1. Classification (NCBI taxonomy): domain Eukaryota; kingdom Metazoa; phylum Chordata; class Actinopteri; order Clupeiformes; family Clupeidae; genus Alosa; species Alosa pseudoharengus. The sequence continues at coordinate 26,512,939 of NW_027468664.1, read as the reverse complement.
ACACACACAAACACAGATACACACACACACACACACACACACACACACACACACAGATTGGGGGGGGGGGGGCAAGATGGCCTACATTTCCATTCAGCTTTTGATTCTGTTTGCTTAGTTTTCAGCGCAGATCTGTGTTTGAAGTCATTAACCAGAGAATGTCTGTGGGCTAGGTTGACTTACAGTATGAGCTGCGTTCAGTAGCCTCCCATGCACCACACACAAGTCAGTGAAAGCACATGGCTGTGGAAGTTCACAAATACAGTTACATGTTCTACCTGTCTCCATCTTCTCTGAGGAGTGATTTAAATATATATGACTTGATCTGATCTGATGTGGTTATATTTTATATTTTGAGTCTGATTTTTTTGTGAATTTTAAGCATTGTTGTGCATGGGATTTGGTTACCTCTTTCGATATGTTTCCTTTTGAAGAAAAAAATGATGGCATTTTGATGGCATTATTATCTTTTTTTAATTATTTAATTTATGACTTATAATAGAATGGTCGTACATTTTATTTTGTACAAAGATGGAACTACTTGAATGTTTTTCTTCCTATTTTTTTCTGTTTTTGTTTTTTCTTCAATGTTATTGTTGTGACATCATATTCAAGTGACTGAATGTCATGACTCAGAAATCATGTGTCGCCCCAGTTCCTCCTAAAGTCATCTTGCCCATAGAGTGAGTAGCCTGTTGTGGAACTACTGACCAAGAATATGAGAATATCAAGTGAAATGCTCCCAAATGTGACCGCAATCTGTACAAAAAAGCTAATTCACACTCCAGTTTTGAAGTTTATCTACCTGAATTGGAAGAAACAAAAAAAAAAACATCAACTTGTTTAATTTTTGTTTATTGTGGGATGACAACACAATTGCATTTGCGTACAGTGAAAGCCTTTACACTGGTTTATGACCAACTTTGCTTTGTGAGAACTCATCACTGTCTGGTCACCCTCCTGAGAAATCTGTGATTCTCTAGGGAAACGTATCCGTTAATGTTTTTATTTCTCTCCTCACAGTTCCGTCACGGAAAGGAATTGTATTGTGCCATAAGTTATTCATAATTATAATGTTACCAGTGACACACTGAAGCAGACTCTGACCAATCAGAAAAAAAAGAAAAAGAAAAAAAAGACCCTCTTCTGGATCTGATGTTTCAAATGCTTTCCATTTACTTTGCCAGTGTTATCATTCAATGTAATTTTGGATTAATATACAAGCATGCCAGATTGTACAACTGTAAAATCTGAACAGGTTTTTAGAATGACAATAAATAACAAATAAAATATTGTATGGACTGAAAGTGGGTTATTAATTCTTTAATGTTATCGGTATGCTTTGGCCTGTATAGCTACAGTAGATGTATAGGCCTACCCTAGACTATTTTTTTGGAATTGTTCACCATATTATTGAAATGTTGTAAAATTGCATATTGATTATATGTTGTATAATCACAGTATAGTCATATAATATTTTTTGAGGAGCAACAAAAACACAAGAATTTACTCTCTTATACCCGTATAATGAGATTTAATAAAGACAATCTTGAATTGAGTGTTGGAGAGAACCATTGAGATGAGCCATTTTTTACATTCTTCATATGACACATTCATATGATGTTATTCTAATGTGTCAGTGAGGTTTTGTTTTGTAACCTTAACACCAAAAAAATTCAAAGTGTTCTACAACTCCTGTAACCAACAACTCTTTGATAACTTATAAGGGTATAAAGATATACTCTCTGCAAAAAAGTTGGTCTCATCGTTGCGCAACTTAGATGAGTGCAACGATGAGACCAGGTGTGAGGTAAGTCAAGTAAAACATTTTTATTTTCTTCAAACAATAATTTAGTTTCTACAAACAGTAACATTTAACTGAGAATTTGCCAAATAGATTCAACTGAAAATTTACCAAAATTTAGCCCTGTGACATCTTTTGTCACCTGTTTACCTTTGAAATCACCCATTTAATTCACTTAAATAAGTCATATTAATTTGCTGCCTATAGTCTCTCTTAGTAAGACACCATATAGAACGAGGTCACAAAATCAAGGCAAACCAAAAAAATACAAATCTTACAGATGCAACAAGTAGCTTACTAGTTAGATGGCTCAATTTACCCCAGCCCTGGTGGCACATCTTACCCCACAACCACCATTTTGAAAGAAAAAACAAGCTAATGATTTTGTTTAGCTACTGTACATAATAGCTTAACAGGGCACGCATCAGAATGTTGTTCTATTGTTTTCTCTAAATCACCCAAACTCTGAATGGAATCCACTTGGAGAGCAAACAATCATATTTTTAAAATGTGTGTATTTACAAATTGCCATGTGCCATGCGCGCCGGAACCACCGGTGCAGGGGGTGCAAACGCGTGAAGGCACTCCAGGGGGTACGTGAGATTTTAACCCTTCGAAGCCGATTGACGCAAAGTGCGTCAAAAAACACCCTTTCTTTGTTGCATTGCTCCGCAACTGTTCATAGCAGCGAGAAGCCTTTATAGTCCAGGCAAAGTAGCGTTTTACGACAGACTAATTGTAAAATAATTTTTTGCAGCTTAGATCATTTCTATGAGGTGTCCAGAACAACATACTAAAAGTCCTAAGAAATCCTAGTTGAGGAAATATGTTAAATTCTCATCAATCCAAGATGTGTGCCAATTAGACCAGGCAACAATAGGCCTACACCATCAATGGGGCTATTTTTTCCTTTACTCCTATCAAAATTAAACTTTACACAATGAAAGTACCCATGAAAAGTATTTTTTTTTGTATTACAAGTTTTTTTGAAAATGAATTTGAATATGCAAATGAGCTTTACACTAATTAAATATGCCCAAAATACACCCAAATAGGCTTAATTTTTCCTTTACTCTTACCACAAAAACTGATTTAACTATATAAACCATATATTTTCTGGAAGGTTAGACCCTCAGGATGTGATCTAACATAGGTTTTGACCTTTCTCACCCTCCCCTTTACTTTGCTGCCCATTCATAATACATAGGATATGAGTACATTGGGTATATGGCTCATACCTTTGGGTCTGTGCCATTTAGGAAAAACTGTTTCAACCATATAAACCATATATTTTCTGAAAGCTTATACCCTCAGGATGTGATCTAACATGACATGAAACATGTCCCATCCTCCTCATTAGTATGCTGCCCATGCATAACACATGGGGTATTGGTAAATTAAGTATGTTCTGATACATTTTGGGCTGTACCATGAAGAGAAAACTAATTAAACAACCTAAACCATATATTGTCTGAAAGCATATACCCTCAAGATGTGAACTAACATGGATTTTGACATTTGTCACCCTCCTCATGACACGACAGCCCAAAAAGGTATTAGCCATATACACTATTTACCAATACCCAATGTATTATGCATGGACAGCATACTAATGAGTAGGGTGGGGCATGTCTCATTGTACCCATTGTAAAAAAGAAATGTTACCTTCCATGTATATTTTCACTGCGATGATTGATTGTGATAGGAGTAAAGGAAAAAATAAGCCCATTAGGGTGTATTTTGGGCATATGCGATTAGTATGTTGCTCATTTGCATATTCAAATTCATTTTCAAACAAACTTCTAATACAAAATGTTTTACTTTTCATGTAGACTTTCATTGTGTAAAGTTTTATTGTGGTAGGAGTAAAGGAAAAAAATAAGCCTATGGGGGCCTATATTTGATTAGTGTACAGCTCATTTGCATATTCAAATTCATTTTCAAAGAAACTTGTAATACAAAAAAATTTACTTTTCATGGATACTTTCATTGTGTAAAGTTTTTTTTTTGATAGACGTAAAGGGAGAAAATAGTCCCATAGGGGTGTATTGTTGTCTGGCCTTATACTGGCACACATCTTGGATTGATGAGAATTAAACATATTTCCTCAACTAGGATTTCTTAGGACTTTTAGTATGTTGTTCTGGACACCTAATAGAAATGATCTATGCTGAAAAAAATTATTTTACAATTAGTTCTATTTTTGGCTCCAAAATGGGTTACTTTGCCTGGACTATTATTGCGTGACAGCAGAAATGGAGCTTTCCAAGAGATCATGCACTTGTCTGTACGTTAAAGTATGAAGATGAAAAAAAATCATGAAATTAAATCAAATTGCATCATATTTACAGTCTCTGCATTCACCTGCGCACCCATTACTCTCGTTTGAATTACTCGCAAACCAGAACGCATGGCACGCATGTCAGATGAAAGAGGAGACACAGAGCTGTCATTTCTGGGTTATTACATCCTTCTGGGTTATAAAACAGACGAAGTGACAGCAAAATAATAACTTCATATAGCTCGACTTACCTCACATTTTTCTCTTTTTTTGTGGCAAAGCATGTTTATAATCCAACGCTGTGTGTTTCTCTATGGCAAAGAATGTTCATAATCCGGTTTTGAGATCCTAGCAAATTCCTGCATGGCATTCAATTCAAGGCTCACATTGCATCCCAATTTGTTCGACAAAGAAACACCTTTTTTCCCTTTACTTTGTTCATGGCTATGCAGTAAAAAGTTGTAGAGAATCATGAGTGCAGACAGGCACACACAGGCTTACACGTAAACTCGGGTCAAGTCAGGTCAGATCAGTTCTTGTTACAGATATGGAGCGCAGAAAGGTCATTTTTAATCACTAATTAATGTATAACATGATTACAGTCAAACACAAAGGGAACAGGCACAGTTGGGTAAACTAATTCTAGTGTCGTTTTCTTACGGGGATAAACAGTGACAGGTTACCGGGGGACCTTTTACGCTAACCTTCAAAATGTAGCAAGTAGGTTACCTGCAGATCTTTTCATCACAGTCAATTGACAAGGCTTGGCTGCGTGCACAGGACAGAAAATGGAGATTGTGATCATTATTATTGTAGGCTATAGACTACCTCCTTTATTCCTTGAATGAAAATTCAGGTTATGCTGGTGTGTCTGTGTCTGTCAATATCAGGCGCAGTTTATTTTAGCAGATTATTCATTTAGAACTTGTAGCCTAGACTAAATCACTCTGTGCGTAAAAAGACGCTACTTGCAGTCCAATCAGCTTGAATGAAACCACCCGAAATCACTACACAGCACCTAACATAATGACAATTTTTGTTAGACTTTTTAAAAAATTATTATTAGACTATCTTATATCGTAATATCCCACGTGAAAACGTGCGTGAATAGTTGGCCTCTGGAATTTTCAAAATTCTCTCGGGAAACCCAGCCCGAAACCATCTTTTTTTTTTTTTTTGCACCCCCACTTTCAAACTCGTTCCGGGCGCCGCTGCGGGCATGTGCTGTACCTTTTCACAGATTGTAAAGAATGATAAAGAACGGTTTCCTATGGGGAAAGGTGGCTCATCTTACCCCGTTCTCCCCTGACTTTCTTGAGCAAAACAGCGTGATAGATTTCGGAAGAAGGCTTATTGAACTGGGAACAAATCTAAGCAACTTTTCAGTGGACAAATGTTGCAGTGTTATCTGTGGTAAGTAGAAAAACTGTTCTGCTGTCACCATAGACGTGTCACCGATGTGACGTTTTCTGACGTAATTGTGATTGATGCTACAAGGAAGTCGACGACGGCGTAAAGACGCTTCAGTTTCGCATTGCATTTAGTTCTCTGAATTTCTCTACTATCTACGGTCATGGCAGCCACGGAGTCCGCGCTCAAAGAAACTCAGTAAGTGTAACCCTTTTAAAGTTAGAGTTATAGATATAGATGTCCTAACTAACTTTATCTAACAGGGTTAACATCAAATTTCTAACAGCACCAACTTTGAGTGATGAAATGCAATAACTTTTGCAATTTGTTTGTCACAATCGCCAATTTGCTGATATAATGCATTGATGAATACATTTGTACAGTAGGCCTACATCTATGAAATCTGACAACATGTAAAAAAGTTTAAAAGTTTAACGAAAAGTTTAAGTTTCAGTTCAGTCCGGTTACATTAAGTTAAAGCTAGCCATGCAACCAAAGTTCATTGAAACTTAACAACAAACTTCGCGAGTTTACGCTAGTAGTAATACTTCATGAAACGAAGTGTGTGAGAATATCAAGGATAGGTGATATGTTAAAGTAAAAAAGAAAGGTAGCCTAAAGTTATCCTAGTTGTTGGACGTAGACCGACATCGCAAGGACATGCCTTGGCATGTTGGTTGGAGGTATAGCCTATACTGTACACTGTCCCAAACAGTTAGTCTACATAAATTATTTAACACTCAGTGTCATACTTTTATCATCGCACACTTTATAAGTATATTTAATTTAATATTAACCTAAGTAACAGTTAAGGGTGCCTTGAGGATATGATAGTTAGTTTTGGGTGTAGTCCTGCTAGTCAATGCTTAACTCACAGTGCAGAGTTCATTTCGTAATATGCTGCTCTGCAGAGAAGCGCTATCTTTTCTCTTTTACGACTTCTCCATTGTCAGTAAACACAAAGTCCATAAAAATGGTCCTTTTGATTTTATTAGGCCTACAGTGCCATTTGCACTGTGCCCATAGGCTAGTCTACACCTTAAAAATCTGTCGTTGGCACCCTGTATCTTTGGCACCCTGTCTTGTTCATTCTACCTCTGCCCCCTTTTCCCTTCCCATACTGAGACAGGCATAATAAGCCTTCCCATAGTATTCCCTGCATGTGGCTGTTCCCATCTGTCTCCTCCATTCACTCGTAATGGGATGTCCTTGTGTTAAAGTGAGCCAATGGCGAACGGGCACACAGGAGAGGAAGGCGGCATGGGGCCGGGCACTCCTGAGGACAGCATGGAGCTCCGTATCCTCATGGCATACGCCAAAAGACGCAGACCCTCAGACAAGCGTCTGCAGCGCCAGCTCAGCATCACCAAACCATCGGTAACACCGTCGGCCACGACAGAGGCCAACAATGACTCGCAGAACACCCCGCCAAAGAAGAAGAAGTGGTATCGTAAGCTGCCCAGCTGTCTCCGCTCAAAGACCAAAGATCCAGATCTGCAGCCGGATCTTTCAGATGATGAAAGTCGACCCCAGCCTGCTTTGCTTGGTAATATACACACACACACACACACACACACACATTATATTTTACATTTATCACAGGCTTTTACACTGAAAGTTGAACTGATTTAGCCTACCACTTAAAGCTTACTCCAAGGTCTCCTAATTAACTGATCCTTGATTGTTATTCCCCTATTGTGAGTTGCTTTGGAAATACGTGTTTGTCACATGTTACATGAGTAAAGCTAAATACTTCTAGCCAAAATGCACCTGTGAAAAATTCCCCCAAACTGCACCTGTGCAGTCACCAAAGAATTTTTTTTTTTACCGTCTCTTCAAACTAGACTACACCATGACAGACTACAATTCTCAACAATCATTCCTCTTTGGGATACTAGTATCCCAAAGAGGAATGATTGTTGAGAATTGTAGTCTGTCATGGTGTAGTCTAGTTTGAACCTGCATTTTGTTTCCCAGAAGACATTTACATAACTCTGTGTGGCTACAGGTTTGCCTTAGCTGGTTGATTAGGGGTTGTTCGTATCGCTCTTTATCACATGTGGAAAGTCTGTGTCATAGACTTCTCCAAAGTGACTCATCATGTTGTTGTGTGAAATCAGGTGATCCGGAAACCGAATCAGACAAGGTGGCTGGAAAGCTGACACAGCTATCAACCGGCGTTCCCTTTCTCCAGGGAGACTTGGAAACCGACTGCCCTGAAGGTCAGAATGCCCTTTTAGGTTCACCAGTTGTTGTTTTCATGATGGGTGGGGGGACCCCTTCATACCTAACTAATAGTGTCATTTGCTGTCATTGTTGGATTTCTTTTCAGGACAGTTAAGAAACAAATCTATATTTAGTGTACATTGTACTTGCCACTACCTTCCTCCCTATCCTGGCTCCCTCGTCCTCTCCCTCCCTTGACTTTGCTTGAACTGTTAAGGCCCATTAACACCAAGAACGATAACTATAACCATAACGATAAAAGCGTTCACACTGAACAATGATAAACAAAGTTTCTCCTTGTGTTAATGAATGTGACAGTTAGAATTTGATGGGTTCTGATTGACTATAAGCTTTTTATCATTCTGAAAATCGCTCTGAAAGTGATCCCCAACGATATCGTTCTTCATGTTGTTATCGTTATAGTTTATGTGTGAACGTCATCATTCATACTAACGAGAACGATATTTAATAGTTATCATTATCGTTCTTGGTGTGAATGGGCCTTTATTCTATGTGAGTAGCTGCACTTACAATATCCTAGTGCCACTGTACCTTCTATTATAACTTTATTGTACTTTAATTGTTGTGCCGTATAGGACATTCAAGACTCACTCATAGCTTTCTATTGAGTGGTGAAGATCCTCCATTATGCCAATTTTGCAAAATGTCCCCTGTCAGTGATCTGTTGCCCTGCCTTGAAAACCAAAAGACAACAATTTTATCACCAAAATTCTATGGCTGATGTTTTCAGGAAGGTCCCACCTTTTGAAGGTTTTAGAATAACTTACTAGCATAGATTAAAAAAAAAAACATTTTTAAGCTCTTCTAACACACAATGTTCTGGCCATTAAATAGCCTTAGTTGCTGAAATGGCCTTTTACATTACATTACATTTAGCAGACACTTCTTGACCAAAGTGACTTACATATGTCAGCTATATTACAAGGAATCACATTGTCCCCGGAGCAACTTGGGGTTAAGTGCCTTGCTCAAGGGCACAACAGTGGAAGCCGGGAATTGAACCGACAACTTTCGGGCTACTACACGCTAGCCCAGCACCTTACCCACTACACTACCACCGCCCCTTAAATTAAACAAACAAACCTTGATTGTTGTAAGTCACGTTAGATAGCATCAGTTAAATTACTAAATGTGAAAGTATTGTAGGTCCTGATAGTAGCTGAACATTACTCATCTGGTCACTGCTAAGCTTTCAGTGTGACAGTTCAGTCATGTTACTGTGTTGTTTATTGTTATTGTCTGTTCTTCTGACTATGTTGTAAGTGACTTTGGATAAAAGCATCTGTCAAGTAACCATAACTGTAACCATGTTTGTCCTTTCTCTTCCACAGACATAGTTCAGGAGCTTGCAAAGTTGCTTCGTGATTCTGGTGACCAGTTGAATGAAAAGGTAACACAGCCTCAAAAAGCTACAGAAATAAGCAAGCTGCACTACCTATGCCGTCCAGAGGGTGGCACTGTGCGCACTAATAATGAGAGACTTTATGTGGCTTCTGTCTGTCTCAGTGCCTTGATCACGGCAACATGATGCCTTTGTGTGTAACATCCATCCAACACACATTGTTGAGGGGCAAAAATATGTGTGCTCTGCAGTTCTTTAAAATCAACTTGGTTGTTGTAATCAACACAATGTCTTGACCTCTCTGGGAGCTCTGTCTGTTGTCATGTTAGTCAAATTTTAGTATTGGTGTCTTGGACTTAAACAGAGATGGAACTGAAGTATTGGTGGGTGATCTCATGCAATGCCATATTTTTTTTTTTCAACTTTTTTCCAAAGTGTTTGTTTTTTCATAGAAATAGCATGTACATGCTGCATTTTTGCTAAAGCCTACTGCAGTTGGAAATGCAAACAGCCTTTTTTGTGTCTTCTCACCGTCTCCACCCCTTGTTTGGTTACGTCCATCTCCATAGATCAAGAACGACAAAGCCCTTCACGATCGCCTCGTGAGATCCTTTGACTACGGCCTCTTCTCGAGGATCACCACGGCCTTCCTGGGGAAGCTCAACCTGTCCAGCGTGCCGAGTGAGGAGGAGGCCCAGATCGCCATGACTTGTGAGGTGGCGACTCGCCTCAGCACCATGGATACACTTCCTGTGAGCCAGACCATGGGCTTTGGCGCCCGCTACCTGAAGGACTACTTTTCGCCCTGGGTCCAACAGCACGGAGGCTGGGTGAGTTCTGTTATCTGTACAGTCCTGGTTTTGTAATATAAAATGGGGTAATAGAGGAAGTAGCTCGGACGAAGTAATACACTATCCCAGCCAGTTAACAACATTGGATCAGGATCATAGAAGGGAATTGTGGCTCATTGAATGGCTGTTGAGCTCAAAATATCAACAAACATTTGCGTGTTTCAAGGCCTGCAGGTTTTAATCACAAAAAAGTATTTGAAGTTTATATTATAATGTATTATATACTATACTATATATTATAGGCTGGTTGAAATATATTTTTGTTCTTGTTTATAGGACAAAGTTTTCGAATCAGATGAGGAACAGGATTGAGGAACAAGTTTCATGGACTCCCTGCCACATTCCTATTGGTTGCACTGTCAAAATGACTGCTTCTTATTGGTTAATCTCAGGGTTATCTACCTTGTGTTTACTTTCAGAAAGCTGACACTCACTCTCAAGTCTGAGAGTGAGTGTCACATTGTTGTACCAAGGACGTTACGGGTACTTTAAGAGTGGTAGTGGATATCACTACTCGATGTAGTGTTCTCTGTGGAAAGACGGTCGCATGTTGAGATATTTAATCAAAAATATCCAAAAGAAAATCGCCAAAAGAAGTGCAGTTTCGAACATGACATCCGGGAGAAAAGCTGACTTTGTAGCAGCTGTCCCTGATCAGGAGCAGACTGGCCCCCAATCTGAGTAGCATCGTTGCCAGAAGCTGCTGATACATGGCCATGTGTTGGGATTGTAATCAGGCTGTGTTGGGATTATAATCTGGACTGTGTGTTGGGACTGCAAACACTATCCGTTGAAAGGTCACCTCACCAGATAGGACAGTGGAAGTAACCCAAGAAAAGTATATAGAGGACCTTTATTTTTTTTTCTTTCGTTAAAAACACTCAACTAGTGCACTTTAAAACAGCTGGTGTATTTGAATTTAGATTTTTTGAATGTCTGATCAGTGTTTAAGCATAATTTATCACAAACAACATAATGTGTTATATTGTAGTTTTGCCCCTAGCATCTGATATATGCTGTAGCTTTTTAGTTTCTTTTATTTTTTTCAGGCTTGCAAATGATAATGTTAAATGAGTATGTATTATAGACTATATAAAAAAAAAAAAACATATTTTAATGAACTGTCTAATTGCAAGCCATGGTCATGCAGATTTATTCAAATAAAACAAATACCTTATTTTTGTAAAGATTTCATTGTGTGTGTGTGTGTGTTTGTGCTATTTGTATATGAATACAGTCCTGGAATGTGTGTGTCGACACTTTTCCTTCAGGCGCACATAAGCTGTGAGAAACCTGAGCCGTTCAAGGCACCTGTCTAACTTGCTTTCAGGTTACAGCCTCAGTAAAAGGGAGGAGGAGATGGCATCGACTAGTTTTCTGAAAAACTCTCTCCGGGTCACGAATGAACTCCGAGCGCTGTCAAATGCGACAGAATCGAGGAGTTTCGCTTAACTGATGCCACCATGCATCAAAGTGGGAAGTACTCACCGACTCGCTACATTGCGGTCTTTTCGTCGTTAGCTGTGGCGCTCGGGCTAAAGAGCGGTGTTACGCACGGGGCTAAAGAGTCTAACCAAATTCCCGAGAAGGCATTAGCGAATATTAAGATGCGTAACTCCAAAGTGCGGGCTGTGAAGGCTATCAGAAAACATGACCCGCCGCCGAGTCCAGCGATGGAGAACGGACACAAGGCACCGGTGCCTGTGCCAAACCCCGAAGACAACCCAGATGCTGGGCCTCGACCCAGAAAACGGAGTTTTAGACCTCCAGATGTAAGGACTATCTTTGAACCCATCGAAAAGGACCCCCGCGTGAAGGAGGAGAAAGGAGAAGGACACACGTTCTGTCCGGACGCCTCACCTGCGTGGTGCGACGTCTGTTGTCACACTATCTTCCAGGATCGCTTGACGTGTACAGGTGAGTGAATGGATCTCGTTTGTAATGAGATAGGCTACCTTAGACAATACAAGCCCCTGCAGTCTAAATTGCGCCGCGTGTATAGTAACGATTAAATTGGACGGGCAATTGTGCTCAAATACAGCTCTCACCGTCTTAAGAAGTTAAGAAGCTTTTGCGAACAACTTTTGAATGCTGTCAGATATATTATGGACAGAACTCCACATGAAATAATACAGTTTTTTTTCAATCGCCAACAAGCGCTTACCCATACTTCAGATATTTTTTCTAAACTCTTAACACAGACTCAATATACTACTAACACATCTTTCTCTACACACACTAACTTTACCAAAACACTGGAAATCTGACTCAAAATGAAATTATTCTGTCAAAGAATAACACTTTTTTTTCACTTCACAAGGTACATGCAGTCAATCAAAGTACACCAGGTTTCAAAATACTGGCTATTGTTGACATTACAAAAACTGCATAGACTTTTATGTTTCAGTTTTACAGGTATTTGCATGCAATTTTTAAACTAAATTTCTTGGTTGGGAACTGTATGTCCCCATGTTATGTTCACATACAAAAGCATTCCAGGAGGTACAGTAGAAATACTGTTTACAGTATGATAGAACAGAAAACGTTTTACAGTATTGCAATGCTTACAGTGAACAAAAATATCCATGAAACACGCAAACATTCTGAACAAAGAAAACAACAGCAAAAAGCCCAGATAAAAAGGGGGGAGCTAAAAAAGCACAAAATTACTGTATCTAATCTCTGCAATCTTCAGGGTTAGGCCACATGTTTTCATCAACATCGCATTGGTTACATGGTCAATGATAGTGGCACAAACTTCATCACTGACAGCAGTTCTTGCAGCCAAATAGAATGCCACCACACATTCTTACACCTGTACCTTGCCCTCTCCCTGGCCCTGCTCCTCTCACTGCTCCTGCACCTCTCACTGCATCTCTCATCTTGGCCCCTTGCTCTTACTCTTCCTCATCCAGACATTACAGTGTTTGTCTTTTTCTGTTTCTGTTTCTAAAAACATCACTCCTCAAAGTCCTCCTTTTACTGTGTCAGTGTAATAGAACAAAATAACCCCTGCTACTGAGTCTAAGCCAGACTGGAATCAGCTGTGGTTGGCCCAATTTACCCAACATAAATAAGTTGTGTGTCAGTTATTGAATTGTTTGTTTATTATCAGCTGAGATATATTGTTTTTGAACTGATATCATTGCAGAAGCAGAGGTTTTTATACTGTATCTAGTATGTAGGTTTGGAATATTGTTTTTACTATTGTGGGATGTTGTGTGTTAACATTCGTAAATACTGCAAAAACAATCCATAATTTTGTTGGGAGGTATAGCTTGTCTGTTAAGAAAATGTAAGCATTGTGGAAATGTGTTCACTGACTGCATATCGTGTGAAAACGACATGAAATGTGTGAATGGTATGGCCACAAAAGACCGATGCTGTGCTAATTGTATTTAGAGTTTTGAAAATGTGACAACTGGTTGGACAAACGCTTGTTAGCGACTGAAAAAAACTGTAATATAAGTTGCTTTGTTGCTATTCCTGTCTTGGTTCACAACGGGAGCAAAGTAATAGGATTTAGTAATCAAAATCAGATGTCCAAATCAGATAGTCCTATATGCAACAGCAAACAGGAGACATGTAATGCATAGTGGATTTTTGTATGCCCGCACGCGACTTACTGGAAAATTCATTTAAAAACACCAGTAATAAGTAGGGCTGCCCCCAAGTTCCTTAATTCCTTGCATAACTAGTTTGGGTGTATTAAGACTTCATGTTCAGTTTCATGTGAGGAGGAATTTGCGTGCTCATGCTTACGACAGCACTGTCACACAAGCCAGAGAGGCATGCCGCCAGACTGGTTTCCCAGAAGAACACACATGCATACAAACAAACACACATTTCCACAGGCATACTGTACACAGAGGTCCCTCATTCATTCCTACACAGGCACCAGGCTCCAATGTGTCAATGCGCTCTCTATCACTATCTGAGCAAAACATTCACAAAACTGTAGGTTGGACATACATGTACATTACATAGGCCTATTAGATTAGATTAGATTAGATTAGATTCAACTGTATTGTCATTGTGCAGAGTACAAAGACAACAAAATACAGTTTGTGTCTAACCAGAAGTGCAAAAAAAAAAACAGAACAGAAAAGTGCAATGTGATATACAAAGTATACACAGGTGGTGCATAGACAGGACAAGAAGAAATATAGTGCAATGTAGACAGTAGTATAGTATACAGTAACATATGATGAGGGGAGAGAGGACAATCTCCTGAACATCGTTGTGTCGGTACTGCATGATGTTGATGTTATTGCCCTATGAAGTGCAGTTTGTGTGTAACCCTGGCTGTCAAAGGCCCCCCTGATCGCCATGCAGGTAATTGTCTTGGTTCAGTGATTCTCCTTTTTTGTTTACATAATACTGCTAGACTCCTGTCCTTTTGACTGCCCTTGGTTAGGCTACTCTACCTTACTTGCCTAGGTCTCTCTCTCTCTCTCTCTCTCTCTCTCACACACACACACACATACACAAACAAACAAGGCCTCTTCTTCCTGAACAAAAAGCATGATGAAAATCTATACAAAAATGAAAATATGAGCTATGACATTCATATAAAAACTGAATAGACGTTAGCAAAGGCCTTCTACTATTGATGAATAGTTGATCTAATTGCATTGTTACAACAGAAGACTGAACGGAACCAGGTTGTATGGTGAGTCTAGAAGGGGTGAGGTGAGGATGGGCAAAGACGGCTTTAGGCCGTCATCAAGGTCAGTCAGGTGCACACAAGTTGTTCCACTGCACGATTGAGTCCACCACAGAGATTCCTGTTAAACTGGACCTGGTTGAGGAATTGTTAAGTGCAGAAATACAATGTACAACTGTTAAATGCCCCCCCTCTCCCCCACGATGTACAGGGCAGGCAGTGCATCAGGTTGTTCATTTCCCAGAGGGCCACAGGGTAGGCAGTGCATCAGGTTGTTCATTTCCCAGAGGGCCACAGGGCAGGCAGTCCATCAGGTTGTTCATTTCCTAGGCAACGTGTTCAGTGTGCACCCAGACGTGGCGATGGGACAAAGGTGACCAACTCCAACCAAACTTTTTGCACACGACTTCAATGTGATGCTGGCGCCCAGAGAGAGAGAGAGAGAGAGAGTGTGTGTGTGTGTGTACATGTGTGTGTGTGTGTGTGTGTGTGTGTGTGTGTGTGTGTGTGCATGTGTGTGTGTGTGTGTATGTGTGTGTTATCGGATCATCAGATGCAGCAGATAGTCGTCTGCGTGTATGGTGTCATGTGTGTCTGTTTTCTCCACTGCTTCACTGATACCTCACTTTAATTGGTTAATGGCGAGGCACTGAGAGAGTATCTAGATTCTAGATATCATCTGATGTCACAATGGTCGTCCACGCCAGACCTGGGCCAGACTTGAGCCAGGCCTGAGCCTGATCTGGGCCTGACTTGCTCTTTGGTCAGCACCTATTATGTAAGGGATAATGTGTAGTCCGCCGGTCAGTGTAGGAAAACAAATCCTTACAGAACTGACAGGTTCCCTGACACACAGTGAATAGAACTTTAAAGTGTTGTGTAGCAATCCTTAAAGGTGCTCTAAGCGATGCCACACATTTTTTAGGCTAAAACATTTTATGTCACTTACTGCAAACATCACCTAACCAACCGCTAGCTGCCTGTGTCCTGAATACACTGTAAAAAAACTCGATCTCTGTGGACAGCCCAGGCTCCAAAAACGGCAACAAAAACAACCTGGGCAAACCAGCCCATAAAAACATAACAAACTGTTCCAGCAAATTACAGACGAGATGCGCGTTTAGGAGAGTTTCATTTGCACGGGAGCAGCACGGGAGGGAGGGGGAGGAAGTTGCGAGCTAGCTCTCGGTTTTGTTTGAAAGTCAACAGAAGTGATGTTACCCAGCATCGCTTAGAGCACCTTTAATACCTACAATGAAGGTTACATTAAATGAATGGTGTACCTTGCCAATGCCAATGGTATATCCATATATATATTTGCAGTGGTCAGTATAAAATAGAATGTTCAGATGGCCCGTTCAATTCAATTAAACTTTCTTTGAAGGACATGCCAATCTGGTCAGCTTATACTTTATGCTATATAATCATTTGGTTGACTCTTTTATCCAAATCCAATCACAGATGTCAAGTATTACAAATCCCAGAGCAACTCAGGGTTAGGTGCCAATGACATATCAATGGCAGCTGTCGTTATTTTTCTTTTGCAGTGGGCAGAATAAAGGGAAATGTTAAGATGGCCCTTTCTATTCAATTCAACTTTGTTTGTGTATTTCCCTCAGTGGCCACTGTGTGAAGCATGAGCCCATTCTAGGCTCATATTGAGGTTCAGCACTGCTGTCTGGTCAGTTTAGTTAGCCATTTGTATTTACAGTTTTTTTTACACACGTTTTCAAAACTCTGTGTCTATTTTTCAAAACTCCACACACAAAACCAACAATTGCTCACACAAAAGGCAAAATGCCTCAAATCTCCAGCAAAATGACACACAACATTCAAAATGTCATAAACACATCTTTAAATCAAACATTCACCTCACATTATAAACACTTTTGTCATAATATGACATTTTGGATACATCATGTACACACTGTTGCTCAAAACCTAACGCTCTTCTGTCTTTCATAGGCTGTATGTATTTCAATACAAGAGTGAAAGTTACGGTATCTACAGAGAGAAGTTGAAATACATAGTAAAAATGCAAGCAATATTGAAACCTAAATAATTTGCTGTTGTGAATACAGTATTTTACAGCCAACAAGAACGAAGCAAAGCAAAATACAATGACCACCAGATGTACATGGAGTTCTGAAAAAGCTGATTTTGAAATGACTGACTACTATCAAATTACTTTCTTTTTTCCAAAGAAAAGTGTGTGTGTGTGTTTATGTGTGTGTGTGTGTGTGTGTGTGTGTGTGTGTGTGTGTGTGTGTGTGTTTGTCTGTATGTGTGTGTGAGCTTGAGCTAATGGTAACTTGTATTGTATTGAGCTAATGGTAACTTGGGGAGACACAAAAATATAGTAAAAAAGACAAGTTTTACTGTACATAAAGTAAAGTCGAGTTTTTGTAGAACATTCCTTTCAAAGTATCTGCATTGGTTCTGAAATCCTATAGGGCCATATTGAAAGGGTCCATACCTACATATAGATTATCTATTTATAGGCCTATACTAAGGCAATGACTGGATGGTGTTCCGTAAAGTAATGAGTGTTTGCACATGTGAAGAGAGAGAGTGAAGCACTGGTGATTTAGTGTGACATTTTGATGGGTTGTGTTTGAAAAATGAAATCAAGTTACTTCCTGTGTGATTTTTGTGTGTTAAGTAGAAAATTGTGTGTGGTGTTTTGCAAAATGTGTTTTAGTCAATTGAAAACTGAGTGAAACACTGAGAACTAGTGTATGGTTTTGCAGATTTGGTGTGGGGTTATGATGTTTGGAAGACATG